>NC_081407.1:87066676-87430426 GCF_030272615.1 Cryptomeria japonica
GCTAGGTCGATAATATCATGAGATATATGAGACATCATTCTTCTGATTACGTATACACTTGTGATGATACTTTGATGATCCCTGCGATAGATTTAACCTTGGATAAAAGGAGCTTTTATGATCCCATGCAAGAATGAAATGCAAGCTAAAATGCAATGGAATGCAAACTATGAATGGACCGGTCACTGTATTATTTTGCATTTTTGTCATCATTGAGCTTTTTGAAATGTGGGAAGTGAGTGCAAACATCGATGATATAATTAAACCATGATGACCTGAGCACTTCTTTCTTGGATTTTGATATAGCAAGTTAGCACAAGCATCAAGGTATAATTGAACTGAGATGACCTAAGTGTTGCTTGCATAAAACAGGCAGTATTAATCATTTCAATATGCAAAGCATAAATGTCTTCAAAGATACTTCGATGATCATGTCCCGAGACAAATTTGCACATATTAATGATTAACTTTCAGACAGTAGACAAGAAAAATATCATGTTTCTTCCTTGTTCCTCTAGTCAATGACATCCTGGAGTCACTCAGAAATCATGATAGCGAAAAAAAATATAGAAAAGTTGAACAATCATGTTACAATCATTATCCAAAAATATATTATCCACTGAAAAGTGTGTGATGTGCTTAGATTGACTTCATGATAGCTTGATAGTTGATAGTTTGATCTCGTGTTCAATGTTGAATGTGTCTCAGTTTTCGCTTGATAAGAGTTGTCTAACTATTTTTTCTACCTGTTTGATTAAGCTCAAAATGATCAAGAGTTTGCCCCCAGCTAAGTGTAGGATTTTGCCCCAAGCCTAGAAACAAAGTCGTTATGGTATATCCAATGATCCAAACCATGGTGAGAGAGCATCTGCGATTGCCTGTGTATGTACAAATGCTTATGATGGATATGGATAGCGCTGATGGAAAATGAATGAATGCAAGCAAGATGATACAGGAACTAATAGATGGAAGAGCTAGCGGACAGATAGCGCCTGTTTACCAGGTTTTCACCATCTATTTTTATTGCACTTTTTCTGATATTTGATTTTTTTCTTTCTTTTTTTCTTTTTCACTTTTTAGGATTTTTCTTCTTTTTCCCTTTTGATTTTTTCTGATTTTTCATTGTTTTTGATTTTTCCTATTTTTCACTGTTTTTTTATTTTTTTGATTTTTCACTGTTTTTTATTTTTCTGATTTTTCACTGTTTTTGATTTTTCTGATTTTTCACTATTTTTGATTTTTCTAATTTTTCAGACATAGAACTTTATCAGATGCATGCTATTGATAGGTTCTTCAAGTTGATTGATGTCCTGTGTTGATAGCTGATATGCTCCTAATCCAAATATTGCTGTGACCACAAATGGACCTAACCAGTTTGGTTCAAATTTTCCTTTCTTTTCTCAATCTTCCTGGTTGCGCAGATTTTCCTTTAGCACTAGTTCTCCCACTTGAAAGATTCATGGTTTGACTTTGTGATTATAGCTTCGGCACATTCTTTGTTGATATACCTTTAAATGATCAAAGACATTTTTTCTGCATTCATGGATTAGTTCTAACTCTTGTAGTCTAGATACTCTTTGTTCTTCATCTGGGATGAGACCTTTTAGTGACACACGTAGAGAGGGTATCTCTACCTCGATTGGCAATATGGCTTCTAATCCATATACAAGAGAGAAAGGTGTGGCACCTGTCGGTGTGCGGATACTGGTGCGGTAGGCCCAAAGGGCAGGGTTTAGTTGAATATGCCAATCTTTCTCGACATCGTTCACTATCTTTATAAGGATTTTCAAAATAGTTTTGTTAGATGCTTTTGCCTGTCCATTTCTTTGTGGATAATATGGTGTGGAGAATTTGTGCTGGATTTTGAACTTCTCACATAACTCTTGTACATCTTGGTTCTTGAATGGTCGCCCATTATCTGTGATAATGGTCATTGGTATTCCATAGCGGCAGACGATGTAATTCAAGATAAATGCAGCAATTTGTTTTCCTGTGATATTGATGAGAGGTACCACGTCAATCCATTTTGTAAAATATTTTGTAGCTACAAGGATGAATTTGTGACCATTAGATGAAGAAGGATTTATCTTTCCTACTAGATCAAGACTCCATTGACAAAAATGCCAAGATGTTGCTAAAGCATGAAGTTCTTATGTTGGTGCATGAATCAAATTCCCATGGATCTAACATTGTTTGCATGTTCTTTCTATTTTAAAAGAATCTCATTCCATAGTCAGGCAATAATAGCCCAAGCATATGAGTTTTTTCGAAAGGGTAAGACCACTTGAATGAGTGCCACAAATGTCGTTATGGACTTCATGTAAGCCTTCTCAAATTATTCTTGTTCAAGACATCTTAAGAGAGTACCGTCTAGACCTCGTTTAAATAGGGTATCCGCGACAAGAGTAAAATGGGAGGATTGGTGAATAAATTTTCTCTTTTGATTTTTTGATAAGTTAGGAGGTAAGGTATTGTCTTTTAGGTATGTGTAAGTTTGGCCATAGCAGGAGGAATCGTGTCCAATAAATTGACAGATGGTTGGGGAATCAGGACAATTAAAGGCAGGATGAAACAACTCTTCAACCAGGAATTCATAATGTTGTTGATTTTCCTATGTCTACAATAGAGAAGCAAGTGTAGTCATGGCATCTGTTGCTTTATTATCATTTCTTGGAATTTGTTCAAAAGTTATTTCTACAAAGTACTTCTTGATATCATCCACCATCTTTTTGTAAGGCATGAGTTTGTCATCTTTTGTTTGATAGTCACCATTGATTTGATTAATGATGAGCTGAGAGTCTCCGAAGAATTGAAGTTGTTTAATGTTCCATTCTACAACCATTTTGATACCTGTTACCAATGCTTCATACTCTGTTATATTGTTTGTGCACGAAATGCTTAATTTGCATGTTTTTGGGATTGTATGACCTTGTGGTGTGATGAATAGAATTCCTACTCCTGATCTGTGTTGTGTATATGAACCATCAAAGTATAGTTGCCATGCTTTTTTTGTGACTGTTAGGATATTAGCATCGATAAACTCAATCTATAGAGGATGATCATCTTGAAGTGGTGTTTCTACTAGTTGATCTATGATGACTTGTCCCTTGATAGCTTTTATGTCAACATATTCTATATCAAACACGCTTAGAGGCATGATCCATTTTGCTAGTTGTCCTGTCAATGTGGCTTTACTGAGTAAATATTTTAGAGGATCAATTTTATCTATTAACTTGATGGAGTGAGATAGTAGATAGTGTCATAGTTTTTGAGAAGCAAAAACTACTACCAAGCATGCTTTTTCTGTTGATGAATAGTTAACCTCGTATCCCACTAGTGTTTTGCTGATGTAGTAGATGACTCGTTCTTTTCCTTCCTTATCTTGTTGTGCGAGAAAAAATCCCAATGATGCTTCGGTAGTTGATACATAGAGTAATAATGGTTTTCCTAGAATTGGTGACATTAGGACAGGTGGTTGCATGAGATATGCCTTGATCTTGTTGAATGCTTCTTCACATTGATGGTCCCATTTGAAATTAACATGTTTGTGCAATAGGTGAGTAAATGGTTGACATTTATCTGCTAATTGAGCCACAAATCTTTTGATTGACTGGAGTCTTCCTTGGAGTGATCTTAGTTGACTGATATTTTTGGAGATGCCATTTCCATGATTGCTTTAACCTTAGCTGGATCTACTTTGATTCCTCTTGCTAAAAAAATGTATCCCAATAGCTTTTTTGAAGTAACACCAAAGGCACATTTCTTATGGTTTAGCCTTAGCTTATATTGTTCTAACCTATCAAAGATCTTTTCCAAAATCTCTATATGTTCTTCTCTGTTGTATGATTTAGCTAATATGTCATCCACATAGTCTTCCATGAATGTATGCATCATGTCATGAAATATAGTTGTCATAGCTCTTTGATATGTAACACCTGCATTCTTTAATCCAAAAGGCATCACGTTCCAACAGAAAGTACCCATGGAATGTGAAAGTTGTCTTTTCTTGATCTTCGGGTGCTATTTTGATCTGATTGTATCCAGAGAAACCATCCATTAGAGAAAACATGGAGTGTCCAACAGTTAAATCTATAATGACGTCAATGTTAGGCAAAGAAAAGTCATCCTTTGGACATGCGTTATTAAGATCTCTAAAGTCTGTGCATATTCTGATGCTTTTATCTGGTTTTGAAATAGGAACAATGTTGGATACCCATTGAGGATATGCTACAGGTCTGATGAATCCTACATCCAGTAATTTCTTTAGTTCTGCACTGACTAGAAGAGGAATATGAGGATGCTTTTTCCATAACTTCTATTTGACTAGTTTGGCTCCTGGACTAACATTCAAGTGATGCATAATAAGCTCTAGATCTAACCCTGGCATGTTTGCATATGACCAGACAAAATGGATTTGTCGTCATTTGAAGAATTCCACATATTGTTGCATTTCTACCTCTGATAAAGATGTCACTGGATGAAGAATCTTTGGTTGCTCTATTGTGCCGATGTTAACTGCCTCTATTGGTTCGATCAAAATGGATGACCTTTCTTGATAGTGCTCAGGTAAAGTGTCAAATATCCCATCTTCCGGCGCCTCAAGGAGGTTTTCACCATTAGATGCATCCTTTGTTTTTACTTTTTCTTGGTCTAATGTTGCCAATAAATAGTTTTCAGCATTAGACTTGATATTCTTTTCTTTATTTTCACTTTTGCGACTAGGAGATTTGGCACCCACTTGACTGGAAGATGTGTTGCTGAAATTCCTAGTGAGAGTTGTTACGGATTCGATTGCGTTAAGATATATAGATATGGCATGGTCAGTTGGAAAGGTATCAGTAGTAGTATGTCCTTCATTTTCCCAATCAATAAGCTCAAGGTGGATTAGAGGTAGGGGATCTTCAGGTTGGTATGTTTCAAGGGTTCCAAGGGTCATGATGGATGTATCAAAGTTTTCAATATGTACATCGATGTCTAAAATGGTACCCTCATTAGATTGACCTCGCGTAAGAAGTTCCTGATCATCCTCGGTTAAGTCCAAGTTAGCCGAATGTGATTCTAATTCAAGTGAACTAGTTCCTGACGTTTGTCCTGCATACATGTGAAATATATTGACTTCTATATCTCCTTCAAAGCATTTTTCTTCACCTGATTCTTCAGAGTGATAAAAATCCCATTCCCATTCATTAGAATCTATATCACTTGCAACTTGTAGTCTACAGATTTGGTCATACATCATTTCTTCCTCTTTTTTGGCTATACTTTTTCTTCTTTCATATTCAACCTCTTTAGGAGTGAGATTGAGTTTTGTCAACTTTTCTATGAGTTCTCCTAAACTTATATTAGCTTCTTTCTTGTTTTGATTGAGATTTAATGCTACTTGAGAGATGTTTTTAGTTTGTTTCTCTTGCTGATTTGAAGCTTGCTTCTTTTGCCATTTTGTGTTTGTTTGTGTTTGTTGCTTAATTGATTTTTCTTCCCTTTCAATTACCAATTGTTCTTGTCTATTGTCATATTCCTCTTGTTGTTGACTAAAAGATGTGTCTTCCGATATAGTGACTTGTCCATATCCCAAACCTTTTTTGTCTATAATCTGCTGAGTGTGAGGCTGAATAGGTTCTGAGATACCTTCTTTTCTTTTTTCTATAGGGCCTGTCCCAGTGTATCCCATCCTTCAAAGAATGTTAAATCCTTTTCCATATTTTTCTGTAGGTATTCTGACATTGTTGATCTTTTGTTGAACTTCTTCATCTTTGTATAGCCATTGTAATACATCTTTGTCTTCTGTCTCCTTTAATAAGGTTCCAACACTAATAAATGCTCCATCAAATATCGGAAGATGTTTCATAGTTGGTTGTTGTTTAGAGCTTGATGGTTTTCCCAAGGATTTAGGAGAAAGTGGTAATTGTGATATTGAGTATTCTTTGTTCCCTCGATCTCTTAGTTGCATTTGTTTTTCCATACTTGATAGAATAGAGGTGAATGATATTTCCTTGGATTGTGTGTTCATAGATGTTGCTTCCCTATTATGAGGAACGATTACTTCCTGAGCCATTTTTAGATTGCTACAATATTGAAATGGATTTGCATATGCAGATATTGTGATTTCTTGTCCTTTGTAGGAAAATTTGACACATTGATGATAGGTTGATGGGATAGCTTGCAAGTCATGTATCCATGGTTTCCCTAGGAGCACATTATATGATAGGTCCAAGTCTAGAACTTGGCATGCTGTGTCTTTTTATAGAGGTCCCACTCTGATTGGTAGTATCACAATTCCCTTGGAGGAACATTCTTCTTCATCATAGGCTTTTATAGTGATCCTTTTCCGGACATCAAATGCATCTTTTGAATATCCTAAGGCACAAACAAGACTTAATGAGCAAATATTTAGGCCATCTCCACTATCTATTAGAACACGCTTAACTTGTGCTTTGTGAATAAGAAATTCAATATGCAAAGGAACGTTGTGAGGATATTGCAAGGACACGTCGTCTTCATCAGTGAATGATAAGAAATGAGGGGTTGTGAGGTGTCCCACCATGGTTTGGAATTGATCAATATCAAGATCTTTGGATATTGTGGTATCTACTAATGCTTGTTCAAGAATCTCCTTGTGTGCAAATGAAAGTTTTAAAAGCTCCAAGATGGATATTTGTGCGGGTGTTTTCTGCAATTGCTCCACTAGATTGTATTGTTTTGCTGTAGTGGATGATGTGTTTGTTGTAGGACCTGACAAAACAACTTTGGCTTTTCTTCTTGTGATAGCCTGAGCATGTTCTTGATTTTGTTTTTCAACTACAATCGCATTCACCACATTGTCATATGTATGAGCATAGTTTACCTTTTCTTTACCCTTACCATTGTTTGTTGTTGATGACTCACCTTTCTCATAGTTTGGAAGCAGAGTTTTAAAGGCGGTATGAGATTCATTTGTTGTATGTCCATCCATAGTTATTATGCCATTATCAATTAAGTCTTGTATGATATTGTTTCTATATCTACACTAATTTTTTCTATGACCATACTTGTTACAGTTAAAGCATTTCCCATTAAATTTGCCAGCATTAGGTTGTCTTACCAGTTTACTGTGATCATGATTATTTGCAGTATCAGAACTTTCTCCAACTTCAAATCCAAGTCCATTAGTATCTCCATTAGGTTTTTGACTTTTCAGCATATTATCAAGTTCTTCTGATCTTTTCTTGAATTTCTCTTTATATTAATTTGTAGTAGCCAACTCATTTTCCAAAATTCCTATTTGTCTCATGAGTTCAGTTTTATCATGTTGCATGTGAATCAGATCTGTCTTCAACATATCATTTTCATGACTGAGTCTTATATTTTCATTTCCAGCATCATTGAGTCTCCTAGTCAGGTCATCTTCATTCTTATTCCTATCTTCATTGTCTCTATAAAATATCATAGTCATATCTTGCATTTCATTTGTCATAGTACTATTTTCTTGCCTCAATTTGTTCATAAGATCATTAAGAGTTTCCTTTTCATCATCATCACTCTGCATATTCTCATGAAGTTCTTTTCTTTTATTTCTAGCAATAGTAAGATTATCTTGAAGTCCTTGAATGAATTCTTGTGCAGTTCTTAGATCATCTTCAAGTTTGATATTCTTCAAATTCTCTGCATCATAGTCCACAAGAGCTCCTTCTAATTGTTTCTTAAGTTGTCCATCTGTACCGGTCTCAGAATCTTCCTCAAGTTGTTAGGCTTTTGAAAATAGAGGACCTGACTCTGATACCAATTGTTAGGATTAATGACGGTCGCAAAGATACTGAGAGGGGGGATGAATCAGTAGCCAACCGGTTGATAGAATATTTAACCTTAGTAAGTATTTTACATTCCAAAATAGTGTACCGGTAAATAAGAGTTAATGTAGTAAATAGGAACAATAAAGACAACATAGAAAACACACCATAACACAAGATGTTTAATGAGGAAACCCAGTGTGAGAAAAACCTTGGTGGGATTTGTGACCCATAATATTCACTCACTAGCCAATGAATGTATATTACTTACAATGAGGTGCCTGCACAAGTAGGAAGGCCAACTGCCTAGAGCTCATTGCTCAATCTACAAAATAGAAGTCTCATTGAATTACAAAATGGATTGTGAAAATCCAATACAATGTACTACTACAATTCAGCATCTGCTATGCCAGGTTCAGTACCAGTTTAAGCTCATACTATAACCATAAACCTTATATAAAATCTGCTTTATGCATTCGCATACATCTTCCTTAATATTTGCTCATTCCAGCTATCTATCCTCTATATCAAAATGATTTACAAAATCTCATACATATATGAGTCTATTACAATATGCCATGTCGGCTTTACAAAAGATATTTACAATTAAATACAATAAACAAAAGTTTGTTCCTATCGACTGGGGTGTCGATATGCATTGTTGTCATTTTTGGTGAAGTGCCTATCGGTGGTTTACCAGATGAATGCCACAAGGTTTCCTGAAAGTTTCCACAAGGTTACCATCAATGACAACACCTTCAATTCTCATTAGAATGTATAATGCCAACATCTGCAAGCCAATGAAATTTTTTATTTCCCCTACTAAAGACATTTCAAACTCATTTTTTATTTCATCTGCAAAACTATTGCTCATGACATCATTACCTCCAAATATGATATCATCAACAAATACTTCACTGACAATTATTTCATCTCCTTTCGACTTGAGATATATGTTACTATCATCACTGGCTCTTAGAAAGCCTATCTTCATCGGATGTGTATAAAGCCTTTCATACCATGTCCTCGGTGCCTGCTTTAATCCATATAAAGCCTTATGTAATATGCATACCATGTCTTTCTCATCCATCAAAGCATAACCATCTGGTTGCTCTATGTATACTTCTTCCAATATCCCATTCAAAAATGCAGACTTAATATCCATCTCGTATACCTTGAACTTCTTCTGGGCTGCAAATGCAAGTAAAGTTCTAACACCTTCTAGTCTTGCTACTAGTGCAAAATATTTCCATAATATTCTCCTTCTCCTTGTGCATAACCCTTCCAAACCAACCTAGCCTTATTTCGAAATACAACACCATCTTCATTCAACTTGTTCTTGAATACCAATTTAGTACCTATAACATTCTTATTTACCAGTCGAGGTACTAGGGTCCAAGTGTTGTTGTTCTCAGTTTGATCCAGTTACTCCTCCATAGCTTTAAGCCAATGATCATCACCAAATACCTCCTTAGCAATTCTTGGTTCAATGGTGGAGATCATGCAAGAGTTATCTCTTATTCTCCTTCTGGTTAGTACTGCAACATCCTTATCCCCAATAATCTGTTGAGGACTGTAATTCAGTCTCACATATCTAGGAATAAGATGATCATTATCTTCAAGTTCAACTTCATCATTATCATCATCTTCTGAATTTATCTGTTCCGGTGGAACAAGTGCATCACAATTTGCTTTGCCGGTTTCAGATTTAACAGTTTTTGGTTCTAAAAACAAAATGCAAGGATCTTCATCCTTCTTCTCCAAATTGATTTCTTTTGAAACTTTAGGACATTCATCCACTGAACATCAACACTCTCAATAATTCTTTGTGTCTAGTTGTTAAAGCACTTGTAGGCCTTACTCTTGGTGGAATAGCCAAGAAATGTGCCTTCATCACTCTTAGCCTCAAGTTTGCTAATGTAATCACCTCTCTTAATTAAACATTTGCTTCCAAATATCTTAAAATATCTAACATCAGGCGATCTTACATACCAATATTCATAAGGGGTCTTGTCCTTACCTCTTTTCACCAGAACTTAATTCATAATGTAGATAGTTGTACTGACAACTTCTCTCCAGAATGTTTACACTACACCTCCTTATATCAACATTGTCCTAGCAGCTTCAACCACTGACCGGTTGTTCCTCTTTGCGATACCATTCTGCTATGGTGTCCTTGGTGCAGAAAGCTATCATTTATTGTCATTCTCATCATAGTACCTACTAAATTTCTTAGAAATAAATTCACTGCCTTGATCTATTCTCAGACATTTTCTCTTCTTGTCGCTCTCTTTCTCAGCAAAGGCCCTGAATGCCTTGAAATTACCAAAAGCTTTAGTCTTATCCTTCAAGAATGTGACCCACATCATCCTTGAGCAATCATCAGTGAGGATCATGAAATATATGTCACCATGAATAATTTTTGTTCTTATTGGTCCACAAAGATCTGTATGAACCAAATCTAACAAATGCTCCACTGAGAAGGATTTTCTCTTGAAAGTTGAAGAAGTCATATTTTCTAACTAACATTCTTTGCAAAGAGAATTAACCGGTTTGTCTAACTGAGGCAAACATCTCAATGTCTTGGACTTACTTAAAAAATATCAAAGTTTATATGAAAAAATATCCTATGCCAAAGCCAACTATCATCTATTTTTGCAATTAAACAGTTGCTAACTTTAGGATTGAGGTGAAACAACTTACCTTTAGTTTGCTTCCTGGTTGGAATCAATTCACCTTTGTTGTCAAAGATTTTGCACATATCATTTTTAAACTCCAGTGGGTATCCTCTATCATTGAGTTGTGCCACACTCAAAAGATTATGCTGAAGACTTTAAACCCAGGAGATATCGTAAACATTGCTCTTCCCATTAAGAGAAATAACTCCCTTACCTTTAACCATGCAGGGCGAGTCATTGCCAAATATTATAATTCCGCCATCAAATTCTTTCAAGGAAATAAATTTTCTCCGATCGCCGGTCATATGATGTGAACAACCACTATCAATGATCCAATTATCAAAGTTATCCATCCTAGACACTAGTGCCTTCTAGTTTGATATCTCTTCCTTAATAGCTACAAACACAATATCTTCACTATCATCACCATCAAAATCTTCATCAGTGATACCACTATCAACAACAATAAGACAATCTCTCTTTCCTTTACCCTTATACTTCTTGAATTTCTCTTTCTTGTGTTCATTTTCACCATTAGGACAGTTAGAAGCTATGTGGTCAATCTTGTTGCATGCAAAACATTTTAAAGGTAATTTACCTCTGTATTTGCCAATGCCTCTAGGCAACCATTTTTCCAACAAGGCTTCAAGATCCACTAAACTGCCTTCATCATCAACATCTCTACTGGATCTGGATTCATAATCATGACTAGTATCTCTATTTTTTCTCATATATGGGCTAGAGACAGAAGCTCTGAATGCAAATTCTGTTTTCTATACACTACCATCATAACCGTTTAATTCAAAAGCAATAAGTTTTCAATGATGGAGTCAAGAGTTACCTTAGTTTTTTCTATGGACTTCATCTCCTAAATAGAAGCAACTTGGATAGCGTAAACCGATAGCATGGTTCTCAGTACCTTACTAATCACTATGGCATCTTCCACTTTCCCTCCTACACTCTTAATTTCACCGACTATCTCTTTTATCCTTTGACCATACTGTTGGATATTCTCACCTTTAGTCATACAAATATCATCAAACTTTCCTCTTAGACTCTCCTCTTTACCAATCTTGACATGTTCATCTCCACTATAAATCTCTTCAAGTTTTTACCATACCTCATGTGCAGTCTCTAGACCATGAACATCTACATATTCAACATCAGACAGGGAACTGATAATGGCCTCTAATGCTTTATGATTTTCTTTTAGTTCTTTCTTCTGATCATTATTCATAATCCCAGTGGGTGCAACATATATTTAGTATTGACATGTTCCCAATACTGACTACCCAGACTGTTGATGTAAATTTTCATTATGTTGGTCCATATCCTATAGTTCTCTTTGTTAAACTTCAGACCTTCCCTCTTCATCATGATCTGCAAGATCTTTTCCTCAAGTTGTTAGGCTTAGATCTTAGAGGACCTGAGAACCTCTGATACCAATTGATGGTATGATGAAAGAATAAGTATCTGGTAGATTACTGAGAGGGCAGGGGGGGTGAATCACTAAATTGAAAAACTGATACAAACTTCCCAATCTCAATCTCTTGGTTGCTACCAAATGTGCTTCCTTTGGATTCTTCTAGAATATAGCAACAGTACCAAGTGCATGGGAAATATCTAATCGACTGTGAATAACATAGTGCAATTTTCCAATCATTGACCTATATTCTTTCTCATCTACAAGCTTAGATGCATCTTCCTTGGACAATTTACAACTTGTAACCATTGGAGTTCCAACTAGTTTACAATCACTCATGCCAAAAGTCTTCAAAACTTCTTTCACATACTTAGATTGAGTAATGAAAATACCATTCTTCATCTGCTATATTTGCAAGCCTATGAAATTTTTTATTTCCCCTACTAATGACATTTCAAACTCATTCTTCATTTCATCCGCAAAATGGTTGCTCATGACATCATTACCTCCAAATATAATGTCATCAACAAACACTTCACTAACCAATATTTTATCTCCTTCAGACATGAGATAAATGTTGTTGTCATCACTGGTTCTTCCAAAGCCTATCTTCATCAGATGTATATGAAGCCTTTCATACCATGCTATGGGTGCCTACTTTAATCCATATAAATCTTTATGCAATCTGCATACCATGTCTTCTTTATCAGTCAATGCATAACCATCAGGCTTCTCTATATAAACCTCTTGTTCTAATATCCCATTAAAAAATGCAGACTTAACATCCATCTGGTATACCTTGAACTTTTTGTGAGCTACAAATGCAAGTAATGTTCTGAATCCTTCCAGTCTTGCTACTGGTGCAAAATTTTCTCCATAGTCTTCTCCTTCTTCTTGCACATAACCTTTGCAAACTAATCTTGCCTTATTGCGAACTACAACACCATCCTCATTCAACTTGTTTCTGAACACCCATTTAGTACCCATGACAATCTTTGTTTACCAGTCGAAGTACAAGGGTCCAAGTGTTGTTTTTATCAATCTGACCCAATTCCTCTTCCATTGCTTTAACCCAATGAACATCACCAAAATATTCCTTAGTACTTCTTAGTTCAGTGGTGGAGATCATGCAATAGTTCTCTCTTACTCTTCTTCTAGTAAGTACTCTAACATACTTATCCTGAATAATCTGCTCAGAACTGTGATTTAGTCTCACATATCTAGGAATAACATGATCATTCTCCTCAGGTTAGCTTCTTTGTCATCTTCTTCTTCTTTTGAAATTATATGTTCCAGTTGAACAAGTACATCAGGATTTGCCTTACCAGTTTCAAACTTAACTGATTCAGATTCCAAAAGCAAAATGCAAGGATCTTTATCCTTTTTCTTTGAACTAGTTCCTTCAAAAACTTCAAGACATTCATCTACATGAACATCAATAATCAACAATTCTTTGAGTCTAGTTATTGAAACATTTATAGGCCTTACTCTTGGTATAATAGCCAAGGAATATGCCTTCATCACTCTTCTCTTCAAACTTGCTAAGGTAGTCACCTCTTTTAATAAAACACTTACTACCAAAGATCTTAAAATAACTAACATGAGGTGATCTTCCATACCAATATTCATAAGGTGTCTTGTCCTTACCTTTTTTCACCAGAACCCGGTTCATTGTGTAGACCGTTGTACTTACATCTTCTCTCCAAAATGTTTTCGCCACACCTCCTTGTATCAACATAGTCCTAGAAGCTTCAACCATTGACCGATTGTTTCTCTCTGCAATATCATTATGTTGTGGTGTCCTTGGTGCCAAAAGTTGCCGCTTGATACCATTCTCATCACAATACTTAGTGAAATCCTCAGAAGTGAATTCACCACCTTGATCTATTCTCAGACATTTAATCTTTTTGCCACTCTCTTTCTCAGCTAAGGCCCTGAATGCTTTGAATTTACCAAAAGCTTCATTCTTATTGTAGACACCTAAAATTGTCTAGTCTAATTAAATAAATATTTTATTTATTTAATTATCTAAGAATAATTCTTCTATTAATTAAATAAATCTTTATTTATTTAATTAATTCATTTATCCCCTTCTAGCCTTATTTCTCATTTAAATAAATACATTTATTTATTT
This sequence comes from Cryptomeria japonica, assembly GCF_030272615.1. NCBI lineage: Eukaryota > Viridiplantae > Streptophyta > Pinopsida > Cupressales > Cupressaceae > Cryptomeria > Cryptomeria japonica. The sequence goes on from NC_081407.1 coordinate 87,080,678, forward strand.
AAATTATCCTTTTCCTAAATTAAATAAATATTTTATTTATTTAATTGATCCCATTTCCTCTATTAATTAAATAAATCTTTATTTATTTAATTAATTCATTATCTTTTTCTACACATGACACATGTCATTCATCTCTTAATTCCTACACTACCTACCTCTTTCATTATTTTATTATTTCTTCTACCTACCCTTTAATCCTAGCCGACCTCCTTTTTACACCTCTCAATCTTATCCCTCCATTTCTTATAGTGTCTTCTATTTAAGGAGATGCTTCCTTCATTATCTAAACCTAACAACTTGATGAATTGACTACACTACGATCCTACTTGCAACCACATTCCGTTCTTTGTTGAGCTCTTGTGCACATAAAATCTGAGAGCAAATATATCAAGCAAGATCAATGGAGATAGGAAGAATGGAGATCAAAACCCTATTGGACATGTGATGGTATGATCTTTGTGATTTTGTTTTATTTGCATTGTCTTAGGTAATCTTCATATGTTATGGTGGATCTTTGTTGTTGTTAGGCTAGGGTTTTGTGGTTGGATTCATTTAGCCTTTCAATATTGTTATTAGTGTTATCCATTTTCACCATATACACTTATCTTTCAAGAATGTGGCCCACATCATCCTTGAACAGTCATCAGTGAAGATCATGAAATATCTATCACCTGAAATGCTTTTGGTTCTTATTTATCCACGCAGATCTGTATGAACCAAATCTAACAAGTGCTCCACTGAGAAGGATGTTCTCTTGAAAGTAGAAGATGTCATCTTCCCTAACTGACATTCTTTACAAAGAGAATTAACTAGTTTGTCTATCTGAGGTAGATCTCTTATTGTCTTAGACTTACTCACTTTAACAATATTGTGAAAATTTATATGACAAAATCTTCCATGCAAAAGCCAGCTATCATCTATCTTTGCAATCAAATAGTTGCTAACTTTATGATTAAGATGAAATAGACTACCTCTAGTTTGTTTTCCAGTTGCAATCAATTGACCTTTGTTGTCAAAGATTTTGCACATACCATTTCTAAATTCCAGTGGGTATCCTTTGTCATTCAATTGTGCCACACTTTTAAGATTATGCCTAAGACCTTCAACCCAATAGACATCATCAACACTTCTCTTCCCATTAAGAGAAATAACTCCCTTACCTTTAACCATATAGGGTGAGTCAATGCCAAATATGACAACACCACAATCAAATTATTTCAAGGAAAGGAATTTGCTCCGACCACCAATCATGTGATGTGAACAACCACTATTAATGATCCAATCATCAGAGTTATCTATCCTAGAAACTAAAGCCTTCTGGTCAGATGTCTCTTCCTTAATAGCCACAAACACAATGTCTTCACTAGCATCATCATCAGATTCATCATCAGTAATACCATTGTCAATAGATACAAGACAATCTATCTTGCCTTTACCCTTATACTTCTTAAATTTGTCTCTCTTGTGTTCATTGTCACTATTAGGACAATTAGTTGCTAAATGACCAATCTTATTGCAATCAAAACATTTCAATGATAGCTTACCTCTGTATTTGCCAATGCCTCTAGGTAGTCATTTTGCCAACAATGCTTCAAGCTCTACTAAAATGTCTTCATCATCATCTTTGTTGGATATGGATTCATAGATATTGTCGGTATCTCTACTTCTTCTCACAGATGGGTTAGAGATAGAAGCTTTGAATGCAGATTCTGATTTTTTGTACACTACCATCATAGCCATTTAACTCAAAAACAGTAAGTTTGCCAATGATAGAGTTAAGAGTTACCTTTGTCTTGTCAATGGATTTCAGCTCTTGAATAGCTGCAACTTGAATATCATAGATCAGTAGTAGGGTTCTCAGTACCTTACTGATCACTATGGAATCTTCCACTTTCCCTCCCGCACTCTTAATTTCACTAACTATCTCTTTTATCCTTTGACCATACTGTTGGATATTCTCACCTCCAGTCATACGCATGTCATCAAACTTTCCACTTAGACTCTCCTCTTTAGCAATATTAACATGTCGATCGCTGCTGTAAATCTCTTCAAGTTTTTTCTATACCTCATGTGCAGTCTCTAGACCATGAATATCTACATATTCAACATCAAACAGGGAACTGATAATGGCTTCTAATGCTTTATGATTTTTTTTTAGTTCTTTCTTATGATCATCAGTCACAATCCCAATGGGTGCAACATATTTAGTATTGACATGTTCCCAATACTGACTACCCAGACTCTTGATGTAAATTTTCATTCTATCGCTCCATATACTATAGTTCTCTCTGTTAAACTTCGGAACTTCCTTCTTCATCATGATCTGCAAGATCTTTTCCTCAATCTATTAGTATTAGATCTTACAGGACCTGAGAAGCTCTAATACCAATTGATGGTATGATGAAAGAATAAGTATGCAGTAGATTACTGAGAGGGGGGGGGGTTGAATCAGTAAATTGAAAAACTGATACAAACTTCCCAATCTCAATCTCAATCACACAAAGTAAACATTTCAATGAAATATCACTGTCAAGATAAAACAACAAGATTTTGCTTGATCTGTCTGAATAGAACTATACTTTCTTGATCAAATCCTTTTAAGCTTCTATCTGCCTTTACTCAAACTGTAGACTCATTATCCAGTTCGACAACCACACACTCAACTAATTTCTGCCAACACCTTTTACAAAACAACTTCATCAACCTTATAACAAATCAATTAGGTCAGTAATACAACAAAAACCTAATTCTCTCATAGAGATTACAAACAAATCGGTTTAAGTATGACCATTGGATTTTACATAGCAATTTGTACATATCAATCAAGAAAAATCCAACCGCTCCTTGATCACCGCTTCATCAGACTCAGTAACTCATCACGCGCTTTGCATTAGATTCAATACACTTTGCTCATTCCCTAGACAAAAATGCGCCAAAACATTTTGAACTTGTCTTCATACAATGATCACAAATGTCATCATCATTACCGCTCATCATTAGATCATAAACCAACATAACCAGTTCAACAACCTTAATTGGTTAGGGTTTAACAAGAACAACTTGAAGGGTTTACCAGTTACATTACGTAGATAGGGTTTAACCTTTTATAACGGTTACTGGTTTATCTCACAAACTTACATAGCGGTTTACAATTTCCTCCACAAATCTCTTCCTACCAGTTACAAGACAATATCAATAATAACAATAATATCAACAATATCATTATTGGTTAATTGACATCAATGACAACATAACATATAATTAATGCAATCTTCATGCAAATGCCAACATTGGATGTTCAAATTTGAATGGTGGATAGAGATGCAAAAGGTAATTATGTTGATTGAAATGATTTATTATGAATTTTTTAAATGAGAGGAATGTGCATTAGCCTAAATAATTAAATACATAGTTATGTAATTAATTACTGATTGAGGAAGAGTAAGATAATTAAATTAAGGAGCATTTGCCTAATTAATTACAAAGAATTGATCTGTTTAGTTAAATATTAGAGGAAGGATGGATTATTTAAATACTAAAGATTTGATCGATTGATGGAAGAATGATGATGATAGGTAAAAATATGGAAGTGGAATCATGTTGTGTAAACATGTGTTGTGTGTGTTAATGTGCATTGCAATGAGATATTCTTGAATCAATTTGACAAAATATGTACCCATAAGTCAAAGATAAAGGTATGCCCTGTGATGGTTAAAAATGGTCATTTATCAAATATTAAAAAAAATATGAACTATCTCTATGTGTGCAAGTCTATGTGACGCATCTATGCACTTTTTTTTATTTCATCAAGTTTTCCATGTAGGTGAATGAGAATACTGGCTTGATAATTATCTTTCAACATTTTACAAAACACAACTTTATTGCTTTCCAATGATTGTTCACAATTGGTGCAGGAGAACCCTTCAAAGGGCTCCCACCATTTGTTTTTTATTGTGTTCTTTCTTCTTTAAGAAGCTATTGTATATACAATAAGAGCCATGTGCTCATTGGTCTTAGTTTAGGTCCTAGTTGAGGTCCTAGGGTCATGAGTCAAAAGTTGAGTTTTTTTGGAAATAGAGGGTATGTGTTCCTTTGAGGTGTTTAGGGGTCCTTCTTAGCATGGTGGTGTCCTTAGGTTAGCCCAATGTGGGTCTACGAGTCAAGAAAATCAACACTGAGAAAGTTGCTCGAAAGTTGCAAAAGTTGCATGACAACTTTTAAAAGTTGTCAAGCAACTTTTCCACCATGAGGTCAAAATATTTAATGTAGCATGGAAAACCCTAATATGGGCACACAGACTGAGGTAAGGGTAGTATAAGTAGTTACAAACCCTAAGTTAATGGGTTGGATGTCAGATGGTGTATGGCCCAAGAAAGGTGACTTGACTGTGACTGCAATTTTGTTGCCATTCGACACAAAAGGAGTAAAAGAAGATTGTTAATGGATTGATTTTTGAGAAAAAATATGTGGAGTGTCTTGTATAGTGTATTTAATTTCATTGTGAGAAATTAGATTAGGTTTTTTTTTTTGCAGGTTGTGTGTGTTTGTAAATAGTTTTTAAACTTGCTTCACATTGTCCAGTTTTGGACTGGTTTGTGTCAATGGGCTCATAACTCCATTCCCCATTGTGGAATCACCATGAAACCATGGGGAATGAGAGTAAAGACCCTATACTATACTTCAAAGAAAGAAGGGCCCTTGAAAATGCAAGGAGGCCATTTAAAGACCCACTCCTAGGCAAGACTGGACAATGCCCAGCTAGGAAGGGTTAAGTTGCTGAGGTCTTGGAGAGCAAGGAAGGTCAGAGGAGGAGGCACCCTTTGGAGGAGTTGTAGAGGGGTGAGTGGAGCACCATTGGTGTGAAGGAGGATCTTCCACAAATCTAGACAAGGTGGCAAGAGCACCAAACCTACACTGTGACCCTGGCAGGCTCAAAAACCCTCTTAAAACCCTTAAAAACCTTAAAATCCACCTAGGGTAGTGTACGGACACTTGGAGGCCTAAAACCTGAAAAAATCCTTGAGCCCTTGCCAAATGAATAGCAAGTCTTTTGGGAGGTTTCACAAGAAAGTGAATCATTTGCAAGAGGGATCCCTGAAGGCCTGGGTAGGAGGCCTAATTGGTCACAATCCTTATAGCCCTATTTTGTAGGCAAAAAACAAAATAGTGAAATTGGTAAGGGGTTGAAAGCTTGAAACCTCTTGGGGGCACATGAATGGGTGGAAAAACCATTTATTAGACCTGACCTATCCTTGCTAAGACCTAGGAAGGTGTGGAACAAGCCAAACCCTTATTAGCTTAAGTAAGGGTTCCTTGAAACTCATGAGTAGGTGAGACCTTAGGAGTAGTTTTTCACATTGTTGGTGGGTGGATTGGTCAAGGTCAAGGGATTACAAAAGTAGAGGAATTCCTAGAGACCCTAGGGGTGGTTAGAACACCTGGTGATCCAAGGAGAGGATCCAAGAGCATAGACTAGGCTAGTCTATCCCAAACCCCATCCCACCAACAACACCTACATTAGACAATGGTTCAAAAAGAAAATTTATTTTCCTTTTACAGATAGTTTATGTTGTGACAATTTCACACATCACCCCATCATAAATGAGGACTCCCTCTTTTTCTTTTAGTTATAAGTCTTAGATAGGTTTTGTAGCAGTCCAATCCTTTAGTTTGAGTAGAGTTGAGTTAGTTAGCTTGCAAGGCCTAGTAAATCAATAAATTGTGATGACCATTTAATTTGATTATCAAAAACAACATATGCCTCCAAAATTGGAGATGAAATTTTGAGTCTATGGAGAGGTTTCAAATAAAGTGGAATGATTTGGAGAGTTAGTCATGATGTGAAACAACAGTGAATGAACCTTGTCAAGTCCTTGAGATGAATGAAGAAAAGTGGATGAAATAAAAAATTGGAAGAAATAAAGTCACTTCCCATGACCATTGAAATCCCTGACCAACTTCGCTATCACTTCCAATGACACCTTAGATATTTGTAGTGTCATAAAATTGTGACCATACTACTGGATAGTCTCGCCTTCAGACATTCTCATGTCATCAAACTTTCCTCTTAAACTCTCCTCTTTAGCAATCTTAACATGTTAATTATCGCTATAAATCTCTTCAATTTTTTTCCATACTTCATATGCAGCTTCAAGACCATGAACATGTACATATTCAACATCAGACATGAAACTTATGATAGCTTCTAATGCTTGATGATTCTCTTATTGTTATTTCTTCTGATCATCACTTAGAGTACCAGTAGGTGAAACATATTGAGTTTCTACATGTTCCTAATACTGACCACCAAGAATTTTGATGTAAATCTTCATTCCGTCACTCCAGATTCTATAGTTCTCTTTGTTGATTTTAGGACCTTCTTTCTTCATCATGATCTACAGGATCTTTTCCTCAAGCTATTAGGCTTAAAGATCTAATATGACCTGAGACACTCTGATACCAATTGATGATATGATGAAAGAGTAAGTATTCGGTAGAATACTGAGAGGGGGGGTGAATCAATATACTAAAAAGCCAATACAAACTCCCAAACTCAAAATAAAGTTATCAACAAAATAGTTCTGCCAAAATAATATTTCAAAGATTACTCAACATCAACTAATCGCCAATCGGTTTGACTGTCATACCAACTCAATAGTAAAACAACTTCAAACTTGTAAACATCAACAATGCTTAATCAAATATCATCAAATTCAACTCTTCAATGCTTCCAACATTATGCATTATCAAAATAGTTAAGTAGTTAATCAAATCAAAAAATAAGATCATAACCACAAAAACATTCACCACTTGACACAAATATTTATACGTGGAAAAACCAAATAGGTAAAAACCACGGTGAGATGAGACTTACAAGGATAGCTATCTGAACCCTTCTGAAGTTCACCTTGTTAGGAGCCAAGCCTATTAAATCTTTACAATAAGTCCTGTTAAGAACTAATTCTGTTAGGAATCACCTGGTTAGAGGATTTAAAAAATGCCTTGATGAAAAGTACAATACCCTATTAGGAGTAACTTCCGTAGAGGATTTGAGGATCCAAACTAACAGACTACATTGTGAGAGGATTTAAAAAATAACCAAGCTTGTTAGAGCTTACTTGGTTAGGGGATTTCAATTTCTGCTATGATTGTTAGAAAACAACAAGTTTTTCTTGATCTGTTTGAATAGCATTACATCTGCTTGATCAGATCCTTCTTAAGATCCAAATTTGCCTTCACTCAAATTGTAGATCCATTCTCCGGTTAGGCATCCTCACACTCAAATAATTTATGCCAACTTTGCCAACACCAAAATAAAACAACATCATCGACCTTAAATACAAATCAAATAGGGCGATAACACAACAAAAACCTAATTTTCATCATCGAGATTACAAACAAGTCTGTACAATCTTGACCATTATAAATCATAACAATCTCTTCACATTTATCAAGAAAATTCCAACCGCTCCATGACCACTGCTTCATCAGACTTTTAACTCATCATGTGCCATGCATTTGATGCAATCCACTTTTCTCCTTCCCAAGACAATCAAACACACCAAAATAACTTGAACGTAGCCTCATACAATGACCACACATGTCACCATCATTACCGCTCAACATTAGATCTTAAAACAACAAACTTTGATTGGTTAGGGTTTAACAAAAACAACTGGTAGGGTTTAATGGTTACAAAACATAGAAAGGCTTAACCCTATACACCGGTTTCACTTACAAACAATCATATATTGGTTTACAACATCTTCCACAAAATTCATCATACGAGTTACAATTCAAAAGCAATAACAACAATAACATCAACAAAATCATGAATACCATTCACCGGTTCAATTGACATCAATGAGAACATATCATTAATGCAATCTATATGCAAAATACTAACATATGTCGATTGAGAGATTTGTGGGATGCAAAGAGAGGTTCGTGGCTCGAGGTTTGGAGGATAATTGAGAGCCAGCTTAGACTGATTAAGAAGATCGAGGTAGGTAAAGGAAACCACAAAACCAATTTTGGCGATCAGCCAAGAAATCAGCCGACAGGTCAAAAGTAGGATGCTAAAAATAGAAGGCATGTTCTAGAAGGAACGAAAATGACGAGGTTTATTGATGAGTTACCGTAGTCACATAAAACTATCCACTTAATTAAATAAATATTTCCTATTTATTTGATTAATAAACCATCAATAACCATTTAATTAAATTAATATTTAATTAATTCATCCTCAAACTATTCTCTTATTAATTAAATAAATTATTGAATTTATTTAAATTAATTCATTTAGCCACATTCCAAAACAATCCATTAAATAAATAAACATATTTATTTAATTTAACCCCTCATCATTTAAATAAATAAACAAATATTTATTTAAAACACTAAAATTACCCCCCCACTTGCATTCTCCTACAAATCCAAGTTGCACCTATTTTGTTGAAATAATGAATTTTATTTTAATAAAAATCCTATTTTCCCTCACCCACCGAATCCACTTGTTCTTCTAAACACCTTCTAGACTCTTCTAACCCCTTCCTAATTAGCCTAACCTATCCCCTAAACATTGTTACATTCCTAAGAAACTTGAAGTTACTTCTCAAAGCCTCCAAAGTCTTTGAAAAGCATTCAATGTTTTGTGTCTCCAACAAGTTAACCCCTAAAGTCTTCCAAACCATTAATGGTTAAATCCACTTGCCTACATGGGTATCTCCAGTAACTCTTGCACAAGAGTTTGTCCATTAGATAATGGCATTATCCTTGGATAATAGTTTTATCCAATAAATCAAGCTTAACCAAACCCTCAGGTCATGTCAAACATTTAATGCTTCTTCCCTCTTCTCTCAAGCCATCTCATGATGAGATTTGTCATCTTGGGATTGGGTTGAAATCCCTCACATGGACCATAAGACTTTCAATCCTGAACCTTGTTGAGATTACTCGATCTCAACCATCCATTGCTCTATTTTTCCTATAAATAGAGCCCATTCCCTCATAATCCAGATCCCAGAACTCTTGTATGCATCTAAGTTATAGTGAATTTAGCAAAGCATTTTAGCATAATCTACATTTGTCTTTTTGTTTAAAATGAACAATAGTATTGTATTAACTCATCTTTCATTTTAGGTTGTTTACATTTGCATTCTCATATTTTTCATTCTAAAATCTTGAATCTCCATAAGACATCCAGAATAGTGCCAAAAGCTACTGAGAGCTACACCCATTTGGAACTTGGAGAGGACAGGAACAAGGGAGGAGTAGCTACAAACATGTTGGAGGGCTTTTGGAGATGTTTTATTGTATGCTTTAGTTTTGTTAAGCTTTCTATTTTGTGTTTGGTATCTCTCTTGATATGCTTGCTTAGGATAATCTTTGATTTGTGATTTCTAACACGAACATTTGGATTGTTTCTTGTGTGTTTGTGTTTGTCTTCCTAACAATTCAATCATTTTTGCAGTGCATCATTTGGTGAACCCGACGTGAATCAAACACACAACCTTCTGATCTGATATTGATAAACTACTAACTTTTCTTGTTTTAATTGACACACAGCTCGCATTTTAGCACCATTGATCACGCTCTAACACCTTCAAAAGTTGGTGATTTAGTGCTATTGTTCACTAGAATAGCGCTATTGTCTTCCAATTGACGCTATCGTCCTTCTTATAGTGCTATTGACCATTAAATAGTGCTATTGTGTCTATTTTTAGTGCTTTCCGCTCTCTGTTTGACAAAATCTATTCTGTTTGATAGTCTTTTAGTGCCTTTGTCTTTATTGTAGCGTAGTTGTATTCAGTGTAGCACTTTTGTCATTAATATAGCACTTTTGTGTTAAATGCGCTTCTATTTTCACACAAAGTAGCACTATTGCAACAGAGAGTTGTAAAATCTTTTTTGTAATCAAAAAATCAAAATCTAGGCTTGTAGAAGCCCACCAAAAATTCACTTTTACTAACTATTTGCCCCTTTGTGGAGGTTTCTTTTTTTGCTAACCCCATTGTAGGATTTTTAAGAGTTAAAGTAGGAAGTAAAATTATCTTTTTACTAACTTTGTTTTCAAAGTTGGCTTAAAATGAATTCACATTCTATTTTACCTTAAATTAAAATTCACATTTCCTTTTGGGGCATAAAATGAATCACATATTTTGTTTGGGCTTTTAAAAAGAACCTCACTTGTCAAGTTAAAAGGAACCACAAACTCAAACCCAACAAATTTCTTTTTTTGCAAGTTAGGGATCGTTGTATTTTGGGCTTAAAATAAGACAACATAGTTTTTTTCTTGCATTAAAAATCACAATCAACACTTCATTTATGCAAGTTAAAAAGAACCTCCAATTTGTCAAAGTTTTCAAAAATCGATTTACTTTAAGAAAACATGCTTCAATTTTGTTGACCAGGATTTCTAGTTCCTAGATTACACAAACATTTTGCCTCGAACTTAAAAAGAACACCATGATTGTTGGAGCAACATCTCCAAATAAATTTTAGAACACATTACTATAAATTGGTTAAAATTAACAAGTTTTTTTAGTGATCGGCACGTTTGTGCCAAAATTTTGTCAAGTGGTCCTACTTCTAACACACACTATCCTCTCCCTTGGCTTTCATGGTCCTAGGTGCAAGAGAAAAGTGTTAGTAACACTCAAATTTTATCTTTTTAAAAGAAGCCTGCCAAGAGACACATCACTCTTGGGAATGACCTCGTGTGGTAAATCCTTTGAGCCACTATATAAATCAAGTGAGAGCCAAAGTTGTAGCCTTGGGTATAGCTATTCCTACAGTGTAACTTGCCGAAAGGACATATAGGCCCCACCACAAGTTACAAGGCTCTTAAGTGAGTCACTGCATAATGAACTTATGTCCAAAAACATCGAACATTACTAGACACCTTTTTATATGGAAGCCAACCCATTCTATTGATTGAGAATATTTGTGAGAAGTTCAGTGCAAGAGCATAGATGATTTTGCTCCCAAGATACTCACCATACATATTTCCTTGAGTAGAAACAAGGCTTTTTGAAAGGCTACTTGTAGCTTGATAAAAGTGGTGACTCCCCCATCATAGGGATCATCTATCTATTATGCTTGCGCAAAAATTAGTATATAAAATCCTTACCTGCCACGACAGGATTCATAAGGTATGTAGTACCAAAGTCAAAGAAATATCAAGATGTGGGCTGAAAATATCACAACTGGACATTTGACCTTAGGGATAAAGAGTGTTTGAAGTGTCTTCGTTTTGTGTCAAACCAGTAAAAACTTGAGCGGAATTTAGGCTTTTGGAAAAACATACAAAAACTTTTGAAAAAGGGGTAAAAAAAGTTCAAGATTGGGTTGATTTAGACCCACACTTATTTTGTGCCTCTTGAGGCAAAATTAGTGTGCTTGTGTGCTTGCTATGTTTTCTTGTCAAAGAAATCCAAAACAAAATTCAAACCAAGTATTCATCCAACACAATTTTTCATCAACATTTGACCAACAAACGAACAAAATCCAACAATGTGCAAAATAAGAAAAATCCAAATATATGACCATCACCTAGATTTTGAGAAAGAGGAATCTTCATCAACATATCAACTTGAAGAGAAGACCATTAAGCTCAAAGGATTTTATCAAAAGAAGAAATTTTTCTATTTCAATAGACAAATTTTCATCTCCTACAAAGCCTTCTTGCCTCATATGCATCTATATCTCCAAGGAAAAACCAACGAGTTCGATAAAGGGCCTTTGAAAAATAGAGATTTTACTCAATATATTGCTTTGAGCTACCACAAAAACAAAGGAGGCAAAATCAATCCTTCTTTCTTTCCAAACATTTGCATTACCTATAACGTAGCTCGAGAAGAACCACCAACCCCTGAGCAAGAAGAGGAATAATTTGTCCCCTTTGTAACATAAAGTTTTTATTGAGTTTCATATCCCACTTTCATCTTTACACATATCATCAATCCATCCATTCAACTCTCCAAGCATAAAAGGGTCTTGTCCTAAAGTTCTTTTTAGATATTTCTTAAATCAAAACAACACATCACTTTTAGAGTGACTCTACATCTAGGATCAATCATCCTAAGAGGCATTTCTACAAAGGTTAAAACTAGTTTATGAGTGCATCCTCTCATTACTGGGTAGATTGGTTTGTAACACATCTCAAACCTTTCTATACCTTGTCACATCCAAAATTGTTGAAAACAACAAAGAAGCAATTCACAAAGGAACTTTGGTAACATCCAACCTTTTAGTGTTAGAGATCCATCTTCTAAACATTTCATAAAAACTTCATCTTTCACCCAAAACATCCCATCACCAACTTAAAATCATTTTTATCAAACCGAGTTAAACTTCCAAAAACAAAATGGCTCAAACAAGATCAAAAGCTTGACAACCAAAGATCGAAGATGAAGAAGAAAACCTCAATGATTACCATGAGGATATTGGAGGAGGCACAAATGAGGAATATACTAGCACTCCAACTCCCAAAGCTATTGAAAGAGCCCAACATAATCCTAGGTTCAATAGACTTTTTCACGAATTCCTTAGAAACAACGCAGATGCTCATTTTCTAAGACTTGCTCAAGAGGGTGCAAAACTACCCTTTGACTTTGATACCGCACATATCCGTCAGACATCAGAACAAATCTGTAATGATGGTGGAAGAGGCAGGGACTATTTCTGCTATGATCTTAATTTTCAAGGGAATCCCCTACCACCTCCTCCTACATAAATGGGCATGTTAAGACAACAAGTTGACAACCTTTCTCAACAACTCAATAGTGGCATGAAGACTACCTGGTTTTCACTTAATGATATTTGTCTCTATCCCTATGATAGGAATATACATATGCCACCTTTTTTGCAAGGGTTTGAAACACCTAAGTTTGAAAAGTATAGGGGTAAAGGAGACCCTCAAGATCATGTACGCAAATTCTACTCAGCTTGTTTAGAGGTAGCCTATGAGGACACCTATCTAATGTGTCTCTTTCCTCAAAGTTTGGGAGGCACAACCACACAATGGTTCTCCCAATTACCAAGTGGCATTAGAACATTCGAGGAACTAGTTCAAAAGTTCATCGCCCACTATTCACATAACATTGAATGAATATACATATGCCACCTTTCTATGAGGGTTTGAAACACCTAAGTTTGAAAAGTACAGGGGTAAAGCAGACCCTCAAGACCATGTACACAAATTCCACTCAGCTTGTTTAGAGGTAGCCTATGAGGACACCTATCTAATGTGCCTCTTTCCTCAGAGTTTGGGAGGCACAACCACACAATGGTTCTCCTGATTACCAAGTGGCATTAGAACATTCGAGGAACTAGTTCAAAAGTCCATCGCCCACTATTCACATAACATTGAGTGAATATACATATGCCACCTTTCTGTGAGGGTTTGAAACACCTAAGTTTGAAAAGTACAGGGGTAAAGGAGACCCTCAAGACCATGTACACAAATTCCACTCAGCTTGTTTAGAGGTAGCCTATGAGGACACCTATCTAATGTGCCTCTTTCCTCAGAGTTTGGGAGGCACAACCACACAATGGTTCTCTCGATTACCAAGTGGCATTAGAACATTCGACGAACTAGTTCAAAATTTCATCGCCCACTATTCACATAACATTGAACGTGATGTCACCATGGAAGTTCTATGCAACACCAAACAAAAACCCGAAGATCCGTTCTCAACTTTCTTACAATGGTGGAGACAATTATCTAGCAGGCATTCTCTTCCTTTGCCTGAACAAGAATTAGTATAAATCTTCATTTCCAACTTAAATGATGAAATGGAATTCCATTTATACATGAAAGGCACAGAGTCTTTTGCAAACATGATCACTCAAGGATTAAAATGTGAGCGGGCCCTCATCAAAATCTATAATTAAACTAAAGATTTCCCTCGGCCGAGTTTCAATAGTGACAAACCCAATTTATGGAACAAGAACAAAAACATTGTCAATGACGGGGTCGTAGATGCAAGAACAGTCAAGACTGCACAACCTGTGGTCCGATTTGTAGGACAAAATACCCCTCCTAAAAACAATACCATCACTCCTCCACAAAATCAAGGACACAACACACTGCAAGAAGAACCAAGACAATGGCAACATAACTATAAAATGAAGCGCACATACACACCATTAGGGGAACCTATGTTAGGCCCAATATGGAAAGCTAATGTACTGAGAGGAGAGGGGTGAATCAGTACTCCAAAACTTTTCTTGAATAATAACCTTACTGTTATGCATAAACAAAATAGTGTAGTAACATAAAATAAAGTTAAAACAAATAGATAACAATCATACATGATTCACTCCAGAACACATATATTTTGGTTACGCAGAAACTCTTGGTTAGAGAGAAAAACTATGGTGGAGATGGCACCCACAACTTCACTACTGCAATAATAAAGAATGCTTGGTTAGAGCTACATTTAGCTATTTATAATACCATACCCTGTTAGGAGTAACAAGATCTATTAGATCTACCTTGCTAAAGGATTTTACAACATTTATTCTGAATGTTGCACCTGGTTAGAGGCTTTACAATTTATAGACTTGATTAGAGTCTTTTACCTTGTTAAAGGTTTCTCTTTCAATCTTCACAATATTACAATAAAATCATTACAAATATCTGCAACTTTACGTCTAAAATGTTATAGCAGATTCTATGTGCTCAGAATAAGATTACCTTGCTTATAGAATACCTCGGTAACCCATATAGTAACTTGGTAAACCCTTTTGTTTACTTTGTTCTTCGACTGTTCTTTGAAAACTTTCTCGGTGACCTCTGTGTCTCTATAACAGTCTTTCTTCATGCATACATACACTTCACTTATGCTGTATAAATAGATCTCTTAAAACGGTGATCCAATTCATTGCTTTGATCTTTCAAACAAGATTCTTTGAATGAATAACTAAACAAAATATTTCATTGGTTAGATTGTCCTTGTAATCATACACAATCTTCTGGTGCAATTTTCAATGTAATAACGGTTAGATGTGCCTCGATCTTGTAACACGTTTTCATATGCATGTCCAGGTTCAATGTATTTGGTAACACGTTTCACTCAGTGTATGTCAACTCGGTGTGTCATCTTTACTACTCGGTAGTCTAAAAAGATACTTGGTAGACAGCTCGATGTATACTGTGTTCTATGACTGCTTTCCTCTGTAACTGACTAGACTATGCATACCGACTTCTCTATGTGTACCGACTGCATGATTCGGTAGTGCTAACTGACTAGAATATATAGTATGACTTTGAATACAAAAACTAATGGCAATTTGATAAGTAGTAACAACCTATTGAAACAGTATTATGCCAGTTGGTCTCTTCAAATCTTGCGACCTTACCAAAAACATCAAACTATGAACATTAGGTCAAGCCTCCATGGTGGAGAGATAACGAACATTGTGACTTTCACCAAGGCCGAGGACACAAAACAAGTAACTGCCATTGACTAAAAGATCTTATTCAATATCTTATTGACAGAGGCTAAATTGAGATAGAAGGAAATGACCCTAAAACATCCAATGATGATCATCTAATGTTCAAGAATCCACTTCCATCACATGATCAGAGAGGAGCTTCCACCTCGGGGCGAAACATAGATACTACAACTAATTATACCCAAGCGACATATAATTACATTGTGAATCACCTCTATAATGTTGATGAACAAGTTGCAACACTTATCATCAAAGATACAAATCCTGCATGTTATGTTGTTACATGCCATAGCAAGATTACCATTAAAGCAGCACCACAAGGAATGACACCCTTGCCCAAAAACTACAATCTTGTGGAACAATTAGATAAAATGCCCGCACTCATATCCATATTAGAACTATTGCGCTTGTCCCCTTTGCACAAAACAATCCTAGATCAAGCTCTCCAAGAAGCATATGTTCTTGCCAATCTCGACACAAACCAATTTCAAGCCATGGTAGGTAGTATGAAGTCATCACCATGTCTCACTTTCATTGAAAGTGATAACGAATCATTCCAAAAACCTCATTACGCATCCCTACATATTGAAGGCTTCATAAACCAACACAGAATCAAATGAGTCTTGATTGACAATGGAGCCGGCTTGAATATATGCACCTTATAGCTGATCACAACATTGGGCTATGTAGTGGAATCAGTAGATCCCAGTAAAAAGGTAACCATTAAGGCCTATGATGATGCGAAGCGTTCTTCCAAAGGAGCTATTGTGTTACCTATTAGAGTGGGACCCAAGGTAAAACATATTGTTTGTTAGGTTCTAGACCTCCCTCTACCATATAATCTCTTGTTAGGAAGACCTTGGATACACACCATGCAAGTCGTTCCATCTACCTATCATCAGTGCATCAAGTTTCCCCATAATGGTGTAGAAATAAAATCCTTGGTGATGCAAATCCATTTGCATATTGCAATAATATTAGTCATCAACCTAAAATCACCGTACCTAACAACAGAGAAGCTATCCCTTCCACCTCATATGTTAATCTGGCCTCTCTTTCTAGTTCAATCACCCCTATACCCAAGCAAGAGAAGTTGAAGATGAAAATGGTAGAGGAAGGTCTTGGACAACTTCTCACTTCCCCTAAAACTCACGACAAACCACAACAGTTGCTTCAAACACCACCAGCTAAGCAGGCATGTACTTTGGCATAGTTTGTCCCTAGTAAAAGTTAGGAGGAAGAAACAAGGGATGAAGACCTAGCAGAGTGGATCTACAAAGACCTTATCAAAGACAACCCCTAGGCTAAGCTACCCACTAATAAATACGGAAAAGGTCCTCGCATAATGCAAAGAATGGGCTATGATGGCAAAAGTTCTTTAAGACCTTGAAAACAAGGATGACATGAACCCCTACAACCTGAATTAAAATCCAAAGACTAAACTGGTCTAGGTTTTCACAAGGAATGTCTTCCTAAACTCAGATTTAAAGGCAAACCTAGCAAACCTAGTTATCAGCCCATTAATCCAAAAAGGTCATCCTTGACTATATCTATTGCACCAACTAGACTGATCATTAAATCAACAACATCCATCACACCTGCAGTACCCGTAGCATTAAAAGCCCCAATATTCCTAGGAGTTGTGCCAACCGAACCAAAAATAGCAGCAGTAGCACTAGCACCAATAACACCAACACCATTAAACACACCAACAACACCAACAACACCGCTAATCCCATCAGTCACACCGATACCACCCATAGTCACATCCACATCATCTACAAAATTGACAATCCCATCAGTAGCGTCAGTAACACCGGACGTCCTTACAAAACCACATCGAAAGGTGCATAAACCTATAACTAAGGCACTATTCAATACAAAGGATATCCCCGCCTGGTACAATAACCACATTCTAGAAAGTGACTCTAAGATAGACTCACATGAATGGGAGTTTGATTCAGTAAATCCAAATACGTCAGATGAGGAGAACACATCACCAATGCCACCTCGAAAGGACATACCCGTGTATGGAGAAGCATGGATACAAACCTTCTAGAAATAGGAGTCTGAAGACACTTCCATAGACTCTACATTGAATCCCACACCCAAATCTGATAAGGAGAGTACCATTGACCTACTTCACTTATCTATCTTAACCCTTATAGACGCATCCTCTGAACTTAACTTACTTGATGAGGTAATGCCTATCATTCACCCTGAACTCATCGACTAGAACCAGCCAAATCCCCCATGTCTTGATCACTTCCAAAATGATGAGGCTCTCATAGATTTTTTTGAATTACGGGATAACATACCAAGTGGGGATCACAAAGCAGGGTTTTCCATTGAACTTAATAGCGCAACATACTTTAGAGCAGATGCCAAACCTTTCAGTTGCAAAAATATAACAATAAAACATGGATCTTCTAGTGAAAACCACACAGTGGCACTTGTTGATCCCAAAAAAGTAAAACTATAGAGCGATTCCGATGGTGAAAACCTCTCTGAGGTGCCTGAGGATGAAAAGTTTGACGTCCTCCCCTTTTGTATGAATCAGGAGAGATCAATGATCCTAATTGAAGAAACAAAGGAATTCAATGTAGGGACCCCTAGGACTCCTTATCAAATACATTTGGTAGCTTTATTAACTCCAGAGGAGTAGCCAAACTTTGTCAAATTCTTCTAGAAACATCAAATCAACTTTGCATGGTCTTATGCAGACATGCATGGCTTAGATTGTAATTTAGTCATGCATCATCTAACTATAGCAAAAGAAGCTGAATTGGTCAAACAAAATATTCATAAGATGCACCCACAAATTGTTGTTCCTATCAAGGGTGAACTCAAAAAGCTCTTGGATATTGGTTTCATCAGACCAATTGATTATGCAAATTGGATTTCCAATATTGTACCTATCGGCAAAACTACTGGGGCATCTGTATCTATATAGACTTCAGGGATTTGAACAAAGCATGCCCTAAAGATGACTTCCCATTATGAAACATCAACATGATTGTCGATTTAACAATAGGTCATGCAATGCTTTCTCTTATGGACTACTTTTCAGGCTACAACTAGATCAAGATTGCTACAAAAGATCAACACAAAATTACTTTCACATGCCCATGGGGAACATACTATTGGAATGTGATGCCTTTTGGTCTGAAAAATGTAGGGGAAACCTATCAAAGAGCTATGAGAACCATCTTTCATGATATGATGCACTCCATAATGCAAGATTATGTCGATGATTTACTAGAAAAATCATTAACTAGAGAAGGTCATCTAGAAAGACTGGCTAAGATCTTTGATAAATTAGAGCAATATCATGTCCATCTAAATCTAAAGAAATGTGTCTTTGGAGTAACCTCTAGGAAGCTCCTAGGATACATTGTCACAAGAAAAGGCATCAAAGTAGATCTGAAAAAAGTCAAAGCAATCATGGACATGTCACCTTCAAAGAACATTAGTCAGTTAAGAACACTACAAGGGAAGCTACAGTCAATACTAAGATTCATTGCACAACTGGCTAATAAGTGTCATCCCTTCACACATCTGTTACATAAGAATATTAGATTTCAATGGGATACAAAGTGCCAGCAAGCATTCCAAATTTTTAAAGATTATCTTATGAATCCACCATTGTTGATCCCACTAGATTCAAATAGACCTATATTGCTATACATTTCAGCTATAAATACAACATTAGGAGTATTGCTGGCACAACACAATGCATAAGGAAAAGAGTGTGTTGTCTACTACATCTCTTGCACATTGTTGGACAGTCATCCAGATGAAAACATAGCATCCGTCAGAATTCCAATGGTAATCTATGTAAATTTTTGGCTGGGGGAGAAAATATAGACACCATCGGAAGAGTTCATAACGTTGTCAGAATTCCAACGCAAATGACATCGTCAAAAAGATAGACGATGAGTTTTTGATAGTTAAATTGGTTAGAAGTCCGACGTGGTGTCGTCGGACTACCGACAATTGTCTATCAGAAATTAGGCCCAAATATACTAGTTCTAGTAAGCCTATACTGGTAAGGGTTTAGGGTTTTACCGGCTGAGCTTTTATTAAGAATCTTTGACAAGATGCATAAGTGGTGTTGGTGTGGCTTCTAGATGGAATTCAGGATGCAAAAGGTGATTGTGTTCATGCCTCAACTAATTGGAGACATCACTTTAGTGTGGTAAATCTATTTGGGTCTAGGTTATGTAATGGTATCATGTAACATGCTATTAAGTGTTCTCTACACGTTACTGGGATTATTTATGGATTGTTTAATATTGTTTTGGTCTTAATCCGACATGGTATATCATTATAATGTGGATGCATGTAATGATCTTATTGTAATATCTTTTAGGTGGCTGACCTAATTGGTTGAGGCCTTAGGGCTTGTATAAATTGATGTAAGATCTCTTTGTAGATCATGGTCATGGAATGAAATGTGAAAATAATGAAAAGATCATATGTCAAGGAGATTTGGTTGATCATAGGTGATCAGATTGAGTTTATGTAAGAGGTCAAGGGCCTTTGGTATTGAGCTTAATCAGGACTATAATCAGGCATGTTATGCTGTCATTGGCAGTTCATTCTTCTAGATTATTATCCAATTATATTGAGGTGGTCATAACCTCTCTGTTGTCAGTGGGACTCCTTGATAATGAGAATTATGCTCTAGGTAGTGTGCCTTCCTGCATGTGCAAACCCCTTATTGTATCACATACTTTGGTAGAAGTATTAATTGACTGTGAGTAGGCTTCCCACCGTGGTTTTTCCCTTTACCGGGTTTTTCACGTACAAATCATGGCATTATGTGGTATGGTTGGACTGTGTTGATTCTCTATTTCATACTTATGTTTTATTGCTTACCGGTATCTATTTCTACTATTCCGATATTTAATGTTTATGTGCTCCGGTTAAAGGTTATAAAGTGGTTTGATTAATGTAGTTTGTTGACAACTGATTCATCCCCCCTCTTAGTTATCCACTGGTTATTCTAAGAATTGGTATTATATCTTTGGTCCTCTTTTGCAAAACCTCAACCGCTTGAAGTAGATCCTATGACAACTAATAATTCAAATCCACCAATAGCTATTTTTAGAAGAGAAATCCCTAAGCTTGATGGAATAAACTATGGGATATGGAAAATCCAAATGGAGACTCATCTTAGATGTCTTGCCAAGGATATTTGGGAGTTCACTAAGAAAGGATATACACCTTATGATCAGGCATCTAGCAATCCTGCTCCAACAAACTTGGACAAAAATATTTAAAATGATTGCAGAGCTAGAGAAGCCCTCTTATGTGCACTCTCCAATCGACAAATCATAGGATTGACCGATAAATCATCTGCAAAGGTTATGTGGGATAAATTGCAAACTCTGAATGAAGGTGACCCTACTGTCAAAATAGCTAAACTTGATGGTTACCAGGTAAGATATGAGAACTTGAAGATGGAAGATAATGAAAGAATTGCTACGTTTATGGAAAGAGTAAATGAGATTGTCATGGGAATTCAATGTTGTGGAG
The DNA here is from genome assembly GCF_030272615.1 of Cryptomeria japonica. Classification (NCBI taxonomy): domain Eukaryota; kingdom Viridiplantae; phylum Streptophyta; class Pinopsida; order Cupressales; family Cupressaceae; genus Cryptomeria; species Cryptomeria japonica. Next base: position 87,101,681 of record NC_081407.1, read on the forward strand.
GATCTTTGAGTGAAGATGAAATGGTTTCTAAAGTTTTGAGAGCCCTACCACCGGCTTACAAGATGAAGGCTACTGCAATTAATGAATTAAGAACAATGACACACACTTTAGTTAACAAAGACAATCTGATTGGGAAATTATCTTATTTTGAGCTTGAAGAATTTTGACCCTCTGGAGCTGCAAAGCCTGAACTTGATTTTCATGCATCATCATCTACTGAAAAAAGTGATTGAAAAGTCCTATATGAAAAAGAATTGGAAGATATGAGGAAAGAGGATGAAGAATTTGAGCAACTTGAAGCCTTATTTGCTAGAAGAGTACCTAAAGGACCGATGGGAAGTAAGTATGAAGGAAAAACACCTTTTAAATATTTTCCATGTAATAAGATTGGTCATTTTGCATCTAGATGTGCTGAAAGGAATGTAGGATTTGAAGAAAGAGTTAAGAAATAATTTAAGCCCAATCAAAACTAATATTTATTCAAGAAACACAAACTATGCTACATAGTGAATGACAAAGGAGTAAGTGATGACTTAGATGATTAGCCAACAAGAGACTTTGCTAGTGGATCTAGCAATGGAAAGGAATGGGTGTTCTATTCTATAAAAGAAGATGAACCAGAACTGGTTATCAAGAATGAAGAAAAGGCCCTGGTAGCAAAAGTTGAAGACAAGGAAGAATGGGTAATTGATAGTGGATTCTCACATCATATGACTGGAGATAAAAGAAAATTTCTATACCTGCAAGAATACAATGACACTATAGTCAGATTTGGGGATGACAAAGCATGTATGATCAAAGGTAGAGGTGTTATTTCTCCGAATGGTAAGCATAATATTGATAATTTCTACTATGTATAAGGTTAAAAGTATAATATTTTAAGTGTTGGTCAATTGGTGGATAAGGGATTCCAACTTCAGTTCAAAGATAGAAAATGCAAAATCATTAACAAAATTGGTTTGGAGATTGCATCCGGTACTCAGACTAGAGGTAATATCTTTCACTTGAACACCGATGGTAAGACATGTTTTACTGCTCATATTGATGAGAGTTGCTTATGGCATAAGAGGCTGTGTCATGTTAATTTTGATTGTATTGTTAAGATCAGTTCAACAAAGGTTGTTAGAGATATACCTAAGATTATAAAGCCTCATAATCTGGTATGTAAGGAATGTCAATTGGGAAAGCAAGTTAGAACTTCTTTTAAGAGAATACATGATAAATCTAATGATGTGCTTGATTTGATTCATACTGACTTATGTGGTCTAGCAGAGACCTAAAGCTTTCAAGGTGATAGGTACTTCATGCTAATAATTGATGATTATTCTAGAATGATGTGGGTAACTTTTCTAAGTGTGAAGTCTGAAGCTTTTGAGAAATTCAAGATCTTTAAAGCAATGGTGGAAACAAAAATTGGATTGAAAATCAAATGTCTGAGATCATATTAAGGTGGTGAGTTCACATCTCATGAATTTAACAGTTATTGTGAGATAAATGGAATTAGGAGATAGTTATCTACACCTTGGACTCCTCTGCAGAACGGAGTACTAGAAAGGAAGAATAGAAGCATTTTGGATGCAGCAAGAATCGTGATGATGGAAACCAAATTGCCTCACATCTAATAGAGAGAAGCAGTGAGTACAATAGTCTACACATTCAACAAACTTCATATCAAAGGTGAAACCAGTAAGAATCCTTATGAATTATGGTTTGGACATACACCAACTCTTAAATATTTTAGAATTTTTGGAAGCAAATGTTATATCGAAAGGGATTATTCAATTGGGAAGTTGGATCCTAGATGTAATGAAGGGATATTTCTTGGATATTCAATTCAGAGAAAAGCACATAGATGTTATAACAAAATATTGCATAAAAATGTGGAGAGCACAAATGTGAAAGTGGATGAGTAATATAGAGATCAATCTATATCATATGACAGGGAACCGACAGTGGAAACGATCATAACTGATTTGGTAAATGCCTCAACCAGTACAAGACACTGAGATGGTTACACCAATACAATTAGAAAACTCATCTGTGACCAATGATCATAATAGAGAACCTGAAGTTCAAAAGACACCAAGGTATATAAGATTAAATCATTTTGAAGATCAAATCATTAGAGAAAGGAACAAGGGAGTTATGACAAGAAGAAGACTAGCAAATGAAGAGGTATGTCTTATTTCTCAAATTGAACCGACATCTATTATTGAAGCTTGTAAAGATAAACATTGGTTAAAAGCTATGGAAGATGAATTAGATCAGATAGAGAAGAATAAGACTTGGACTTTAGTTCTCCAACCTAAAAAATAAGAATGTTATTGGAACTAAATGGGTTTTTAGAAATAAACTAAATGAGGATGGTCAAGTTGTAAGAAACAAGGCTAGACTAGTTTGTAAATGATATTCTTAAATGGGTGGAATTTATTATAGTGAGACATTTGCACCAGTAGCTAGAATTGAAATTGTTAGACTATTTCTTGCCTATGCAGCATACAAAAACTATAAAGTCTATCAAATGGATGTTATATATGCATTTTTGAATGGTGAACTTGAGGAAAAAGTATACATTGAGAAACTTGATGGATTTTCACTAACAAATGACAAAGATATGGTTTGTAGGTTAAGGAAAGCATTATATGGATTGAAACAAGTACCTAGAGCTTGGTATGCAAGGTTGGATAAATATCTTTTGAGGCTTGGTTTTACTAAGGGTACTGCTAACAGTAATTTATATTACAAGATCACTGATGATGATATTATGATTATTGAAATATTTTTTGATGATATCATTTTTAGAGGTGAAGATAAATTGTGCATTGAATTATCTAATAATATGAGGAATGAATTTGAAATGTGTATGATTGGTGAGATGCGATTTTTCTTAGGTTTGCAAATTACTCAAAATGACAAAGGATTTTTTATCTATCAAAATAAGTATCTAAGGGAATTGTTGAAGAAGTTTGGTATGGATAATTCCAAACTGGTAAGTACTCCTATGGTGACAAGTGAGAAATTATCTATCAAAGACACATCTGCATCGGTAAATTTGACAAGGTATAAGTCTCTGATTGGTGGCTTGTTATATCTAACTCAGAGTAGACCAGATATTATGAATGCAGTAAGTATTGTTTCATCATATCAAAGTAATCTTAAATAAAATCATGAATGTGTAGTAAAAAGGATATTTCGATATTTGCAAGGAACAAGAGAATATGGCTTATGGTACTCTAGAGATGATAACTTCACTTTATGTGCATATACAGATGCAGATTGGGCAGGAGATACTGATGACCGAAAGAGAACTTTTGGTGGAGCTTTCTTTCTTGGAAATAAATTGGTTTCATGGATCATCAAAAAATAGTCATACATTTCTTTATCTACTGTAGAAGCTGAATATGTTTCAACATCAACTAGTTGCACTCAAGTCTTGTGGATGAAGCAAATGTTGAAGGATATCAAGGTAAATTGCAGTGAACCGGTAGTTATCTATTGTGATAACTCTACAACTATTGACATGTCTAAGAATCAGGTATTTCACTCTAAGACTAAGCACATCTCAATAAAATATGACTTTCTGAAAGAAAAGGTGGAAGAAAAGGAAGTCAAATTGGTTTATGTGAACACTAAAGAGCAAATTGCAGATATATTCACTAAGCCGCTATCTAAGGAATCATTTTAATATTTGAGAGATAGGTTAGGGGCATCTACCACTCTGACAGAAACTTAATTGATGGAGTAGAGCATCAGTCTGGTATGCATCATCAACTTTATCCTTTGCTCCAGATTGATGTAGAAGTGTTACTACTGAAGGGGAGTAGTCAATTTTGAGATTCATAAGATTTTGATATCTATGTCATATCTTTGGCATTGATGTCAAAGGGGGAGAGATATATAATGTGAAAAATAAATGTCATAATATGTCATATGGTAGAGAGATTCAATTTAGTTTCAGATTGGACTTCACTCCTCAGGGGGAGTTGTTGGGATTTTTCAAGGGGAGTTGTTGGGAAATATGAAGGAATTGATTATTTGTTGCATTGATATTTTGTCATTAATGTCAACACTAGTTGTTATGAATGGTTATCGATAGACAGGTTTTGGTTACCAGTAGAAGAACTAGTGTTACCGACAGAAGGGACTATCAGTTGGATACTACTGACATGTTTGGATCAATTGAATATGTTTGGTTTAATGTGTTGCATGTTTCTGGAGTATGTTTTGGTAAGTTAGTATTGACTTGATGATCAGATGCTATCATAGACTCTAGTATGCCTATACCGATAAGAGTTTAGGGTTTTACCGACACAACTTTTACTGAGAATCTTTGACAAGATGCATAAGTGTTGTTGGTGCGGCTTATAGATGGAATTCGGGATGCAAAAGGTGATTGTGTTCATGCCTCAACTTATTGGAGATATCACTTTGGCGTGGTGAATATATTTGGGTCTAGGTTATGGACCCATATCATGTAACATGCTATTAAGTGTTCTCTATATGTTACTGGGATGATTTATGGATTGGTTAATGTTGTTTTGGTCTAAAGCTGACATGGTATATCATTGTAATGTGGATGTATGTAATGATCTTATTGTAATATCTTTTAGGTGGCCGACCTAATTTGTTTAGGCCTTAGGGTTTGTATAAATTGATGTAGGATCTCTTTGTAGATCATGGTCATGGAATGAAATGTGCAAATAATGAAAGATCATATGCGAAGGAGATTTGGTTGATCATAGGTGATTGGATTGGGTTTATGTAAGAGGTCAAAAGCCTCCGGTATTGAGCTTAACCAAGATTGTAATCAGGCATTATAGATGCTATCATTGGAAGTTCATTCTTCTGGATTATTGTCCAATTATATTGAGGTGGTTATAACCTCTCTGTAGTCAATGAGACTCCTTTGTAATGAGCAGTACACTCTAGGTAGAGTGCCTTCCTGCATGTGCAGGCCCCTTATTGTATCACATACTTTCTGTAGAAGTATTATCTAACTATAGGTAGGCTTCCCACCATGGTTTTTCCCTTTACCAGGTTTTCCATGTACAAATAATGGTGTTATGTGGTATGGCTGCATTATGTTGATTCTTTGTTTCATACTTAAGTTTTATTGCTTACCAGTTTCTGTTTCTCCTCTTCTGATATTTAAAGTTTATGTGTTCCGATTAAAGGTTATAAAGTGGTTTGATTAATATAATAAGTTGACAATTGATTCACCCCCCCACTCTTAGTTGTCCATCGATTATTCTAACAGATTGTCGGTTGTCTTCCGTTGCGGGAGACTTGTTTGGCATTTCTTGATACTTAGATGTTTTTCACATCTAGTGTTGCCATCAATGCCAAAGGGGGAGATTGTTGGCCATCTGGTTGAATTGATTATGTGTTGCATTGATGTTTTGTCATTGATGCGAACACTAGTTGTTTGGATGCTATATCGATGGTCTTCTGGTCCTAGTAGGCTGAGTGGTTTCTGGTTAACTTGGATCTGACATGATCCGATAGGCTCTGGTATAGTCTGGTGATAGAATAATCTTGGTTGTGATACTTATACTCATATTTGGTTAGTTGGTTTTGGTCTGGAGATCAGATGCTATCCTTCCTGCTTAGAAGATTGGTTTTTGGTTATGGAAAGGTTTTCACCAGTAGAGCTTTTGGTGGATATATTTGATAAATTATATAAACTTGGTGTTTGTGCATCTTTTGGTGGAGTTTCTAGATGTTGTTGTTGATCATATTTGAGACTTGGTGGATGGAGATCGTTTCTATAGTGTGTGGACCTATAGTGAGTCTCGATTAATCTAGGTTATGGATTGGCTTTAATATAACTTGTGGATAGGACCTATTAATGCATTTCTAGGATGTCTTATGTGTTGATATTATTTGTTTGGTCTAAGGCTGACATGGTTTGTAATTATGTAATTGGTTTATTGTCTGGTGGCTGACTTGATTGTTTATGGTCGAGGGTTTGTATATATGAATGCAAGATCTCAATGTAGATCATCATGGTTATTGTTAGAGGTCATGGTCAAGGAATGTAATGTGCGAATAATGTAATAGTATTCATGCAGAGGAGTTGGTCGATCATTGGAGATCGAATTGTGTTGATGTAAGAGGATTTAGTCCTTGGGTATTGAGCTTAACCGAAACTGTACTCAGGCATAGTAGATGTTATCTTTTGCAGTTCAACACTTCTCTGGATTGTAGTCTGGATTTCTATGTAGTCACCGAGGTTGCTTTTGTGATGAGTAGTGCACTCTAGGTTGGTGGCCTTCCTACAAGTGCAAGCCCCTCAATTGTAATTCACACACTTACTATAGAAGTATTATTTGGCTGTGGGTAGGCTTCCCACCATGGTTTTTCCCTTTACCGAGTTTTCCACATATAAATTTTAGTGTCATGTGGATGGTATTTATTCTGTGATTATTGTTTATTCTTAATTGGTTTATCTGCTATTCTAGTATTAATGCTTTGGGTTCCAATATTAAATTTTGAATTTCTAATGGTTCTAGTAATCTGTGACAACTGATTCACCCCCCCCCCCCCCCCCCACTCAGTTGTCTTCTAGTTATTTGAACTATCTAACAAGGTACTTATACAACCTTCATTTTAGAAGGTAGATCGAATTATTCCTTATCACTAAGATTGGATTCAAGGGGATCTTGTGGATTCCCAAGATAAGATGTACCCTATTGGTAATCTGGACATTTTTTAATAGAATCCCCTCTTTTCAAATCTTGAAGATGATGATTCTTTATCTCCATTTTCTAGTCTAGAGAATACTTCTTATGATATAGATAGTTATCAAGAGCCTTTGCAAATATAACCACCATTGGATATTTCCACCAGTCAATAGTTGGTGGTTGCAAAAGCCTCCCCTTTGCCTGAAAGGCCATCTATTTATCAAACAGGGTCTAAAAAAGATGTGGCCACTCCAAAACCCAAAGGGAGAGTTGGGAGATCCCTTAAAAAAAGAGGATGACAAAGAAAACAAAAGAAGTTAAGTCAGGTATCCAACTAACTCTTCATGAAAGTTTAAGTCCAAGGGGAGTGTCATATTCCCCGATCTCTCAATGAGGGTAATCAATTGGAATATTAGGGTATTAACACCCCTAACAAATGACACCTCATCAAGTCTCAATTGTTGATTGAAGAGGCAGATTTGATATTATTGCAAGAAATAAAATTCATTGAGAAAGAAGATCTCCAACCCTTTAAAAGTTGGGAAAAATGGAAATATGTAGCCTCACAGTCTATTGGAGCTTGTGGTGGGCTTGCAGTGCTTTGGAAACCCAATGTACTAAACGTTGACATTGCCAATATTAAAGATAATTTTGTACATGTTAAGGTTTTTTGGATGAATTCTTTCTACCATGTTATATCCGTTTATGCTCCAAACTCGACTGTGGGCAAGAAAATTTTATGGGATAACATTTCCCTTTTCATTTTTGATTTCCCGAATGATCCTTTCATAATAGCAGGGGATTTTAATGCTATCCTATCTCTCCATGGTGCAGGGCACCCTCTTGGTTCCATTCTATTTGTTTTTTGAGTGCTAGACAGGTCTTAGATCCTAGGTGTGTTGGATCAATTTGGATCCTCTTGGTGTAATAAGGAACCCATTTGTAAGGCCAATTGGCTTTAAGGTCATTTATAAACCTAGAGACCAATTTAGGACATGGGGTTCATGAACTGTAGGAAGCATGTTGATAGGTTGATTTAAGTATTTTTAGGCCTAGGATAGGTCTACAAAGTCCATTGGGGACTTTGGCACATAAAAAGTGTTAGATATGCAAAGTTGTAAAAAGTTGCTAAGCAACATTTCCACTAGTTGTGGAAAAGAGGTTCCAATAGCCATAACCATTTGAAAACTATTATAACCATTAGGGGAAGGCCTATTTAAGCCTTTGAGATCATCCATGTTTAAGTTGGATGGTGTGTGTGAAGATTAGGTGGATTGATCAGTAATAAAACTTAGATATTACCTAATTCTTGTTGTTTTCTATACAGTACGGTTTGATGAAGAATTTGATTGAATGAAACTTTGAAGTGGTTGTGTTGTGGTGTGAGTCCAAGTTCTAATGCAAGTGAGCTGACTCTATTTGGCATAGTTTGGAGTGAGTAGTGGTCCGTTTATTGAAAATTGTTATACAAACCTCGGTTCATAGAGTTTCACTCAAGACGTGGCCCTAACTTGGAAATTCAATGGGGGAATTCCATGGCCTTTTGGAAAATGCAATTTAGGGTAGTGTACATTGATACTCCAAAATAGTGGAATCAGGGAGTGAGAGTTGGCATGGTTACCACCAAGCCCTCGGCTAAACAAGACAATGCGTTTAGTCTAGACTACAAGGAGGAAAGAGTAAACAGTCACCAAGGGAGTGTATGAAGACAAGTTTGATGATTTATTTATCCCATTAGAGGACAAGGGAACATGTACAAGTGTTGAGTCTATTTCTACAAACCCATCCTCAAGTAGTTGCTTTGGAAAACAAGCCTAATTAAGCCTATTAGGTCTGTGTCCACAATAGGAGCTTAGGGGTACTGGAGCAGAGTCAAACCTTAGTCTCTTGGGGTTGGGTGTAAGCCAAAAAGGGGTATTCAAATATGCAAATTTTCCAAAGGGTGTTTAGGAAGAATTTTGAACCAAGTTAGAAATACCTCTCTGGCAGGGCTACTAAAACTAGGCCTAAATAGAGGTTTCTTGACCCCGAGTGCACAAAGGAGAGGTCCAAACTTGATTGGAAGGTTAGGATGATTTTTCCTAGGTGTAAAAATCTCCAAACTCTTCCTAGGAAGTGTAATTGGTGACTGGTTGTCACTAGTGTGTGTAGAACCCTAGTTGTGGGGTTGTATTAGGCCTTGGATTAAACATAGAGGGGTGATTTAGGGCCTTCTAACCTTCTAGTTCCCCGCTCTGCATCACTCTAGGACAAAATAGGAGGTATCATTCCTTCCTTAGAAACCATGCAAGATTTCACTGAGTTTGTAGCTACTAATGGCCTTAAGGACCACATTCCTCACAATGGTTCAATGACATGGTCAAACAAAAGGAAAGGCTTTGAGTAGATTGTAGAACTATTGGATAGGTTCTTCATTAATCCCATATGGTCCTCTTCCTTTGTCCACCTAATTTTCATAATTCGCCCTTTGACGGGCTTAGATCATATTCCTTTGCATTTAGAATTTAGTGGGTTGTCTACACAAAGAGGGTCACCTAATACTTCTAGGTTCCAACATATGTGGTTCAGAGGTGTATCTTTTCTTCCAAATCTAGAAGATTGGTGGTTGGCTGCCCCCTTCTTCCCTAGTTCCCATATGTATCAATTTTGTAAGAAACTCCAATGGATTAAAACCAAGATCATGGAATGGAACTCTTCCTCATTCAAAAACATCTTCATAGAAAAAGATGCTATAAAATAAAGAATTAAGATTTTAAATGAATAAATAATCCAAAATGGCATAAATGCTTCTTCATTTGATGAACAAAATTTCTTAAATCATCAACTTGAGGAAATCCTAGCAGGGGAAGAAATTTGGAAGAAAAAATCAAGGGAACACTGGCTCCAAGAAGGGGATGCAAATACTAAATTATTTCATTCTTTGGTTAAAATGAAAATAGCTCATGCTAAGATTTTATAGATAAAAAATAGTGTAGGGGTAATCCTCCTTAATGACACAATTAAACAAGAGGCAATCTTGTTCTTTTCTTCACTCTTTTCATCAAGGAGCCATGAGGAAGGGGACAACCAACAACAGTCCCAAGATATCCTCTAGAACATTCCCTCATTGTTATCGCCTCAGGACAATATAAATCTGGTCAAACCTTTCTCTCTAGAGGAAATCAAAACTATTGTAATCTCAATGCAGCCTGATAAAGCAGTAGGCCTAGATGGGTTCCCTCTAGTATTTTTTCAAAAATGCTGGAATTTAATGGGTTCAAACATATGGAGGGTTGTAGAGGAATCCAGAAAGCATGGGAATGTCCTCAAACAATTTAATACTACTCTTTGTCTTGATCCCGAAGGTGGTCAATCCCTCCTCATTTGCAGATTTTAGACCGATTTCCCTTGTAATAGAATTTGTGAAATCATCGCCAAAGCAATTTCAACAAGGTTGGCCATCATTATCTCAAAAATTATTTCACCTCAGCAAGGGGGTTTTGTCCCAGGAAGAGAAACTTCAGAAGGTTCCATGGTTACTCATGAAATAGGTCATTCAATGGTCTCAAGTAAACAAGAAGCCATGATAATTAAGCTTGATATGATGAAACATTATGATAGGGTTTACTGGTCTTTCTTGAGAAAGATTCTCTTAAAATTTTACTTTTCTCAATTATGGTGCAAATCGATTATCTCCTGCTTGTCTGGAGCAAAATTTTTGGTTCTCATAAATGGGTGCCTAGTTGGTTTCTTCTCCGCTTCACAAGGGGTTAAACAAGGAGATTCATTGTCTCCATTCATTTTTATCATTATTCTTGAAGCTTTGAGTAGATCAATTTCTTCTATACATATGTCCCAATTATGGAAAAGGATCCTTCTTCGTCAAACTCAAATTGTAGCTACACATTGCTTGTTCGCAGATGACAAAGTCCTATTTTGAAAGGCTGCAATTGTAGAAGGTAGAGTGATTAAAAACTACATACAATTATATTATGATACCTCATGGCAAACAATTAATGGATAAATAAAAAATATTTCTCTTGAATTGCTCTCCACTGGTATCTAATAGGACTCCCCAAATTCTTGTATATAAGAGAGCTTCTTTGCCCTATACATATTTGGGGGTCCCCCTTTTTGTAGGTGCTAATAAAAGTTCCTATTGGTCATCCATTATTTCTGCTATTAAAGCTAGAATTTCTTCATGGAAAAACAATTAGTTATCCTTAGCTGGCAGAATAACTCTAATCAAAGTAGTTTTAGCTACCATCCCCAATTATATTTTGTCTATCCTTTTCATGTCGAAGAAGTTTAGACAAGATCTGAATCACTTTTGAAGACTTTTTTATGGATTGGAAAAAAGATCCGAAAAAGAAAATCCATCTTATTTCTTGGGATAAGGTTTTCTTTTCAAAATCTTGTGGTGGGACTCAAATACCAAATTTGCTTTCGAGAAACATGGTCCCAGGTGCTAATCTATTTTGAAAGTTGTTATCAAACCCCACTTCCCTTTGGGCTAACTTTATCCATAAGAAATAACTAGAATCTCTTGAGCCTGAAAGAATTTGTATTATTCAAAACCCAACCAAGGGATCTCAAATGTGGAATTTTCTACTTAAATGTCAGGACATATTCCTTCCCAATATCTCCTGGATAATTAATGATGGTAGGACACCTCATTTATAGGAAGATTCCTAGAAGGGATATCCTCCCCTAGAATTTGATAATAGATTAGAGGATTTAAAGGCAGTACTAAAGGAATCTTGGGGTTTGCAGGTCTATGATTATTTTATGCGCTCTTTGGTTCAAGGTTTATGGGTCATTCAATGGAAAGAGTTGCAGGACATTGATGCTCCTCCTTCACAAAAAAAACTCCTCAAAGCAAAACTCATCAATAGACAAATTCATTTCTCAAATTTTAGAGATGTTCTCATTTGGACCAAATCTTTTTCGGGAGCTTATTCAGCCAAACATGGATACAATCATTTATCTTCCCAAGATCCATCCCTTCCAAGAAGGAAGTTTTCATTTTGTTGGTTTGGACCTGGTTTACATAAAGATAGTGCTTTCCTTTGGCTAGCATTGCAGGGAAGAATTCTTACTACTGATAGGTTGTCTCGGCTGAATATAGTCCCCCCTTTTGCTTATGTCCTTTGTAAATAGGAATTGGAATCTGCTGATCATGTCCTTCAATGTGAATTTGCTCAATCATGCTGGTCTTGGCTATTACAAAAGTTGAGATGGCATGGCCCCCTCCAAACAACACTTTCCCAAGTATTTTATTCTTGGCCTCATCTTTTCAAACAGTCTTTTTTTGCCTCTATCTGGGAGACAAGACAATTTATTCTTGTTTGCAATTTGTGGTGGGAACGTAACAAGCGTATATTTAGGCAAGAATCCAATCCACTCCATTAGGTTATCAGAAGAGCAGAGGTACCTATCTTAGAGATGTTACTACTTATCAAATTGCCATTAGTTTTATATCCAAAGTCATTCTATATACTCTAGTCGGTTACTACTACCGAAATGTTTAGTCGGTATGAACAGTCTAGTCAGTTACAGAAGGAAAACAGTCACAAAGCCCAGTATACACCAAGCTGTCTACCGAATGTTATTTCATGTCTACCGAGCAGTAAAGATAATACACCGAGTTGATATACACCAAGTGAAATGTGTCACTAGATTCACTGAACCTGGACACACATATGAAAACGTGTTACAAGATTGAGGCACATAGAACCATTATTGCATTGGAAATTGCACATATAGATTTTGTATAATTTTGAGGTCATCTAACCAATGAAATATTTTGCATGGTTATTCATTCGAGAAATCATGTTTGTAAGATCGAAGCAATGAATCAGATCACCGACATAAGAAATCTATTTATACAGCATGAATTTAGGGTTAGAGATATATGTGAATGAGAGAAATGTGTGTGCATATGTGTATGAAGCAAGACTTATGTGATACACGAGAAATCATAGAGTATTATGACTGTTGCAGAGACACAGAGGTCACCGAGAAGGTTTTTAGAGAACAGTCAAAGAACAGAGTAAACAGAAGGGTTTATCGAGTTACTTTATGAGTTACCAAGGTATGCTATAGGCAAGGTAGTCTTATTTTGAGCACATAGAATCTACTACAACATTTCGGATGTAAAGTTGCAAATATTTGTAAAGTCTTATTGTAATATTTTGAAGTTGTAAGAGAAACCTTTAATAGGGTAAAAGACTCTAATCAAGTCTATAAATTGTAAAGCCTCTAACCAGGTGCAACATTTATATAAATTCTTGTAAAATCCTTTAGAAAGGTAGATCTAATAGATCTTGTTACTCCTAACAGGGTAAGCTATCAAAAATAGCTAAATATGTAGCTCTAACCGATCACTCTTTATTATTGCAGTAGTGAAGTTGTGGGTGCCATCCCCACCGCAGTTTTTCTCTCTAAGCAAGAGTTTCTGCATAACCAAAATATATGTGTTATGGAGTGAATCATGTATGATTGTTACTTATTTGTTTTAGCTTTATGTTATGTTACAACAGTTTTTGGTTTATGCATAACAGTAAAGATATTATTGATAAAAGGATTTGAAGTACTGATTCACCCCTCCCCTCTCAGGACATTAGCTTTCCATATTGGGCCTAACAATTGGTATCAGAGCTTGAATCTTGGAAAAAGGGTTTAGTTGCCTAAAGAGAAAGATCTTATCAATGGAAGGCTACAAACAATCTCAGAGGATTGTGTATCTGCAAGAAGAATTGGATCATGCTAATCAAGTGATTGCAGACATGCAAAGGCAAATGTAAAAATCTCTGAAAGTGAGAAGAAGGTTATCTGATGATTTGCAGGACTCTCAAGAGTTAGTGGAACAAATTGAGACATCATCTAAGAATAGTATGTCTGAAGAGACTGAAGAAATGATTGGACAATTGAAAGAAAAGAACAAAGTACTAGCTGATCAACTAAAAGCAATGAAAAGAGAACATGAACATTTCAGCACACAGATGACTAAAAATCTTGATGCATTGAGGAAAAGCGAGGACAAAGTAAGAGATCTAGAAAGAGAGAAACAACAACTTGAAGCTTTAGTATCTGATAAGGATGATGAAATCATAAGGTTGACTAGGATTCAACAAAATTTGTCAGATCAACTAGGTTATGCACATCATGAAGCAAATCTGAAAGATGATGAGAATCAAGCATTGAAACTTGAAGTATCAAGGTTGAGCAATGAACTTGAAACAGAGAAGAAATCCAAGGAAACACTGAAGAAGAGTTATGAAGCATCAAAGATGTTGGATGAGCAACTGAATACAAGATGACCCTACAAAGAAGGAGGACTCGGTTACAAAGGAAAAGACTCTACCGAGAAGGGAATATGCACTATCGAGAGAGGAGAATCATCAAAGCAAGCTGGAATCAAGAAGAACATCAAAAGAAAGAAGCCTATTTGCAACTACTGTAGAAATCAAGGTCATACTGCCAACATGTGTCAAATCGGAAAAGGTAAGCAACCGAATGCCACTAAGACCAATGGTTATTGTTACAATTGCAATAAATATGGTCACACATCTAATCAATGTAGGACAAAGTCTGTTAACAATTATCAGAAGGCAAAATTCAAAGGGTTTTGTAAAAACTGCAATAGATATGGACATAGTACCGAGAAGTGTTGGTTTAAGCAAAAGAACCACATGTGGTCTGCACACTAAGCAAATACTAGAGGTTACCGAACTCACACAGATCCTTACCGACAATATTCTGCAGTACCATGGGATTACAATACAAGGATATGGTGTGAATGTTGTGGAAGATATGGACATATAAGTGCCAACTGCTTTATAAGGTTTGGAATGAACAACCAAAGATCATGGAAAAATCCTGGTATGGCATGTTTTCATTGTCACAAAGTTGGACATTTGGCTGGAGATTGCAGAGATCAACCTAGAGAAGACACTGAGGAAATAAAAGAGAAATTAAAGATGATTTGGAGAAAGAAGGAAATTGTGTCAAATAAAGAAAGCACCTTACCTATCGCGTTAGGTGCTCCTACTCCAAATTAATCGGTAAAGGTATGAAGGGACTACATTCTCACAAGGTTAAATCTTAAACAGTTCCTATTTTAGTATGTACTAAATTCAAAATCTACATGGTAAGATGTAGTAGTAAGTTTGAAATTCTATCAAAGTCTTTTGGAGCACTTTACAGGAAACCTATTAAGTCGGTATATGAAGGAAATTTGGTTACTCGGTTAAAGCGCAAAAAGGGAAAGAAAGTTAAGTAGAACTGAATGCATTTAATGTCTTTGACCTAACTTGTACGGAGCCCGATAAGGTTTATTATGTACTTAAAGCATTCTTCGAGGTCATTTTCATTCACCAAGTTTTTGAGAAGCAGAGCAGAGAGAATCAAGGTGATCAAACCATCTTCAAAGTGAAATCTAAGGTATTTACATCGAATCTCATCACATTGCTAAGCTAGTTTACCGAACTCATTAAGTTGTTATTATCTGCTGAGTGTGAAGCATCTGCCGTTTGTTAAGTTCTCAAACCCTAAGGTTCCTGTGTCAATTTTTATCTGAAATCAAAATGGAACCTAAGATCCAAGACCCCATTGTTGTCAAGAATGTAGAGAAGCCCTCACTAAAATACTCTTTGACTCCCAAACTGCCTTTTCACTCATCCCGGATTGAGTCTTGTTAGTCAAGGATGTGAGATTCTTCACCAAATGCCATGTTGAAGAACTTGGTCATGTTGAGATCAAAGATGCATATGATGAATTGTGCATAGATGGTAAAATGGATAGCAAGTATGAGCACATCAAAATCAAGGGATTCACTAAAGCCCTAACCTATCCCTGTGTGTTCAAACCCCAGTGGGTCAAGTTTGTACTAAGCCGAGTGCATGATGATTTCATGTGGCTACAAGAGCAACCGTTTAAGATCACTAAAGAAATCATTCATCTGATCACCTGTTATCCTATCTATGATCATGCCCTAGCACAGAAAATGATATCATAGAAGGAATTGATCAGTTTGACTGGAGTAGAATCTGATTGCAGAGGTTTGAAGTTGAACAATGTCACTGATCTTGAACTCAAATTTGCCATTAAAGTAATTGGTTACTGTTTCTTCCAATCGGCAAGGGAAAACAGTGTACCCTGTGTAGCAGTGGACTCAGCATACAAAATTGTTAAGAAAGGCATGAAAATTGACTTATGTGAAGTATTGTTGAAGAACTTGTTTGAAAATCTGAACACAATCAGGAAGCCGAAGAAGAACAACTCGACAAATACTCTAAAATTTGGATCACTACTTGTATGTATGTTTTTCTACTTTGAGAAGTTTTTTTTAACAGTCGGTAAAGTTGTTTGGGAACTACATCGACCAATCACCCATCAGATCAATGACTTCATCAAGAAGTTAGGTGATAACTTTAATGATATAATGGATGATTACTTCAGCAAGTTCCAAGAGAAAATGCATAACAGGTACCGGATTCCACCCCAGCTAGTAGAAAAATACAAAGATGAAATATATTTTGAAGTCAACATCGATTACTGTTATGTGAATGTTGTGGAACCGAGGACTCAATCTTTGCCACCTATGGGTTAAAAGATTGATTTTGATATCACACAACAACAAATCGATGCATTTCTGACACTACCAAAGCACACTACCGATCTGAGGTATGGAACCTATGAAGAGGTGAAAGAAAAAGTAAAGATGAGCATTGTAGTACCCAAAGCTACAAGGAAGGAATCAAAGATGATGAAGGCATTAACTGAGAAATTTGGAGAAGAGTCTTCCTCCACACCTGTAAAAGGCATTCTAGCCATCACCGAAGAGAAGACAAAAGCCCAAGAAGAAGCTATAACACCTAGCACCGAATTGCCTAAGGGAAAAGTGTTGAAGAGAAAGAAATAGGACACTTTAATGGCCCTATCGACTCCTCCAACAAAGAGACCTAACACAAGGGCATCTACTGCATCAATGAGTAAGAAACAAAAGACGGTTGCCGTTCCTAAGGTAACTAGAACTTATAAGAAATCTACTCAGAGACTCATTTTGCCAAAAGAGTCGAGTGATAACGAATCTGAAGATGCAAGTAAATTTCAGATTGTGAAAAGCAAGAAGGTAGATGTACATAGTGTAGAATTTTTTTGTAATAATCTGAAGGAATATGGTGGATTTGGTGGATTCAGATTTGTCAAATATGAATCCAGATTTGCTGATGAAAAGAGGCAAATCGAAGAAGCTGTCATTTGCACACTTTTAAAATTCTGAGTGGTCCCATTAGAAGTATGTAATTCTATTCCTAAGGAATTATATGCACATATTGAAACCAGATGGCAATATTCCCTAGACTCGAAGAAACAAATCAGAGAAAGAAGTCTGGTGCATCTCTTTCCTGATATGTCAGTTGATGAAATAAAAGAACATCTGACAAACAGCCAAACACAATTTACAGTAAAATAAAAGGCCTTGAAATTGATGAATGGCCTGTATATAGAAGTGGAGAAGGAAACAAAAGAGCAATGGTAGGACATCTTTCGAAGAAAGAATACTGGTGAACAATCTACAGTGGAAATAGTCGATCTCACCGACCAAGAGCCTGATGTCACCGAGCAAGACCTTGCTGACACCATTCAAATAGATGAAGATATCATGGATGCAGAGGCACCTGAACAAGAAATGATAGAAGGCAATGCGTATTCAAAACTTGTCTCTAGTGAATCTGTTTTGGAACAAGTTCAGCCTTACCCACCGATCAATCAACCTGCTACAACCGAAGGTCAAAAGTCTGCAGCAGAAGGTACTTCACAAGAACAAACCTCTCAAGCACCTTCTAGCATAGAGAATGTTATAGCTAAGACACCAAGCACCGAGACACCGAAGGACACTACCGAGGTTAAAGAAACCGACCGAAGTGTTGTCTCTACCGAGCAACCTACCGATGGCCCTCAAGCCTCTCAAGCTATTGTAGTGATTCTCCCAGTGAAAGGTAAAGAAAAGAAGTTGAAAAAGCATAGTTTCAAAATAGATTTATTGAAACCGATAGTGTTGCCCAATGTAGACATCTCCAAATTAAAAGGGCAAGCACTCATTGAATTCGGTGAACTATGCAAAGCAAAGGCTGAACAGGAGAAGCAACTGGCCATACAAAAGAAGAATAAAGTACTTCAGAAGGTAAAGACCTTACTATCAGATATGCTACCCTCAGCTACAGTATCAACCGATGTAGCCATCCATATTCAATAGGATGAACTCCTAAATTAGACTGAGACATCTGGAGTAGATGCATCCGAATACTTGAGCAAACTAAAAGACAAGGAGATAAGTGCTAAAATGATAGAGGAAGTATAGAAATCCATTGTTGTTGGCAAGGTAAAACTTGTCAAATTTATTGCTGAGTTGTCCCCTCAACTCATGCACATTCTTTCATTATTTCAGAAACTCTGCACATTTTCTTTATTCATTAAGGACATTAAGAATAAAACAGAAGCAATTGAGAAAGAGATCACTGATCTCTCAAATAAGTTGACCCCCGAGCCCAATTCAGTTCAGAATTTTTATACTAAGCTACAACAACTCATGGCTCAACAATTGGAACTGAGGAATGAAGAACACAAGATTAGGATGGACATAATGACACTTCAAACATTATTCCTTCCTCATCTTTCATCCATTCAAGAACAGCTCAACCAAGCCACTTACCTCTCTACTACACAAGAGGGAAGCACTTTAGATGGCTTAATTTCATTATTGGCTGATATTAATGCACAAAATTCTTTAATGGATAGTGTAAAGGATGCACTCTCTGTCACTCTCACCGAAGCTAAGACACAGTACAAATCCATTTTTGATCAGTTGCCACCTTCAAATGGTAACTAAATTTTGATGTTTGTCAAAAAGAGGGAGTATATCATCAGAGTATATATAGCATCAAAGTACACAGTGGGAGTGTATAGTATTCAAAGTATCAAACAACCAGAGTGTAGTATACAGGGGGAGTATACCAAGCAAAATTAGTAGAATAAGTAGAGTATCCAAGAGCAGTGAACCGAGCAGTGAATAGAGGAAAGAACAGTGATTACAGAGTATTGATCACCGAGCACACAAAATCAGAGTTTTGTACAACATATTGATAAGGGGAGTATATTTGATATATTTGATTATACTATTTCATTGACAAATGTATATATTGTATGTTTAGTCAATTTTTGTAAAGTATACAGATTTTTGAGTAATGACTTTGAAAGTAGTTTTGTCAAACGTCTCAATTAATGTCAAAAGGGGAGATTGTTACTACTTATCAAATTGCCATTAGTTTTATATCCAAAGTCATTCTATATACTCTAGTCGGTTACTACTATCGAAATATTTAGTCGGTATGAACAGTCTAGTCGGTTACAGAAGGAAAACAGTCACAAGCCCAGTATACACCGAGTTGTCTATCGAGTGTTATTTTATATCTACTGAGCAGTAAAGATAATACACCGAGTTGCTATACACCAAGTGAAATGTGTTACCAGATTCATTAAACCTGGACACACATATGAAAACGTGTTACAAGATCGAGGCACCTAGAACCGTTATCGCATTGGAAATTGTACATATAGATTTTGTATAATTTTGAGGTCATCTAACCCATGAAATATTTTGCATGGTTATTCATTCGAGAAATCATGTTTGTAAGATCGAAGCAATGAATTAGATCACCAACATAAGAAATCTATTTATACAGCATGAATTTAGGGTTAGAGATATATGTGAATGAGAGAAATGTGTGTGCATATGTGTATGAAGCAAGACTTATGTGATACATGAGAAATCAAAGAGTATTATAACTGTTACAAAGACACAGAGGTCACCGAGAAGGTTTTTAGAGAACAGTAAAAGAACAGAGTAAATAGAAAGGTTTACCAAGTTACTTTATGAGTTATCGAGGTATGCTATAGGCAAGGTAATCTTATTTTGAGCACATAGAATCCACTACATCATTTCAGATGTAAAGTTGCAGATATTTGTAAAGTCTTATTGTAATATTTTGAAGTTGTAAGAGAAACCTTTAACAAGGTAAAAGACTCTAATCAAGTCTATAAATTGTAAAGCCTCTAATTAGGTGCAACATTTATATAAAGTGTTGTAAAATCCTTTAGCAAGGTAGATCTAATAGATCTTGTTACTCCTAATAGGGTAAGCTACCAGAAATAGCTAAATATGTAGCTCTAACTGAGCACTCTTTATTATTGCAGTAGTGAAGTTGTGGGTGCCATCCCCACCACAGTTTTTCTCTCTAACCAAGAGTTTCTGCATAACCAATATATATGTGTTATGGAGTGAATCATGTATGATTGTTACTTATTTGTTTTAGCTTTATGTTATGTTACAACAATTTTTGGTTTATGCATAATAGTAAAGATATTGTTGATAAAAGGATTTGAAGTACTGATTCACCCCTCCCCTCTCAGTACATTAGCTTTCCATATTGGGCCTAACAAGAGAAGGTTAATGCTTATGTATCTAGAAATAATAAATTAACATCAACCTTTTCTTCATGGGATAACCTTATTATGAAGACTTGGAATCAATTAAAATTTCCATTCAAAGGTAGCCTCTTGGCTAAAACTCACTCAAAAATAAATTGGAAGGAGATTAGATGGAAACCTCCTTGACTAAAACTTTACAAGCTCAATTTTGATGGGCTAGGTAGGGGAAACCCTAGAACTTTTTGGGTTGGGTATGTGATTAGGAATTCTGAAGGTGGAATTATAAAAGAAGGTTTTGCAAGAATTAGGGATGGAACAAATAATGTTGCAGAAGCAACATCTCTGCTACTTGGCATCAAAATGACATTCTTCCTAAAGATTTAAATTCTTGAAATTAAGGGTGATTATTTAAATGTCATTTATTCTCTAACAAAACTATAAGCTTCTTTGTGGAATTTAGATTACATCATTAAAGAGGTTTTATAAATTCTATCCAATTTTGATTTCTATCATATTCAACATTGCTACCATGAGGGAAATATGTTGGCAGACTTTCTTGCTAATGTGGGGTGTGAATTAAAAGAGGGCGAGAAACTTTTGTCCAAAAATGATGTCTTTAGTGATTATCAGCTTCGTGAGCAACTTAAATGTGATGCTCAGATTTCATAATTGGTGGCGGCTTTATGGATATTAGTCATTCATAAGTGCTTCTACTCCTCATGTTAATCTCTTTCCTTGATCACCTGTTCACATTTGACTCCTCTGTGATGTGACACCACTCCACCTTGTAGTGTTGTGTGGGATCTTGGTTTTAGTGGAGTGCATTTTGGCACAATTGGACACATGTTATCTTCTTGCTTCTCTCATTTCATTTCTGCAAACCTTTATTCTTGGGACTGCAAACTTCCCTTTCGTACGCCATCTGGCATGCTCTAGTACAAATGTGATAGTGCTTCAGGCATCACTTCCATCATTTCACTCTCTTGCAGATCTCCAAGGTGGAAGTCCTCGTTATAATTCCAATTAATGGTAATATAGTTAAAAAGTTATGGTAATATCATTTCATCATTTGATTATATAGTTATAAAGTTGAATAGTCTTTAAATAAAAATAATAAAAATAAAATCAAAGGATATTCAAAATCTTAAAGCTAAAATTTTAACTTTTACATTAAGAGTTACAAGTAAAACCAAACTTTGAGAGTTAAAAATTATAAGAAGTGAATTCTAATTTTTTAAAATGTAATTAAAAAATAAACAAATATTTATTGTCATTGTATTTTCTATTTTAATGATAATTATAAAATATGACTCTTTCATACTACAAATAAATTTAAAAATCCTTGTACAATTGTAATTGCAGTGCATTGATAAGATTGTTATTAAATTACTTTTATATTAAATAAATAAATAATTAAAATAGATGTTAAAATTGACTATAATTATCTTTTGAACCACAATTCTTAATAAAGATGGAAATTAAAAAATAATAACTTTATAAAATAATATTAACAAATTAAAAAAATATTATAAAATTGAACTCTACTCCAAACAAAATATTTTTAAAAATATATAAATTTTTAAATTTAAATTTTTATCTTTAAAATTAAATTTTTAAAAGTAAAAAAATGAAACACTATCTATTAAAAAATTTAAAAAATCAATATTTTAAAAGAATATAATAAATAGTTAAATATTTATATTTGTTTTTATTTATTTATTTTATTTAAATAATTATTATTAAATATAATTTAATTATTAATAAAAAAATTGTGAAAATAAAAAATATGTATTGTAAATTTAACTTTATAATCCAAATGTAATAGAGATGGTTTCATTAAAAAAAGAAAGAAAGAAGTGCTTTAAATAATAGGAAATTAGGTGTCCATTCAATATATCAATATAAGCCAAGAGACTCAGGGGTATCTGGCCTCATCCCTCTAGCATCATCCCTTATGACGTTGAGCCTTGCAATTTCCACTTTTAACTTATGTGCTCTCATAAAAATTGGAGCCTAAATCCAGTTTAATAATTGGCATTAATAATAGGATGCATTAAATTTTTGACAGTTTTAAAATGTAGCAGTGCATAAAAATTGTGTATTTTTTGTTCACAAAAATTAAATTTTATGCCTACAAAAAATTATATAGACCAATCACAGCACAAAGAAATATTTTTTAAAAAATTTTATTAAAAAGAAAACAAGTTAACTTTTGAAAAAAATGAAATTTATTTTAATTTGAGAAATTCTAAAAATTGAAAGACAATGCTTAATCACTATTTAAGCTATTTACAAATACAGTCAATAGTCTACCATGAACATGAACAGGAGCTGATAGCTTAATTAGACAATGAGTATAAGCCATAATCATTATTCTTGTTGAAACTTTTTGATTTAACAGTAATGATTTCAATTTTGTGGATCGGTGTCCTCCTCTACCTGGCCGCTAGAGTTGGTGAGTTGAGCAGGTTAGCCTCGACCGAACAACCCTGCCATAACTCTTCCGGAACTATAGTTCCTTATTCTAGCAGGCGTACATTAATAAAGTGGGAGGGACTATAGAGGACTAGCCGTTGCTTTGCGGCAGAAAAATACCGTGAACGGAAATGAGGGAAACACATTCAGCGGGCACCTTACCATTTGACAAGAAGTTACAATTCAACTGAAACCAGACTGAAAAATAGTCAAAGATCCAAGGTAGCAGCATTTATAGCGCAACTCTGGAAGCTCAATGGTCTCTCAATGCCAGTCCACTTGAATGCTCCTCCTCCTCCTCTCTCACTTGGAGGTCTGAGCAACCAAAACGTTTGACCTTCAATGTGATCCCATCTACAAATAAAGATGTTATGGCCAATCACTACAGTGAAAATAATAGTTTCGTGCCAATCCCCCGTGGGAAAAGTCTCTACAATGTTCAGTTTATCTTGTGTGTACTCATATTCAATCAATCCCATAGCAGAAAAGCAGTACAAGCGCTCAAACGCACTTACGAAGCACACTGCACTAACACTGTTAAATCTGTCCTCCATAGTTTTCCAGCTTTTTGTGTAGCAATCAAAAACCTCATTGGTGTGGCAGTGACGGTTGCCCATTACGTAAAACTTGCTGTCAGCAAAAGCACCTGTAAAGGCGTCCATACAGGTGTTCATATCGGGGAGGAGATCCCACCTGTCCTCCTCCACATTGTAAACTGAAGCGCTAGTGAGGCCATACTTGCAGTACCGAAACGCTCCACCCACATAAATCAGTCCCCTCTCCTCGTCCGCTGCGGAGGCAAATCCTTCTCGCCATTCCGGCATTCGGGCACCCTCCCGCCATTCCGAACAAGCAAAATCATACAACCATAAACAATTTCCATAGGCATTCCCAATCAAAACCAGTTTTCGTTTCACGACATGGCACTGACAGCGGCCGTAAATTTGACCGGGAATGGGCGGTAGACTTTTGGAGGACTTCTTCTCCAGGTCGTATACCACTATGTCCCAATTGCCGTCTATCCAGTGGAGCATACAAATCCGTTGCTCTGAAATCTTCAATCTTTTTCTGTCTTGATAAAAGCGGGGGCTTTTCAGTGCGGCGTTCCAGCTTTTGCAGACACATCTAAGATTGCGATGAGAGTTCAACTCCACCCTCACCAGACATTCCCACCCAATTTCATCTGGCAGACGAGGAAACAGACATCCTTGCATTGCGATTACAGTAAGAAACTTTTATGTCACTCAAACTTTGCACAGCAAAAGCGTCTGAATCTCTTTAATATGTTTTTCTTTTAATATCTAATCTTTATATTTATAAGCGCTTTTTATCTCATGCTTTTTTTACTACTCTAACTTCCCTATTCAGAATTATGTATATCATCTTTTGCATGTCTTTTTAGTTTATATATATATAAATATAATTTATTAGATTTTTATATTTAGAAACTTCCATTCTTTTTTATTTTAATGTATGTAGAACCATGCATCTCAAATATTGTAGTTTTTATATTTATAAGCGTATTTTTATCTTATGTTTATTTTAATACTCCAACTTTCATATTTAGAAGCAAGTATATCATCTATTTTGCATGCCTCTCAAATTATATGAAAAAAATTGTATTAAAAAATATATAAAAAAAATCATATTTCATATAGTTTAAAATTCATTTTTAATTAAGATTATTAATATATATAAATATATTTTAAATGTAGGTTAATTAAATTAAAATTTCTATAGAAAAATATTTTTAATATAGATATTTATTAAAAAATGTTGAATTTCAATCTTACTAAACATTTATTTTATTATATGAAACAAAAATTAAATAAATAAAATAATTAAAATAAATTTCTTATTTATATAAAATTATTCTGATAATTTAAGCGATTATTATTTTATACTAATATCATTTCTTATGTGTTCTTTTCATACATAAGCACAACCATATATAGATGCATTAAAGACTTAAGAATCACATAATAAAGATGTAGATTTGTATCATAAACTACAAAGTTATCTTCAAATTATCATATTTTTTACTAAGAATTATTTTATTTAATATAAAAAAAATCATATTTCAAGTAGTTTAAAATCAATTTTTATTTAAGATTATTATTTTTATATTTATAAATATGTATTTCAAATAGTTTATTTTGATAATAATATTGTATTAAAAAATATATAAAAAAATTGTAATTTTTTAGTTTTTATATTTATAAAAAAATATATATATCTCAAATGGCTTATTAGACTTCTATATTTAGAAGGTCCCAATCTTTTATTTTAATGACTCGTCTTTTATATGTAGACGCATGCATCTCAAACCCCTTAGTTTTTTATATTTATAAATATGTATTGCAAATAGTTTATTTTAATAAAAAAATTGTATTTCAATTTATATAATATATTTTAAGTTTCTAAATATAAATTATTAATTCATTTAATTTATATTAAAAATATCTTTATATACATATTCTAAATGTAGGTTAATTAAATTAAAACTCTATAGAAAAATATTTTTAATATAGATATTTATAAAAAATGTTGAACTTCAATCTTACTAAACATTTATTTTATTATATGAAACAAAAATTAAATAAATAAAATATTTTTACGAAATAATTTTTTAAATAAATTTTTTATTTATATAAAATTATTTTGATGATTTAAGTGATTATTATTTTATACTAATATCATTTCCTATGTGTTCTTTGCATGCATAAGCACAACCATATATAGATGCACTAAAGACTTTAGAATCACATAATAAAGATGTAGATTTGTATCATAAACTACAAAGTTATCTTCAAATCATCATATTTTTTACTAAGAATTATTTAATTTAATTTAATAGTTATCCTTTAGTTATTTTATTTATTAAAGAGGTTCTTTTTTAAAAAAATTCTATCCATTTTCATTCACTTAACTAAATGTTATCTCTAAACACCTTTTATGCCATTATGGAGAAATATTAGTTTCTCCATTTATTGATAGAATGGTATTTTATTGGACAAATGAGAGGGGGGGGGGGGGGGGGGGGGGGTGGTGGTGTATCAGCTGTCAACAGATTATATCAATCAATCCACTTTATAACATTTAACCGGAGCACATAAACATTTAATACCGAAATAGCAAAAATAGATACCGGTAAGCAACAAAACTAAAGTATGAAATAGAGAATCAACATAATGCAACCATCCCACAAAACACCATGATTTTTACGTGGAAAACCCAATGAAGGGAAAACCCATGGTGGGAAGCCTACCCACAATCAGATAATACTTCTACAGAAAGTATGTGATACAATAAGGGGCCTGTACATGCATGAAGGCACACTGCCTACAGTGTACTGCTCATTACAAAGGAGTCTCACTAACTACAAAGAGATTATAATAACCTCAATATAATTGGAAAACAATCCAGATGAATGAAGTGTCAATGATAGCATCTATCATGCTTGATTACAGTCCCAGTTAAGCTCAATACCAGAGGCCTATGACCTCTACCATAAACCCAATTCGATCACCAATGATCAACCAAATCCTCTTCCTGAATCATATTACATTATTTGCACATTTCATCCCTTGACTATGACCATGATCTACAATGAGATCTTACATCAATTTATACAAACCCTAAGACCTAAACCAATTAGGTTGGCCAACTAAAAGATATTACAATAAGATCATTACATACATCCACATTACAATGATATCCCATGTCGGCTTTTGACAAAAACAATATTAACCAATCTATAAATCATCCCAATAATGTGTATGGAACACGTTACATGATGTTGGTTCATAACCTGGACCCAAATAGATTCACCACGCCAAAGCAATGTCTCCAATCAGTCAAGGCATGAACAAAGATCACTGTCTGCATCCTGAATTCCATCTAGAAGCCACACCAACACCACTTTGCATCCTCTCTCAGTAAAAGCTCTGTCAGTAAAACCCTAAACCCTTACCAGTATAGGCTTACTAGAATGTATGATAGCATATGATCATCAAGTTGATACCAACTGACCAAAACATACTCTAGAAACATGTAACACATCAAACCAAACACATTTCATTGATCCAAACATGTCAGTAGTGTACAACTGATAGTCCCTTCTGCGGGTAACACTAGTTCTTCTACCGATAACCAAAATCTTTCTGTCAGTAACCAATCATAATAGCTAGTGTTGATATCAATGACAAAACATCAATGCAACATATAATCAATTCCTTCATATTGCCAACACTTTTATTATGCATGTTATTCTATATGATAATGATCTATATTCATTGATTACATGGATGATGTTATGATGATCTTTTCTTTCCTTATTATTTTTTATGATGATGATGTTCTATATGATGTGATGATGATGAAATGAAAAATTGCTTTTGATTTTTTTTTTATGATCATGGATACAAATGAAAATGATTGCTAACTTAAATGATGTAAATGCAATTTTCTATATGGGAATGCAAATAAATGATTTATTTTTTTATGTGTATACATATAATGATTTTGAAATGCAAATGATCGATATGAAATGTTTTTTATTTGTTATATGTAATGCTTATAATGATTATGAATCTAAGTGTAAAGATGCAACTAAATGACCTTAATAGATAAAAAGAAATACAAAGATAATGATCCTAATGCAAATAATAATGATGATAACTTAATTAATAAAATGCACTCAATGGAATGAAAACTAATGCAATGATTGAATGCTACTAAATGAAATAGATGATGATTAAAATGATTCTAAAGATGAATGCACCTACATTGATCAAATGCAAATTGTTTTTGTTTGTCCAAGTATACTCAATCTTTATTTATGGCCGCTGATCTCTAAATGAAATGAAATACTTATAATGCAATTGACAATGAATGCGTATAATGCAGATGAATAATGAGCTAATCTAAAAATGACCTAATCTAAAATGATACTTCCATTCTTCATATGCTATCTTGTAACAATGCTTGATTTCATCATTGAGCTTTAAAATATTGTAAGAAAATACAAGCAACTTGACATAAAGATTCAAGTTGACCTGAGTATTTCTTACAAGGATTTTGATATAGCAAGTTAATACAAGAAACTTGATATAATGAATCAAGCTGACTTGAGTATTTCTTCCAGAACGGACAAGGATTATCTCCTTTAATGCATGACTTGGACGTCCTCCTTGATCTTTTGTCGATCATATCCTTAGACAAGTACATACCTTAATAAGAGATCAACCACAAACATCAAACAAAGAAAATAATCATGCCCCATCATAGCTTCTCTAGTCATAGACATCCTTGAGTCACATAGAGTACACGGTTAGCAATAAAATCAAGATATAAACACTGAATCTTGCATGTCATTCACATGTTCTCATGGTCATTAAATAATATAATCATCTTGATGAATGATCATTGATAATCCTTTATTACTTGTTGGTTGATTCTCAGTTTTATTAGTTTCACGATTCAGTTATCATAAAATGCCTTGATCTTCGTTGCTTTGTTACTCGTTATTTGTTTCAAAACCCCAGATGTTTTTGGTCTTTCTAAGTTTTCTAAATGTTTTGGATTTTCAAAGATTCAAAAGATCACCTTAGCAAAAGGAATTAGGAATTTGCCCCTAACGGATACAAAAAATTATTATGGATGTCCAAATTGATCAAGATCCAAACCATGGCAGGATACAAATGCAGATATGATTGATTTTGATAAAATCTAAGATAGTGACTACGATAAGTATGTCAAAAATTGATAACTGTTGGTAAGCTTCATATTTTCTGCTAATTGTTCAAAGCAAAGGATGCGAAAGATCAAATGGATAAGCTAAGATAGATGGAAGTGATAGATGCGATAGGATGGAGCGAATAGGTACGCAAAGCGATCTCATAGATGGAAGAACTAACTTTTTAGATAACATCTGTTTATCAAGTTTTTATTGCACATTTTGATTTGTTTTGGATTTTTTGTCTTTCCTGATTTTTGAGAGATGAAACATGTTTTGCCATCAGTTGATAAAGATAATACTACCCAGAATAAAATCCACGAGTCCTATTGATCTATGTCATTATTTTTATTTATTTGATGATTGATAAGAATGTCTGGTTTCAAAGAGTGAGTACCCTGTATAAGACCGATCTGTCTGGTTTCAAGTGTACCTATATCTGTATAAGACATGTTGATTTTGATAGCTCGATTAATGAATTGATTAACATGACATGTGATCAGCTTGATTGTAGACTTCAATAGTTTTCTTGTTTCTTGATTTGATGGATGGGCCATGTTTTCATGATTTGATTTTCATTTTTGTTCTTTTGATTTTTTTGATTTTTTTTAGTTTTTGAGACATATTTTTTTTGGATTTTTTTGTATTAGAAGAAAGATGTATTCGGTTTCCCCTATGTATAGCAAGAAAATAAATTAATGAATAGATGATTGAACAATTGAGGTTGAAATGGATAGGAGAAAGACGAAAGTAGCTTATGAGGAGACACATCAAGGGCTTCTTAGAATCATGGTTTTGTCCTTGGAAAAGGGGATATGGATGGAGATAAGATATGGATAGGAGAAACAAGATCATAGATAGTGATAGATGATGGAAGAAATGAATAGTTAGGATAGATTGTATAGATTAGCGTGAAGCAAGATCATAGATAGCACTAGATGAATTTAGATAGGGTAATGGATACTGGAGGAAGGATAAAGGGAGATGTGGTATAAAGAATAGAGTTGATGAAAATTTGACCCCAAGTATAGAGGTCTCCATTTGTAACGAGGTGATATGTAGGATTGTCATAGTATTTAGCACCACCTGAATAAATGTTCCCAAACTTTTCAAAGATAGAGACCCAACACACACTTAGAACCTTTGAAAAATTCAACCGAACAAATCTAGCAACTAGGAAGCAAACTCAAAAGGAAAGAAGAATCCCAAATTGGATCAACGTACTTTGTCTTTGATTACCCATGTATGTGTAATTGGGTTCATTCTGGCTCATATGATCATTGTAATCTTCAGAATCCAACGTGGCTAGCTATATGAGTTACCCTGACTTCAAAAGCATCCTAGATAGAGCCTCGCTGCCAGTAAGCATCCATAGCTCTAATTAGGTTATCACTGTAATATCATAAATATTGCTCCATTGCCAGCCAGACATCCATAGTCCCGATGGAGTTACTCATATATTCCCATAGCCAAGATTTTGATATTCCATTATTTTTCTTTTATTTACTAGATATTTCTTTTCTTGATCATGCTTTGGATCTTTTGATATTGTATTTTCTTTTCTTATTTTGGTTGTGGCTTATAAGTAATGAAGCTTACATGGGTCTGATAATTACAGTGGCGCTGAAGAAGGATTTTAGATTTTTCACTAGCCATATCTTTGACTAAGAGATCACAATGATTTAGAGCAATTGATGAAGTGTATGAGATATAGTGATCAAAAGATGTCGGTACCAAGATACAATAAGTAGTTCTTTTCTGGATTGAGTGTGTATCCCAACTAAAAGATAATGTTAAAGAGGAACAACCTCAAATTCTAAAGTGTATCATGAATAGATATCTAGGAAATGGACTAAACACAAGATTCAAGCATGGGAAAGCATGTGACAAAATGAGACAAATGCCTATTTCATAGATGATGAATTTATGCAAAGGATTGAATGAAATGGATGGAAGGATAGAAAAGAGGTGTTGGATAATAGATAGAATGTTTGAAGATTTTGTTGGCAATTTGATGATGTTTTGATTTTCATTGATGGATACACACTTTCTTGATGTATGAGTTATGCTCAACCGATAATTGTTCCAACTAGTATTGTGTATTATTGAATGTATAGTCTTTAGACTAT
Organism: Cryptomeria japonica; assembly: GCF_030272615.1. NCBI lineage: Eukaryota > Viridiplantae > Streptophyta > Pinopsida > Cupressales > Cupressaceae > Cryptomeria > Cryptomeria japonica. Next base: position 87,132,175 of record NC_081407.1, read on the forward strand.
CGATGTTTTGCAGAAAATGGTTTACCGGCCATAGATTGTATGAAGACCCCAAGTGGTATGAGGATCCCAAGCGGTTCAAGGAGCTCAAGAGGTATGAAGGAACCAAGCAGTAGTTAACTTTTGATCGAAGCACTACAATGTACCAATATTCATTTTTAAAAACCGGTAATCAGTATATTGTATTAACCGGTATTACTCTATGATGAGTTACCAACTGGTATTTCTATAATGTGTGATGAGTTATCATCCATCGACACTTTGGCGGTGATTTTGTGTCATGTTACCAAATGTGTCTAGATGCATTGAACCTAAGAACTTGTAGTCTAATCCTATTGGACCGACATAAAATCAGATTCCTTTATAAGGACATCATGTCTAGGGTTTGCATGTGATATGTGTAATGTATGAGATATAGAATAAAAAAGGTTATGTGCGATCATCATAGAGAAGATTAGGTCTATGTGAAGAGACAAAGTTTGGAGATATTGAAGACTTAAGTAATGCTGAAATACATTAACAATGAGCTGTCAAGGATCTAACTAAGCATATTGTGCTATTATCTAGATCACTCACTTGTTGATTACTAATATCTTTGACAAGTCTAAAACCCTTAACCGAGTAGGCCCACCAAATGTAAATCCTCTATAAAGGTGGTTCACAACTGTGGATCTGAAATCCTTTAACAAGGTAGTCTTTAACAAAACTTATCTCCTAACAGAGATCTAGATTCCTAACAGGATCTGTTCTGGTGAAGAACATTGTATGACCTTAACTGGTCTGACCTTAACCGGTCTAGTTTCTATTCTGTAGGTAGTTACTTGTGAGTTTCTGCTCACCGTGGTTTTTCCCATTTGGGTTTCCACGTCAAATATCTTGTGTTATGGTGATTGTTCTCTTGTGGGTGAATGCTTTGTTTTCTATTTGGTTTGCATTTATCTTAACCAGTTTATTAGTGAATCTACTATACCGATTATCTGCTAAACTATTTAAAAGTTTGTTTACAGTATTTTTTGGCATACTCATTCACCCCCCCCCTCTTAGTATTCATCAATTGGTATCAGAGCCAACCTTTCTATAAGTCTAACCACTTGGAAGGAGATATGGGGGAATATAGTATAAGGGGAACTTACTCATCATCTCACTCAGACTGAGAGAGCCTATGATGAAATCAAAATCAAGTATAAAGCCTCTTTGGCCAAAAGAAGAGAGCATGCTGAAAAGCTAATGGAACTTACTGAAAATAGCTCTTCTAATGAAGCTGACATGGATGCCCTAGTTGAAGAAGTTGAAAAACTGATTGAATCTAAAGCTAATCTGAGAAAGGAGTTGGAAGGACTAAGTATGAGAATGTGTCAAGAGCTTGAGAACAGAAGGAAAGCGGAAGATCTAGTAAAAGACAAAGATCATGAGATCTCGAAGCTGAAGCAAGAAATTAGTACCCTTACTGCTCATCTCCAAGAGAGTAAAGTGGAAAAATAAGAAATGTAAGGTGAACTAAACATGGCTATTTCGGAGAATGCAACCTTGATGGAATCCAATGCTGCTATTTCCAAGGAACTTATTGAGTCAAAGGAAATACTTGCGAAATTCAATAAGATTATTGTTAAGCTAGAGCAAAAGATGGAATCAGCAAAGCCAGTAAAGAATACCATTGGACTTGGTTTCTCTGGGTATGAGGAAGGTGAGACCTTTGGAACAAAATTTTAAGCATCAAAAAAGCAACCGACATCCAAGGACAAAGGTAACAAAAATTTTAACTTGTTTTCTTTAATTGTCTCAAAGAAGGACATACTACTAATGTGTGTAGAAGTAAGGCCTACAAAATTTTTCCTTATTTTCAAAATAATATGCCTAGATCCAATAGATTCAATGGAAACTGTTATGCATGCAACAAGTTTGGGCATATAGTATTTGAATGCAGGTTGGTTTTGCACAACACTGGGAGATATCCTCCAAGGACTCAAGGAGTTATTCCAGAACCTTTTGTGAACTGGAATCCCAACCGGTACAATACCTATGACCATCGATCAATTGGTTATCAAGTGGCTACTAGTTGGAGAGCAACTTGTTTGATCTATCGTGGTAGCAGTCACACTGCTGCAACATGTAGAAGGAAGAATGGAAGGATGAATAACGGACCATGGAGAACACTTGGAATGGTATGCTATCATTGCAACAAACCAGGACACACTGCCAGAACTTGCAGACTGAGAAAGAACCTATTGAATGATATACCGATCACTCCATAGGGGATGATTGATGTTGAAACTGTTCAAGTGGAAATGAATAAAAAATGAAAAAAGAAATCAGAAGAAGAGTCATAGGATGAACCTATTTCTGCACCTAGTGTGGAAGTCTCTGAACCAGCAAACTGAGCTTCAAAAAAGCTTAGGGGGAACACATCAGTGAAATATTTTGAACCCCTAGTTTATATCGGTAAAGACCTTAACTGGTATATGTTACATGTCAGTTGATAGAAGACTTGAAGCGGTAAAAGGAAAAAATAGGGTTTGTGCCCTAGCAGTGATGCATTTATTATAGTAGGTGAGAATTTGTTTAAAAGGGTTTTCGTCATCATTTTTACTTATCTATTTTCAAAAGAAGAAATTTTCAAGAGCAGAGCAACCAAAGTGATTTTTCTAGTAGTTGACGAAATCTTGTGTGAACTCTTGCAACCATCTTCAAGCAATCAGTGAAGAATTCTAAGTGGTGAACTTGCAACCGAAGTGGTGTTTTGTGCGCGACATTGGAAAACCTAAATTCCAGTTTGTGAAGGTATTTTCTGAAATTCTCACTTATCATTTGATCATGGCTTCTGCATCACACTCTAGTTCTAGTGCTCTTGTAGATTCAGCTGAATTTCTTCAAAAGAAAATGAAATACAATGCCCTATCTCAAATACGCATCGGATTTATTGTTGAGGGAGATATTTTAGGGTATATAGATTCTAAGTTGGAAGACCTAGGATCCCTAGTGATTCATTCCCAGCTAAGTTTGTCCTATGGGGATGATAAGAAGATCAAACCCGACTATAGTGTCCTTGAGAAGATGAAACTGCACAATTCGATATATTTTCTGGAAGAGTTCATAGAAGAACATATTCACATCATCCTTAGCAGAGTGCATGGTGACAAGATGTATCTCGAGTGGACCCATGACATCACACTAGAAGCAATTTATGCCGTCACTGGTTTCTGCAATATTGGGGAGTTACCAGCTCTACGGAAGGTCACCAAAACTAAAATGACGCTCACCGGTTCTGTGAGTGACCAACGGGCGATGACCGTCAACACCATCTTTGATGATCTGGTAAAATATGCTTGCATGGTGATTGGTTACCGGATATTCTATGCCAACAGAATGAATTCTGTCCCTGCTACTGTAGTGAATGCTTCTTATAGGATGATCAAGGAAGACACTTCATTTGACCTATGTACCTATCTACAAAAGCAATTTTTGTTGAATCTGAAGTCCATCAAACAGGACAATTCTCTGAGATTCAAGTTTGGACAACTTCTGGTCGGTTTATTCTTCTACTTTCAAGGTTATTTCCTTGGAGTAGGTGATGTTCAATGGTTTGTTGACCTACCGGTTTCCAGACAAATTAAGGAAAGTCTACAAGCAGTAGGAATTGGATACCCTGAGGTTCTTAATAAATATTTTGATGAATTCAAACAGAAGATGAGCCAGAGAATGAGGATATCTGATGATATTGTGAAGAAGTATGAAGATGACATCTGCTTCACAATAAGGATAGATGACAGCATAATGGAAGTGGTGGAACCGAGAAAGGAAGTAGTTGGCCCTATGGGGTATGAAGTGATGTATGACATGTTGCTTGGGTATGCCTCTACCCTACTTGCCTCACCACTAGATGCAAAGAAAAAGAGAACTGATACCTACTTGGAAAGGGTCACATCAGTTGAAGAACCAAAACAGAAAAAGGGCAAAGCAGTGCCATCGATATCTACACCGGTTACCTCTGCCAGTCCGAAAGTGACCAAGCGGTCACCAGATAAGAAGAAACTTGAGATTATTCTAGCAAAGGTATTTGAGAGGAAGCAGAAATCCAGGACTCTCTCACTGGAGTCAGAAGACACTAAACCAGAGATTCAAACAAAGAAGACAAGGCAATCAAGCAAAAAGACAAAGTCTACTGGTAATGAACCTGCAACTTCAGCACCGGTAAATATTGATATTTCTTCTTATAAACCAATGACACATTGTCAGAGGAAAATCAAGAATATTAGGAGAAAATTGCTTGATGATTTAAAAGAACATTTTGATGACTTTAATGATAATGGGAAAGAAGAGATAGAATAGGAAGTCATTAAATACTTATGTATTAATGATCGGTCACCATCTAAGATTAGATTGGTTACACCAGATTCTTTGTATAATTCTTTAGATAATAAATGGTGCACTTCCATTGAAAGAGAATAGGAGATCAAGGAGAAATTTTTTGCACAATACTTTCTTGATGCCTCAAATTCTGAATTATTTGAAATAATGGATAGGAACAAAGGCATCTTCTTCATGAGAAGGAGAATACTCGGGCTACTAGAAGGTAAAGCTTTTGAAGTGGGAAAGGACACACATATACATGTTAAAGCTTCTGTCAAAATACATCAGGTAGCTGAATCCACTAAGAAGACCGAACAAGAACTTGACCTATCCTCAGGCCAACCAGATGAGGTATTTGACAGTTAAGGAGAAAGAGTGACATAACAAATTGAACCTATTGATGTTGATGCATTATATAATGAGGATGCCACTCCTATGTGAGAGAAAGAGAAACAAGACAAATAAAAAGAAGAGAAAGAGAAACAGGACAAAGAAAAAGTTGAAAAAGAGAAACAGGACAAAGAGAAAGTGGAGAAAGAGCAAGAGGAAAAAGAAAGGCAAGAAGAAATCAAGAGGAAAGAGGAAGAGAAAAAGAAAGAGGAAGACAAGAAAAAAGAGGAAGAGAAAAAGAAAGAGGAAGATATGAGAAAAGTGGAAGAGAAAAAAAGAGAAGAAGATAAGAGAAAAGAAGAAGAAAAGAGGAAGGAAGAAGAAAGGAAGAAGGAGGAAGAGTAGAAAAAGAAAGAAGAGGACAATAAGAAGGAAGAATTGAAGAAGAAACAAGAAGAGGAGAAAAATAAGAAAGAAGAGGATAAGAAAAGAGCAGAAGAGGAGAATGAAGTAGAGAAGAACAAACAAGCAGAGATCAAAACAAAAGGAGGGCAGACTCCTAAGGCAACCGGTGATCAAACCAAACAGATTGACACTACCAGTCCTATTAATCTAACTCTTGCAAGTCTGACTCAATCAGCAGATGAGTCTGAGCTACTTCGAAGCATCAAACTTGCACATGAGAGACTTGAAGAGTTGCAGAGGAAGAAAGAACAGGATGTCATACAAATTGCAGTTGACACCCTTACCAGTCTAATTTCTGGTACCAACCTCCCCAGTACTGATTCCTCTCTATCCAAGCTCAAACTTCTTTGTACCATAGTGGAGAACCAGGTACAATTCTTGGAAGATGTTGCTCAAGAAACTGCAAAGAAGAACCATGAAAAGGCACTCAATGTTGCCTTAGTCAAGCAAATGAATGAACTGAGGACACATCTACTGAAGCAGTAGAAAGATATCAGTGTTTCTATGGGTGAACGTAAATTATTGTTGAGTATTTTTTGCCAACCCCATTTGTTTTGTGAAGATTTTCTTAAATAAAAAGGTAAACTCCAATCAGAGTTACAGACATATATCAACAATTTCAAGATGCCATATGCTTCATTCACTACCTATGGACAAACCATTGATCATTATTAGCATCAGACTGCCAAGATGGATTTAGAGATCAACAATCGGACTCAAGATTTGCGGGAGCTTCAATTGCTCCTATTGCCAAGACTGTAGATTCTTTAGAAATGTTTTCTCAACTTGGAAGCTATCATGGTAACTCAAGAGATGAGTACCATTGATGCAATGGAATAACTGGAATTACAGATGAAGACTGAAAGTGAGGTTGCCACCTCCTTACTTAAGTCATGGACATTGGCCTTGAAAACTTTTATGCAAGACTTTAAATCTATTTTTGAGAAATTTCAATCCTTATTGTCATGAACATTTACTCTATTTTTATTGTATAAGGAAACAGGGGTTACTTTGCTTTACTTTGTCATTGTTGGCAAAGGGGGAGTAATGTACATTAAAATTTTGGTGAATGTTACCATTTCATGTACTTTCATGTTACCATTTTGGGGAGTAGTGTACATTGTAATTTCTACAAAAAAGTGGTAGTGTATATACTTAGGGGGAGCAATTTTGATTATGACATTTTTGTTGTAAAAACACTTAGATGTCAAAATTTTCTGAAGTATTGCCATCAATGCCAAAGGGGGAGATTGTTGGCATTTTGATGATGTTTTGATTGTCATTGATGGACACACACTTTCTTGATGTATGAGTTATACTCAACCAGTAATTGTTCCAACCGGTATTGTGTATTATTGAATGTATAGTCTTTAGACTATCGGTGTTTTACAAAAAATGGTTTACCGGCCATAGATTGTATGAAGACCCCAAGCAATACGAGGATCCCAAGTGGTTCAAGGAGCTCAAGCAGTACGAAGGAACTAAGTGGTAGTTAACTTTTGATCAGAACACTACAATCTACCAGTCTTCATTTTTGACAACTGGTAATCGGTATATTGTATTAACCGGTATTACTCTGTGATGAGTTACCAACTAGTATTTTTGGAATGTGTGATGAGTTATCATCCATCGAAACTTTGGCAGTGAGTTTGTGTCATGTTACCAAATGTGTCTAGATGCACTGAACCTAGGAACTTGTAGTCTAATCCTATTGGACCGACATGAAATCAGATTCCTTTATAAGGACATCATGTCTAGGGTTTGTATGTGAGATGTGTGATGTATGAGATATAGAATAAAAAAGGTTATGTGCGATCATCGTAGAGAAGATTAGGTCTCTGTGAAGAGATAGAGTGTGGAGATATTGAAGACTGAAGTAATGTTGAAATGCATTAACAATGAGCTATCAAGGATCTAACTAAGCATACTGTACTATTATCTAGTTCATTCACTTGTTGATTACTAATATCTTCGACAAGTCTGAAACCCTTAACCGGGTAGGCCGAGCAAAGCCTTTGTAAATCCTCTAACAAGGTGGTTGACAACTGTGGATCTAAAATCCTTTAACAAGGTAGTCTTTAATAGGACTTATCTCCTAATAGAGATCTAGATTCCTAACAGGATATGTTCTAGTGAAGAACATTGTATGACCTTAACTGGTCTGACCTTAACTGGTCTAGTTTCTATTCTGTACATAGTTACTTGTGAGTTTCTGCTCACCGTGGTTTTTCCCATTTGGGTTTCCATGTCAAATATCTTGTGTTATGGTGATTGTGCTCTTGTGGGTGAATGCTTTGTTTGATATTTGGTTTGCATTTATCTTAACCAGTTTATTAGTGAATGTGTTGTACCGGTTATCTGCTAAACTATTTAAAATTTTGTTTACAGTATTTTTTGGCATACTAATTCACCCCCCCTCTTAGTATTCATCAGATTTGTGCAAGGATATATGGAAATGTATTCAATATGAGTGTTGGTACACAAATTAAGAAGTGATGAAGAGATGGAGGAAAATTGAATTTTGGAAAATAAGATCCCAAAATAGATAAAGAAAATAATGGAAGAATAGTTTTGAAAAAATGTTTAGATAGATGTTTGAAAGAAGTTCAAAGATGTGTGCCTTTGTCGATCTTTATTATGGATCATTTGAGGTAATGGAACTATGGATGGAGGTAAGTAAGGACCCAAAATGGATGGAAGGGATGGAGAGTTTGACTTTGGAATGAAAGGACCTAAAATGGATTTGGAGGATGAAGAGTTTGACTTTAGAATGAAAGGACCTAAAATGGATTTGAAGGATGAAGAGTTTGACTTTGGAACAAAAGGACCTAAAATGGATTTGCTGGATGAAGATTTTGACATTGGAACGAAAGGACCTAAAATGGATTTGGACGATGAAGAGCTTGAATTTGGAACGAAAGGATCTAAAATGGATTTGGAGGATGAAAGGATTTGTGGATCTTGATCTTGACTTGGATTAGGATCATTTGAGTTTGTGCTTTTCTCTTGATTTTGAATTAGATTAGTGAAGGAAATGGAAGGGATATCATGCTCTTTCTTAGGAGGTGGATATTGATGTTGGCATATGATGAACTAGTATAATTATGATGATATGATGGTAATGTATGTTGTCATTGATGTCAATAAGTACAGGTGAACCGATATGAAGATTGGAAGAAGTTGTTATTGATGTTGAAGTTGGAGAACCGGTGTCAGGGTTTCACTAAGTGTGAGTACTGGTTGGTAGTCTCAACTCTAGGGTTTCTAGTTTGGCAATCTAGCTTGTGTGATACAACTGGTGACATTATATGACAAGTTAGCTAAGAGATGAGGATGAAATTGTGATGCCACGTCAATTATGTGCACGTGAAGGATTTCCTTGAGGATCATGCATGTTAAGATTGAATGCATTAAATGTCTACCTTAGGAATGAACATTATTCTTAGCGGTATGTGAAGAGAGCATTATGGGTTACTGATTCCCATGTGCGGTGAAGAATGGACGATGCAAAATGACTTGTGATTTGTTTGAGATTGTTTTATTCTATGCAAAGTGTTTGAACGGTCTCGATTGGAACACTTGTAATTGTAAACCTAAAATGTTTAGGGTTTATGCTACCGACCTAATTGTTGTCTATAAGGTCGATGATGTTTGTTATTGTAAGTGTTGGCAAATGTTGTGTTTTGTATCCGAGTGATGAGATACTTGCTAGACCATTGAGTGGAAAACTGCAGAGTGTGATTGCAGAGTAGAGGAACTGAAAAGGATTTGCCTTAGCATGTAGAGTTGTTATCATATCAGAGCTTTACCTGTTGTCTTCTAACCATTTCAACAGTAGGAAAATCCCTTTACCGGGTAGCTTTAACAGGCTTATTGTAAATCCTCTAACCAGGGGACTCAAGATCATTGAGTTCTTCAAATCCTCTAGCAAGGTAACCTTTAACACCATTTCAACCTTTAATAGGGTATATAGCCATCCTTTAACCATGTGATCTTTAACAGGATCGGTTCCTAACAGAACCTTATTGCAAAGTCTTTAACCGGACTAGGCTCCTAACAGAGCGAGCTTCAAAAGAGTTCAACAAAAAGCTTGTGGGTTTTCATCCCCACCGTGGTTTTTCCCATTTGGGTTTCCACATGAAAAATTGGTTTGTTATGAGTTGTGCATTTTTCATGTGATGATTGAGTATTCTTTGTTCAGGTGATTATGCATGCAAAGCAAATGGTTATGGTATTACTAATACAACAAATGTATGAGTATATTGGTGAAGTAGTTATCAAGTGTTGAATGTTATTTGAAGTATTTATTTTTAATGGTTTAGATGTTTGAAGGCTTACTGTGTTTAACCGGTATTGCCATGGTTAAGTTTAGTAATGAAGACAATCGATTATCATTGTTTTAACTTGATAAGTTGTTGAGAATTTTTTGTCTCTACTAATTCACCCCCCCCTCAGTACTAGTTAGGGTATTTGTTATTCATCATTATTCATCAATTGGTATCAGAGTGACTCTAGGTCCTCGGTGATATAAGCTTAACCACTTGAGGAAAAAGATCCCGCTATAATGATGAAGAGAGAAGGTCCTAAGTTCAATAGGGATAACTTCAAAATATGGAAGGAAAGAATGAAGATTTATATCAAAATTTTGGGTGCTCAACACTGGATCTATGTGGAGAATGCCTATGTAATCCCCATTGGCACTCTAACTGATGATCAGAAAAGAGAGATTCAAGAAAATGGGCAAGTCATGGAAGCCCTTATTAGCAGCCTATCTGATATTGAGTTCATTGATGTACAAGATAAGGACACTCCTAAGGATGTATGGGACACATTGGAAACCATTAATGGCAGTGATGAACATGTCAAGCAAGCTAAGGAAGAAAGCCTTAGAGGAAAATTTGAAGACATGAGGATGGTTGAAGAAAAAACCATTCAACAATATGGCATAAGGATCAAGACTGTGGTTGGAGATATCAAGAGCACTAGTGGAACAATTGATTGTTTCTATTCAGGAGTTAAGATCTATCAACAAGACAAAGGTATCTCTAGACTCTATCATTGCAAAGTTGACAACATATGAGTTGAATAGCTATGATGGTAGTGTTCAAAAGACTGAGTCAGCCTTTAGAGCATCTATTGCACCAACCAGAAAAGGAAAAGAAGTAAGCACCAACTATGAATATAGGCCAAATAGAGACATGGATGATGAGGAGATTTTGATGGAGTTTGAAGCTCCTCTTACCAAGAGACTTCCAAAAGGCACCAGAAAATACAGAGGTAAGCTTCCTTTAAAATTTTTTTCTGCAATAAGATAGAACATATAGTTGTTAACTATCCTAACAATGACAATAAGGATAAACCAAAGAGGTTTAGAAAGTCTAAAGGAGGAGGTAGGAGAAATTGTCTTGTTGCAGTTGATGAAGGTGGTACTAATGAAGAATCTCAAGATGAAGAGAATGAAGACATAGTGTTTGTAGCTGTAAAGGAATAAGTGTCTGACAAGAAAGCCCTTGTCTCTTGCATTGACAACTCTAATGAGTGGCTTATTGATAGTGGGTGTTCTCACCACATGACTGGTGATGGGAGAAAGTTTCTATCTCTGGAAGAATATGATGGAGGTGTTGTTTGGTTTGGCAATGATGCACCTTGCATGGTGAAAGGAAAAGGATCCATCTCACTAAATGGAAAGAGTAGTGCGGATGATGTCTACTAGGTAGAAGGTCTTAAGCATAACCTTTTGAGTGTTGCTCAGCTAAATGACAAAGGACTCATTTTGGAGTTCAAAGATGGAGTCTGCAATATAATTGGAAAGAGTGGTGAACTTATTGCCACTGGTAAGAAGACCAGAGGTAACTTGTTTTAGTTGAATGCCAAGATTAGTCAGTGTCTAATGGAAAAGTTTTATGATAGCTAGATATGGCATAGGAGACTTTGTCATGTGAATTTTGATAATATTGTAAAATCCAGTAAGATCAAGGCAGCAAGAGGATTGCCTTTGCTGAACAAATTGGAGAATTCTTTGTGCAGAGAATGTCAACTTGGGAAGATGCCTTACTCAACATTCAAAGGTAAGTCTTTTTCAACAAAGAACTTACTTGATCTTGTGCACACTGATTTGTGTGGTCCAATAAAACTAGAAGTATTTGGGGAGATAGGTATTTCATGATTCTTACTGATGATTGCTCAAGAATGATGTGGGTCAAATTCTTGAAAGATAAGTTTGAGGCATTTGGAAAGTTCAAAGCCTTTAGAGAATTAGTAGAGAAGGAAAGTAGTCAAAGGATAAAATGCCTAAGAACTGATCAAGGAGGTGAATTCACTTCTGATGAATTCAATAAGTACTATGAAGAGAATGGCATCAAGAGGCAGTTGTTTTCCCCAAGGACACCACAACAGAATGGCATAGTAGAAAGGAATAATAGGACTGAAGTTGAAGTGGCCAAAATAGTGCTGATCCAAGGAAAGGTAGCTCACACTTTTTGGAGAGAAGTGGTGAGCACTCCAGTCATACTATGAACTGGGTACTCATCAAGAAAGGTAAAGAAAAAAACCCCTTATGAGTATTGGAATGAGAGAACTCCTAATGTGAGTTATTTTAAAGTATTTGGCAGTAAGAGCTATATCAAGAGAGGTGAGCATCTGAGCAAGTTTGATGCTAAATGTGATGAAGGAATATTTCTGGGATATTCCATTAAGAGCAAAGCTCTCAAGTGCTACAACAATAGGACTCAGAAAATTCTTGAGAGTATCAATGTCAGGGTTGATGAATCCCTTGAGGAGCCTGAGGAAACTTGCAGTGAGCAAGTGGAAGATGAATCGAGTGTAGCCTTCTGGGAAGCGGTTAAGAAAGAAATAAGCAAAAACCTCAGTGTTATTGTACTGGTAGAAGTTGCAGTAGGTGAAGAAAAAGATGGAGAAGAAGAAGAAGAGCAAAAGCAAGCAAAACCAGCTAGAGTCATTCCTAGATATGTGAAACTACATCATGATCCAAAGCAGATCATAGGTGATAAAGATGTAGGGATACTCACAAGAAGAAAGGTCAAAGAAAACTCTTGCATGATTTTTGAATTTGAGCCTAAAACCTCTAGAGAGGCACTTACAGATGAAGACTAGATTAAGGTAATGGAAGAGGAGCTAGACCAGATAGAAAAGAATGTAACATGGTCTTTGGTATCCAGACCAGAACACAAGAATGTCATAGGTACCAAATGGGTCTTCAAGAATAAGCTGAATGAAGAAGGTACAATTGTAAGGAACAAGGCAAGACTTGTATGAAAGGGATATGCTCAGGAAGAGTGAGAAGACTATGGAGAAATATTTTCCCCAGTGGCTAGACTAGAAGGTGTTCAAATGCTACTTGCATTTGCAGAATTCAAGGGATTTAAGGTATACTAGATGGATGTGAAGTATGCATTCTTGAATGGAATCCTAGGAGAAGAAGTGTATATTGAGCAACTGGATGGATTGCTTTGTCAGAAGATAGTAACATGGTGTGTAGATTATACAAGGCCCTGTATGGATTGAAACAGGCACCAAGGGCATGGTATGAACGGTTACACTCTCATCTTGTAAAAATAGGATTTTAGAGAACAAGTGAGGACAACAACATATACCTAAAATTTGAAAGTGATCAGATATTGACCTGTGAAGTATTTATAGATGACATAATCTTTGGAGGAGATGATGAAATGAGTCATGCATTTGTAGATGAAATGAAGAAAGAGTTTGAGATGTCTCTCATTGGAGAGATAAAGTTCTTCACTAGTCTACAGATTCTAGAGATGAAAGAAGGAATCTTCATTACCCAGTCCAAGTATATCAAAGAGGTATTGACTTTGGCATGAAGGAGAGCAAACCGGTTGGAACATCAATGGTGACCGGATGCAAATTGACTAAGGAGGATGACTCAGCATTGGTGAATGAGAAGGAGTATCGGTCAATGATTGCTAAGCTGGACTATGTGGTGCACAACAGACCAGGCATTGCTCATGTAGTGGGCATAGTAGCTCATTTTTAGAAGAGTCCAAGAGAATCCCACTTGGTAGCGCTAAAGAGGATTCTTAGATACCTAGAAGGGATTGTTGACTATGGATTGTGGTATCCATACAATGGCGACTTTGATCTCAAAGTGTTTACCGATGTAAATTGGACAGGTAATGTGGACGACCAAAAGAGCACAACCAGTGGAGTGCTCTTCCTTGGTGGGAGACTAATCTCTTGGACGAGCAAGAAGCAAAGTTGTATTTCCCAGTCTATAGTTGAAGGAAAATATGTGGTAGCATTTATGAAGTGCACTCAGGCAATTTGGATGAAGCATGTACTAAATGGCTTCAAAGTACCTATATTTGAACCGGTGAGTATTTTTTGTGATAATACTAGTGCAATCAATATTTCCAAAAATTTGGTATTCCATGCTAGGACAAAACACATTGAACTCAAGTATCATTTCTTGAGAGAAAAGGTTCAGAATAAAGAGGTTGTATTACAACATGTTTCTAGTAAGGAGCAGCTAGCATACATATTCACTAAGCGCTTAGCGAAGACTATATTTACCTATTTGAGAGGTGAATTAGGGGTTTTGCCCCTTCATGAAGTAAACTAAAGTTTTGTGCTCCACATCAGTTAGGTACTAAAGTGAAAAATCTTACAAGGCTGATGTGTTGAAGGATGCTACTCCATAGGGGGAGAAACATAGTGGAGAATGGTAGCTTGTGCGTCCACTTTGGCATTGTTGTCAAAGGGGGAGAAGATATCTGATGATATATGATATGGGAGAAGATATCTGATGATGAAGATATATATTATAGTTGCACAAATCTTTGTTGTTTATAGTTGCAATGCTACACTAAGTATTTACATCAATTCCAAAGGGGGAGATTGTTGTCATATGATGAACTAGTATGTTTATGATGATATGATGATAATGTATGTTGTCATTGATGTCAATAAGTACAAGTGAACCGGTATGAGGATTGGAAGAAGTTGTTATTGATGTTGAAGTTGGAGAACTGGTATGAAGAGATGAAGTGAACCGATGTCAGGGTTTCACTAAGTGTGATTACTAGTTGGTAGTCTTAGCTCTAGGGTTTCTAGTTTGGCAATCTATCTTGTGCAATGCAACCAGTGATATTCTGTGGCGAGTTAGATAAGAGATGAGGATGAGATCAAGATGCGACGTCAGTTTTGTGTACGTGAAGGATTTCCTTGAGGATCTTTCATGTGAAGATCAACTGCATTAAATGTCTACCTTGGGAAGGAACATTCTTCTTAGCGATATGTGAAGAGAGCGTGATGGGTTATTGATTCCCATGTGCGGTGAAGAATGGATGATCCAGAATGACTTGTGATCTATTTGAGATTGTTTTATTATATGAAAAGTGTTTGAACGGTCTGGATTGGACCGCTTGTAATTGTAAACCTAAAATGTTTAGGGTTTAGGGTTTATGCTAGTGACCTAATTGTTGTCTATAAGGTTGATGATGTTTGTTATTGTAAGTGTTGGCAAATGTTGTGTTTTGTATCCGAGTGATGAGATACTTGCCAGACCATTGAGTGGAAAGTTGCAGAGTGTGATTGCAGAGTAGAGGAACTGAAAAGAATTTGCCTTAGCATGTAGTGCTTTTATCAGATCAGAGATTTACCTATTGTCTTCTAACCATTTCAACAATAGGAAAATCCCTTTATTGGATAGCTTTAAAATTATTATTGTAAACCCTCTAACCAGGTGACTCAAGATCATTGAGTTATTCAAATCCTCTAGCAAGGTAACCTTTAACAGGGTTTCAACCTTTAACAGGGTATATAGCTATCCCTTAACTGGGTGGTCTTTAATAGGATCGGCTCCTAACAAAACCTTATTGTAAAGTCTTTAACTAGAATAGGCTCCTAACAGAGCGAGCTTCAAAATAGTTCACAAACAAGCTTGTGGGTATTCATCCCCAACATGGTTTTTCCCATTTGGGTTTCCACGTGAAAAATTTGTGTGTTATGAGTTGTGCATTTTTCATGTGATGATTGAATACTATTTGTTCAGGTGATTATGAATGCAAAGTAAATGGTTATGGTATTACTAATAAAACACATGCATGAGTATATTGGTGAAGTAGTTATCAAGTGTTGAATGTTATTTGAAGTATTCAATTTTACTGGTTTAGATGTTTGAAGTCTTACTGTATTTAATTGGTATTTCCATGGTTAAGTTCAGTGATGAAGACAACCAATTATCATTGTTATAACTTGATAAGTTGTTGAGAAGTTTTTGTTTGTACTGATTAATCCCCCCTCTCAGTACCAGTTAGGGTATTTGTTGTTCATCATTATTCATCAGTTGAATGGGACTCTTCTCTTGAGATAAAAGGGGATTGTCATGGATGGAATACCAAAATCTTAGGGGATCATCATAAGATTATTGATAGGTAGGATATTGATAGAAAATAGGATTATATTGAAGAGCCATGATATGTTGATCTTGATTTAGGCTAGGACTCATTTCCTTTGAATAAGATTTTTCTTTTTCAAGTAACACAAGATGGTCACATGAGTGATCAAAGTTTTAGTTTGGATAGGTTGATGTTGTTGATTTGATGGATACTTCATTTCGGATACCCAAGCTCACTAAGTCGAATAGAGGGTTTGTCTGATAGGCCCTTATGACAAAGTACATCAAATGATATGGATAAAGTCTCTCAATATGGAAACTTGATTTGACTAACTTGAATACCTAGCTAGGTATTGTTGTCATTGAGATAGTTGGATGATAAACTCTTGATCACTTGGTTTTGATACTCCTCTAAATTGGTTGGATGAAAATCTTGCCTAAAGATAGTTGAAAAGTTGATAACCACCTCAAAAAAGTGCTTTGCTGTATTTGGAAATTCTTTTCTCTCTAAGGTTTCTCTTTGCTCTTTGTTTTGAATTGATTATTTGTATTGGTTGATTTCCAAAATATTTCAATTTTCATAAAAATAAGACATGGCATGCATGAAAAAGATGATCATCCCTATGCTAAACATTGAGTGTATGCTTTTGTGAGGATATTTTCAAATCCCCAATATTTTTACCAGTTTAGATATAAATAAGACACACCAAGTAGACTCTTTATTCAAGGGTCATTGACAATATCATAGCCCACTAGTCACGATACTTCGTCAACTCAAACAACCTTGTCACCCCCTAGAGGGTGCATGTTTTTTTTCCTTTTTCCAAAAATTAACCCAAAGTGAATTGCTTCATAGTTGGGTAGTTATCTTGGGGCAGATTCTTCCTCAGCCTTGCACTATGATATTGCCAATGTATGGAAACTAACTCGACCCAAAGCTTCTACTTCTATGGTTCGTAGTAAGGATATTGTTTGGTGTGGAAAATGATAAACTCAATTAAGAGGCTTCCCAACCTTTAGAACAAAGGCTTTTCACATCACAAGGATACTAGGGAAAGGCTATCAAATACACACTTCTGTTGGAGGGGATTTTCATCAACCTCCACATTTGATTATAGTGGGTTGGTAAACTTGGCAATAAAGTCATTGCCCACTTGGGTCGTACTCTTCTCACTAGCCCCCTCAAGGCTTCGGGAAGGCAGGCCCTCTAATGGATTTAATTGCTTGAAAATAATGAAAGCATAAAAGAGTAGGTTTGGATTTTTGGTCACCCAATTAAGGGGAGAGCATATGCCTACCACTTTCGAGACATAGAGTATAAGTGCTTTTTAACTTTCCATATAAATGTGATTTATCCTCTATTTGGAGATGTTGCTCCAACAAGCATGGTTTTTATTTTAACCCCAGATAGCAAATGATTTTCTAAACTACGAATTGGAAATCTTGGTCAACAAACTGAAAATCATTGCAAAATGTAGCTTGCTTTGTAAGAATGGAAAACTTGATTGTTCTTTTTAACTTGCAAAAAATAAGATTGATTATTATTTTTACCTTTGCAAGAAAATGAAAGATTGTTGTTCTTTTTAGAGCCCAAAATTTGAGGTGTGAATCCCAACTTTGCAAGAAAGTAAATGTTTGATTTGTTGTTCATTTTACCTTGCAAATGTGGTTATTTTTAGAGCCCAAAAACAAGTGAGGTACTTTATAGAACACCAAATTGAAAAATGAAGTTCTTTTTATCCAAAAGGAAATATGAGTTCTTTTTAACCAACTTTGAAAAAGATGGAAAAGAAATCACTAAATCCTAACTTAACTTCAAATCTGCAAGAAACTATTAGAAACCTAAAAAAAAAAAAAAGTGAAAATCAAAAACCTTAGGTGGGCTTCCACAAGCCTAATTTCAAATCTTGATTACGAATTTTTCACTCCTGATTCTGAAATGCCCTGAAATTTGACTAAGTCTAAAATTTGGAGAATGTTCCAAAAACTAGATTTTGCATTATAACTCCCAGAGGTCCGAAATCCCTCTCAAACATCCTGACAATATATATAGAATATAACTCAAAGTATAAGAAAGAGAAAAGATGAGGAAATTTCACTTATACATAAATTTTATATTCCATTTGTATTGTCCTTCCACAAGCCTAATTTCAAGCATATGCGCTAAAACAATTGTCAAATGCACTAAAAGATTAGTCAAATGTGCTAAACTATCTGTCAAATGTGCTAACATACATCACAAAAGTGCTAACCTATGTTACAGAAGTGCTAACCTATGTTACAGAAGTGCTAACCTATGTTACAGAAGTGTTAACCTATGTTATAGAACTGCTAACTTGTGTGACAAAGGTGTTAACCTACTATTTCAATTCATGAATTCATGATTAAAAGCGCTATTCTATTAAAACAAGCACTAACTTACTGAACAAATACGTTGTCAAATTTCACAGATGCATGAAACTGATTCATAAAAGCATTAAACTAGTTCTATGAGAATAAGAAAAGATATTAGAAAGATAAGTTCAAGGCCTGAGGCCCACGATGGGTGCCAAAATGTGTTCACTTGAATTTCATCATCAGAATACTACCTGCAACATATTAGTTTCACAAAATATAAAGGAAATGCTACAAGAATTTCAAAATCAACCAATGAAACTAAATGAAATGAATATTAAAATAAAAACATTATTTTTACCTTCATGATTTAAGTCTCATTTTGTCCTAACTCTAGTGTTCTTGGTTGCAGATAATTTTCTCTCAGACAAGCACTGGTAACTTCCAAGATGCCATATGAAGAATGGACTAATAACTGATAGTTAACTGATACTATGATATGCACTGCAAATGATTTAAGGCTAAATAAGAATTGCTAATTGATAAATTGTTTCAAGATAAAAACTCATGGATGCATAAGTTTTTCAAAATGTTAACTTGAAAATTCACTTGAAGAATCAGTCTTTCTCAAATCAAACTCTCACATTTATAGACTTTGAGAGGATAAGATGGTGTGGCCTGGATCAATAGTCATGATCAGATCTATAGATTTGGATGGTTGTGAGAAAAGGTGAAGGTTGAGAGAAAGGGGGAAGGAGAAGACAAGGGTATATGTACGAAGTTGTGGTACCAAAAAGGTGCCACGCTTCAAATTATTTTTAAAAAGTGCATAAGGAGTACGCACTATAGGGCATGCACCCTATAGTGTGCACACCTTATAAGGCGTGCACCTTATGTGCATTGTAAACTTCAAAAAAACCCTGCTCCACATTTTGGATGCATTCTGCATTCCAAACCCGCATTTTGGCATTTTCGGGTGCCATTTTCTTACGCTCGCCCTTTGTAAAAGCTTGAGATTATGCACTAATTTGTCCATCTCTCATGAAAATGCCACCAAACCATCCAAGAGCTCGAAGAGATATGCGTTTTTATTTTCTTATTGTCATTTTTTTTATTAATTTGAAGATTAAACTAGGTTTATTGATTTAAATTTATTTTCATTATCAGGAAATGAGATTAGACAAGAAAATGTTGAAAACACTCAATCGCCTCCTCATGAAGACCATATTGAAGAAGAAGCACATCAATCACCTCCTCATGAAGACCATATTGAAGAAGAAGCACATCAGGAACCTCCTACAATCCCTAGACATCCCATAGGTACACAAGAAAACCTATTTGGTCAAATAGAAAATAGCCAAAAAGAGCTTGAAGGTTTAATTACAAGGCTAAAAGATCCCACTAGAACAAACTCCCATAGGACAAACCTTGCCAGTTCTTTGCAATCTATTGTATCTCACATACAATCTGTGGGTGGGCAAATAAATTTTTGGTCCCGTAAGAAGGAAGAACAAAAGAAATTTTATGCTGACAAATTATCATATGCAGTAGTGAAGAAAAAGAAAATTAATAAATTTGACTTGTGTGCTCTTTTTACGAACCCCCAAACGAATCAACCTTTACACCCTAGATGTAGGAGATTCCTTATTCATTGGTGTCATCATGAAGGGATTAAGAACAATTTTTGGGATAGGTGGTGGATGGTATTTGATCAGCCCCCATGCAATAATCATGAGGTACCCCAACTTTTTGAGAAAACTGTACTGTGAGTTTGTCCTTAATGAGATCCCAAACTATTTTGATTTTCAAGATTTCCAAGGTAGAGGTGGGGTTTCCTCGCATGATAGAGAGGGTGCACAGCGTGATCCAAATCTCCCATCAAGACCCTTGGCCAGACCTATGGTGGAGCATGTTATTATTCCTTCCATTGTGAAGAAGAGTATTGAGGTCTAAACTCTAGACTCGATTAGCTCACTCACTCAGACCCTTATACAGTATGCTAGGCCTCTAGTAGAGGGTGATGCGAGTGATGATGGTGATTCCTCTAGGCATCGAGTTCCAGCTCATTTTTGTCAATCCTGTAGTTCTCTCTGCACTTATGATCCTAATAGTTCTGAGAATGCACGTGCACGAGCGAAGTTTGCTACAGAGAACATTGACATGACAAAATCCTTGCTCAACGAAACATTTGGCATTGATACCTAGGTGAATTTCATTACACGTTCATTTCATTCTTTTTATTAAATCTTATATGTAAATTTGACAATACATCTAAATTAGTAAATTATTATGATAAAAAATCAGGTTCAAAGTGTTCACAATACTAGCAACATTCCTGCAACACCCTTTTTCACTACTTCGTCGACTCCATAGGTATACAACGAGTGAAGAAATATAATTATTATATGTAGATAGTTGAACCTTATGTGAATGATTTTCTAATTACTCATTTTGGATGTCAAATAGTTTGATGCTAGAGCTTCAACATCAACACCTCGTAGTGTATTTCATCGACAATCTTTTACCCAAGTAAACAATTAATCTTTAATGTTGTTATTAAATAATATAGATAGTTTTGGCGATTAATCAATATACTTTGTTCAATTTTCAGATGTTGACATCAGAGACTCCTCCTACTGTACGCATGTCAATGGAGCGCGGTGTTGCTGCAGCAGTAGCAAGTTCAACTGCTTTAATAGAAGTATGAGACATATTTGTAAATTTAGTAAATTTAGCATTACATTTGTTATCTTAATAATATGTTATTGAAAAATTTAACGACACTTGTATTTAGTTTAATTTATATTGTGATGCTTACAGGAGGGGCTTGTCACTCCAGATCATGAATGTGCACCTGTTGTGGATGAACATCATGATTATTTGTATGCGGTAAGTGACTATTCTATTATATGTCATCCTAAAATTCAATTTTTGTATATGCTAACATCATTTTTTCCATTGTATCAGGTGGAGTTACAAAAAAGTCTGGAGAGGAGGTCGAGCGGACGTACTCGAAAGACACCTACATCATATAAATCTCCATCCCCTCAGTAGAAAAATATATCTCATGATTTTTTTCCTTCCCCTAAAGGGAAATTAATAGAATAGGGTCCTATGTTGTATGCCTATATGGAAATTTTGAACATATGTTTTGTATTACGAATATGTGACATTCTATTGCCATATGGCTTTTGGCAAGCTCCTATTTGACTTTATTGGATACCATGTTGTATGCCTATATGGCAAATTTGAACATATGTTTTGTATTATGAATATGTGACATTCTATGTCCATATGACTTTTGGCAAGCCCCTCTTTGACTTTATAGGATATCATGTTGTATGCCTTTATAGCAATTTTGAACATATGTTTTGTTTTATGAATATGTGAAATTTTAAGTCCATATGGCTTTTGGCAAGCCTATTTGTTTGTATGGGATATATTTGATAGTTTTAATGGTATACAATGTTGCATGGATTTATAGATTTTTGGTTAATGCAAATCATTTATCATGGTTATCTATAATTGTAGTACAAATGACTAGATGAATAATTGCACAAAGTTTATTGTTACTTAAGCTTTGAACCTAAATATGTGTTTGTAATCCAAGAAAAAATCCACCCTGATGCATACGAGTTGACGGTTTGGTGCCACAACATGGCCCCGCGGGATCAGACGGATCATTCTTATGATTAACGGGTGTCGAGAAACGCAATGTCGAATATTGACAACTTTGAGCAATTTGAGCACTTGGGCGATTTCACTGCTAGGGTGTGGCCCACAACGATCGAGGGAGTTGGAGAGAAAAAAGAAGGCATTCCTAGAGTAAACCCGGCCACACCAACACATACGAGTTGACGGTTCGGTGCCATGATGAGCGGATTGAAAGAAGGGGCATTGTGCAACTTTTCATTAAACTCATTTGACGCTTTTTGTCGCAACTGAGAAAGAGTCACCATGAGAAACTAGATCCGAGTCTACCAAAAATGAGAGAGGATTTTTTAGAGTGCCATAACACAACCCTGTAGGTTCAGACAAATCATTCTTATGATTAACGGTGGCTGAGAAACGCGATGCAGAATATTGACAACTTTGAGCAATTTGAGCGCTTGGGCGATTTCACTGCTAGGGTGTGTCTCAGAATGATCAGGTGAGTTGGAGAGAAAAAAGAAGGCATTCCTAGCATAAACTCGGCCACCCCAATGCGTACGAGGTGATGGTTTGGTGTCGTGACGAGCGGATTGAAAGATGGGGCATTGTGCAACTTTTCATTAAACTCATCTGACGCTTTTTGTCGCAACCGAGAAAGAGTCACCACGAGCAACTGGATCCGAGTCTACCGAAACCGAGAGAGGATTTTTTAGAGTTCCATAACAAAAACCTCGTAAGATCAGACAGATCATTCTTATGATTAACATGCGCCGAGAAACACGATGCTGAATATTGACAACTTTGAGCAATTTGAGCACTTTGGCGATTTCGCTGCTAGGGTGTGGCTCGCAATGATCAGGTGAGTTGGAGAGAAAAAAGAAGGCATTACTAGCATAAAAATGGCCACCCTGACACATAGGAGCTAATGGTTTGGTGTCGCAACGAGTGGATTGAAAGGTGGGGCATTGTGCAACTTTTCATTGAACTCATCTGACGCTTTTTGTCACAACCGAGAAAGAGTCGCCACGAGCAACTAGATCCGAGTCTACCGAAACCGAGAGAGGATTTTTTAGAGTGTCATAACACAACCCCATAAGATCAGACGGATCATTCTTATGATTAATGGGAACCAAGAAATGCGATGCCAAATATTGACAACTTTGATCAATTTGAGCACTTGGATGATTTCGCTGCTAGGATGTGTCCCACAATGATTGGGCAAGTTGGAGAGTAGAAAGAAGACATTCGTATCGCAAAATGGGCCACCTTGATGTGTACAATCTAACAGTTTGGTGTTGCGATGAGTGGATTGAAAGATGGGGCATTGTGCAACTTTTCATTGAACTCATCTAATGCTTTTTGTCGCAATCGAGAAAGAGTCGCCACAAGCAACTGGATCCAAGTCTACCTTAAATCGAGAGAGGCTTTTTTAGAGTGCCATAACATGACCCCGCAGGATCAGAGGGATCATTCTTATGATTAACAGGCACCGAGAAATGTGATGCCGAATATTGACAACTTTGAGCAATTTGAGCACTTGGGCGATTTCGCTGCTAGGGTGTGTCCCGCAACGATCGGGCAAGTTGGAGAGAAAAAAGAAGGCATTCCTAGTGTAAACCTAGCCACCCCGATGCGTACAAGCTTATGGTTTGGTGCTGCGATGAGCGGATTGAAAGATGGGGCATTGTACATCTTTTCATTGAACTCATTTGACGCTTTTTGTCACAACCGAGAAAGAGTCACCACGAGAAACTGGATCCGAGTCTACTGAAAACAAGAGAGGATTTTTTAGAGTGTCATAACACGACCCTGCAGGATTAGATGGATCATTCTTATGATTAACAAGCACCAAGAAACGTGATGCAGAATATTGACAACTTTGAGCAATTTGAGCACTTGGGCGATTTCATTGCTAGGGTGTGTCCCGCAATGATCGAGCGAGTTGGAGAGCAAAAAGAAGGCATTCCTAGCATAAACCTAACCACCCATACGAGCTGATGGTTCAGTGTTGTGACGATTGGATTGAAAGATGGAACATTGTGAAACTTTTCATTGAACTCATTTGATGCTTTTTGTCGCAACCAAGAAAGAGTCGCCACGAGCAACTGAATCCGAGTCTACCAAAATTGAGAGAGGCTTTTTTAGAGTGCCATAACATGACCCTGTAGAATCAGATGGATCATTCTTATGATTAACAGGCACTGAGAAACGTGATGCCGAATATTTACAACTTTGAGCAATTTGAGCACTTGGGCGAATTCACTTCTAGGGTGTGGCCTGCAACGATCGGGCGAGTTGGAGAGAAAAAAGAAGGAATTCCTAACATAAACTTGGCCACCCTGATGTGTACGAGCTGACGATTCAGTGCCGCGATGAGCGGATTGAGAGATGAGGCATTGTGCAACTTTTCATTGAACTCATCTGACGCTTTTTGTCGCAACCGAGAAAGAGCTACCACGAGCAACTGGATCCAAGTCTACTGAAATTGAGAAAGGTCTTTTTAGAGTGTCATAACATGACTTTGCAAGATCAGATGGATCATTCTTATGATTAACGGGCACCGAGAAATGTGATGCCAAATATTGACAACTTTGAGCAATTTGAGCACTTGGGTGATTTCGCTGCTAGGGTGTGTCCGACAACAATTGGGTGAGTTGGAGAGAAAAAAGAAGGCATTCCTAGTGTAAACCCAGGCACCCTGATGCGTACAAGCTGACGGTTTGGTGCCATGATGAGTGGATTGAAAGATGGGGCATTGTGCAACTTTTTATTAAACTCATCTGATGCTTTTTGTTGCAACTGAGAAAGAGTCGACACGAGCAACTGAATCTAAGTCTACCAAAATTGAGAGAGGATTTTCTATAGTGCCATAACACAACCTTGTAGGATCAGACAGATCATTCTTATGATTAACAAACGCTGAGAAACGCGATGCCGAATATTGAGAACTTTGAGCACTTTGAGCACTTGGGTGATTTCGCTGCTAGGGTGTGTCCTGCAATGATCGGGCGAGTTTGAGAGAAAAAATAAGGTATTCCTAATGTAAACCCAGCCACCCCGACACGTACGAGCTGACGGTTCAGCACCGTGACGAGTGGATTGAAAGATGGGGCATTGTGCAACTTTTCATTAAACTCATCTGATGCTTTTTGTCGCAACCGAGAAAGAGTCGCCACGAGCAACTGGATCCGAGTCTACCTAAACCGAGAGGGAATTTTTTAGAATGCCATAACATGACCCTGTAGGATCAGGCAGATCATTCTTATGATTAATGGGCGCCAAGAAACGCGATGCCGAATATTGACAACTTTGAGCAATTTGAGCACTTGAGTGATTTCACTGCTAGGGTGTGTCCTGGAATGATTGGGTGAGTTGGAGAGAAAAAAGAAGGAATTCTTAGCATAAACCCAGCCACCCTGACGTGTATGAGCTGATGGTTTGGTGCCACGAGGAGCAGATTGAAAGATGGGGCATTTTGCAACTTTTCATTGAACTCATCTAACATTTTTTGTCGCAACCAAGAAAGAGTCGCCATGAACAAATGGATCCGAGTCTACCAAAACTGAGAGAGGATTTTTTAGAGTGCCATAACATAACCCCACAAGACCAGATGAATCATTCTTATGATTAATGGGCACTGAGAAACATGATTCCAAATATTGACAACTTTGAGCAATTTGAGCATTTGGGCGATTTCGCTGCTACGGTGTGTCCCGCAATGATCGGGCGAGTTGGAGAGAAAAAAGAAGGCACTCCTAGCATAAAACCAGCCACTCCAATGTGTACCAGCTGACGGTTCGGTGTCACGATGAGCGGATTGAAAGATGGGGCACTGTGCAACTTTTCATTGAACTCATCTGATGCTTTTTGTCACAATCGAGAAAGAGTCGCCACAAGCAACTGGATCTGAGTCTACTAAAACCAAGAGAAGCTTTTTTAGAGTGCCATAAAATGACTCCGTGGGATTAGATAGATCATTCTTATGATTAACGAGCGCTAAGAAATGCGATGCTGAATGTTGACAACTTTGAGTAATTTGAGCACTTGGGCGATTTCGCTACTACGGTGTGGCCCACAATGATCGGGCAAGTTGGAGAGAAAAAAGAAGGCATTCCTAACATAATCTCGACCACCCTAATGTGTATGAGCTGATGGTTTTGTGCCACGATGAGCGGATTGAAAGATGGGGCATTGTGCAACTTTTCATTGAACTCATCTGACGCTTTTTGTCGCAACCGAGAAAGAGTCACCACGAGCAATTGGATCCAATTCTACCAAAACTAAGAGAGGCTTTTTTAGAGTGCTATAACACAACCCCATAGGATCATATAGATCATTCTTATGATTAATGGGCATCGAGAAACACGATGTCGAATATTGACAACTTTGAGCAATTTGAGCACTTGGGCGATTTCACTGCTAGGGTGTGTCCCGCAATGATCGGGTGAGTTGGAGAGAAAAAAGAAGGAATTACTAGTCTAAACCTGACCACCCTAATGCTTATGAGCTGACAGTTCATTGCCATGACGAGCAGATTGAAAGATGGGGCATTGTGCAACTTTTCATTGAACTCATCTGACGCTTTTTGTTGCAACCGAGAAAGAGTCACCACGAGCAATTAGATCCTAGTCTACCGAAACCGAGAGAGGATTTTTTAGAGTGCCATAACACTACCACGTAAGATCAGATGGATCATTCTTATGATTAACAGGCGTCAAAAAACGCGATGCCAAATATTCACAACTTTGAGCAATTTGAGCACTTGGGCGGTTTCGCTGCTAGGGTGTGTCCTACAATGATCGAGCATGTTGGAGAAAAAAAAGAAGGCATTCCTAGCGTAAACCTATCCACCCCGATGCGTACGAGCTGACGGTTTGGTGCTGCGATGAGTAGATTGAAAGATGGGGCATTGTGCAACTTTTCATTGAACTCATCTGATGCTTTTTATCGCAACTGAGAAAGAGTCGCCATGAGCAACTGGATCTGAGTCTATCGAAACTGAGAGAGGATTTTTTAGAGTGCCATAACATGACCCCACAGGATCAGATGGATCATTCTTACATGTCACTAACATCGAGAAAAGATGTGCCAAATTTTGACAATTTTTCACACTTTGAGTGATTGATAACAAATGAGCATTTTTTACATCTTTTACCATATTAGTAGGGTATACTTCACGAAATGATCCCATGTGATCTCTAATGGTCCAAAATGACATTATTTACATAAAATCACATAAAACAAGACAAAAACACATTTTTTTATATTACAATACCTCGAGTAGTCAAAAATACAAGTCATGTACATATATCCAAATAAGATTGATATTACAATTTTTTACATTTACATTTAATCCAATGAGCCATGTGGATCTTCTCTACTCTTTATCGTGTCTAGTATGGCCTCATGGTCAGACTCATGAACCTTCCATAGGTTCTTATTTAGTGCACTCAGAGGTCAGTATGTCTCAAGTGAGATTAGAGGTCTCATACACCATTCGTCCACCCACTCCTTTGACTCACAGTCATTATAGGCACCATCTCTACATGAAGAACAATAGCATGCCATTCGCCGCATATGGATAGTCCATGAACCTGCATTAGAGCTTTTGAAAGAGTGTAGCTCACTCGATCCTATCAATGTACAACAATCTTCTAATTTTGCAATGTTAGTATCATCTACCAACCAAAAAAATTTGCGAATTGAAGACTTACCTTGATTACCTAGACCAATTGTACCATTGCACCATTGAACAATTGATTTTGCATCTTTCAAGTTTGCATTCCCTTTGTAATTTAACTCTTCTCATTCTAAAGCTCTTTTAATACATGCTCTTGCACCATCATGCTCCCCTTTTCCATGCCCAACCTCAGAGAAATTCCACATATGTTGAATAGAAGTCAACTTATGTATCCTACTCAACCAATAAAACATCCAAGAGTTCTTAAATTGCGATGCACAATTATCTGACCATATGATATGTTGACGGAATGATATGCCTCGGCTAGCCAAATCATCGTAGAATATCTGAAAACAACCTTGCACAAACTCTGTAGAGTGTGAGTGATCATCACTGATGTAAAAATGATACTCCCTCAATATCTTCCTATCCTCTTCCATACTATCATGTGCATGAATGAATGCTATATGCATAAATATGGCAACTTGTGTGGAGTTGTAATATTGTGATTGCACCTCGTTGTACAGTTGTAGTGTGTAGTTCTCTGCAAAGTCAACAAATGAAATGATTGTATGAAGTGGAAATGTGTCCTTGCATAGCTTAAATTGTGAGTCCAACCAACGAGCTTGATGGTTATGCCTTGCATACTCATACACTATATTCTCATGAAAGATGTCGATAAACTGATAAACTAGATTCTTCTCACTAACCAATTCACACCTTTTTGCTTCTATTCCATCTTTTAGCATGTAGGCCACTGTCTTATATTTTCCAAATTCTACTAATTCTTTACCAATTTCTTGTCCAATATCCATATGTTGACAAATTTGTAAATGTCGCAATCCACCACAATCAACACATGTGCCATCCAAGAAACACTTATTGTAGTATACTTGACCATCTACTCTTTCACATAAGATGCTAGATATGAATTCCCTTGAAGATGTCCGTGGACCATTTATGTTATATTCTTGCAAAACATTGTTAGCATGCAAATCTATACATATGCATTGATAAACATCACAATGGTTAGAAAATTCAATATGTACTCTACAACAACAAGTTGTGCGTGTGTGATTTATTTTGACATAAAAAGGCTTTACCATTCTAAAGAATCTTTGACTAATTTTTATTTGAGGATACATACGTTGAAACTTGGCAAAAAATTGTGTTTGAGTTATATCCAAAAAATGTTTCGGATGTGGATCACGGATTTTACTACCAATCCTCCTTCTTACAACATCTCTTTGATTGGGAGAGACCCTTGTGTTATTCTTCCAAAAATATTCAATTAGGGATCTCAAGGCTTCAACAATTGCTTTATCTTTCCATGGTAATATACCGAAAAATGCCCATAACTCATTGTTATATGGATCCTCCGCTCTTTGTCACCTTCCCATAGCTCTCATTAGAGTTTGTCTACTTATCTTCAATTGTTTACTTGTCTTTCTAAGGAGGCAAGCTTTCTTAGTTTGAGTGCTTACAATTGTTGATGTAATGACACGTCATGTGGCATTACTATCTTTTGTGCCTGAGTTAGAACCAACAGTATCATATGCATTCATCATATTCTTCACAATAGATTTGTCGCTTGATTCAATTGATGTTCTTATCCCAAGAATCTTCATTATAGGCCTAAATTTCAGATTTCTCATCATTTCAACAAATAGTTGACATCTTCCTATCTCATTTAAAGGTTCAAAAAATATTTTCCATATCCGGTTAGCATGTCTTTGACAAGTACGCTTTAGAATCTTGTCAGCCATCGGTTTCAAAACATTAGCATCAATATCAATCAAATACTTAGGCTTTCTATGCAAAACTCTAGGAGGTGTTCTCAAACTTTGAGTTACCTCAAGATTAGGAATGTCAAAAACATTAGGGATAGGTGGCATACCTTCAACCGGAGATGAAAATGATGACATACCCTAAAATTAAGGTGTACAAGATGGTGTAGCTCCAATACTTGATGTCAGTCATGAAGTACTTGCAATGTCAAATGTCATAGAGGGAGTGCATTCAAAATGAGATGTTGTAGACACCAACGGTGTGCCAATAAGAGATGGTGTGCCTTCAACTTGAGATGTAAGAGATGGGGTGCCTTCAACTTGAACAGTGGTAGACATGCTCTCAACCTCGGGATTCAATTGTCTCATTGCATGAAGGTTTTGTATCCATTGCCTTTGTGTGGCCAATTTTGTCTCTCTCTTAGATTGGATGGATATTTCATGTTCCTCTTCAATTGGCACCTCTTCTTCTATGGTATTCAATTTCCTTTGTTCACGAAGTTGCTTCATTCCTTCTCTTTTTTTGCATTCTTAGCTTCATGCTCTTCTAGTGTTACATTTTTTGGTCATTTCCTCAGCATGATGATGACTTCTACATGTACATGCACATAAAAGAGAATAAAGTGAAATTATGCATCTATGACTGTCCTAATTATGCATATGTTAAAATGGATATATGAAATTGAAATTATTTCATGTATTCCTTTTCTAAATTATTTCATAAGATCTTACAAAGGATGTATGAAATTGCAAATTTTGTTTTAAACTAGTAAACAAATAATTTTCTTAAGCAACTTCCTTAAAATGCATTGTTAAATCTAATGTAAATCTAATAGGATTATAATCAATTTTGACTCACACTTTTATTCTAACATTTAAACAAAATAACACTTAATAAGTATTTGAATTCTAAAAACAAGAAAATATTACCTCAATTATTCAAATTTGATAAAAAAAACTATGTTCTTCCTCTTTGTTGTTGCCAAATGAAAAAAAAGGTGGTGGAAAGCTAATGGAATGTATAAAATAACCTTGCATAAAATGTCAACACCATGCAAAAAGCATTCTTTTGTTTGATCATGCATAGAAAGAAGACAAAATGAGAGAATGTGGGCTTGGATCATGAGTCAAGGGTCCCATATAACCATTTTTTAGTGCAGCTCATTTGGCTAGTGCCAAATATGGCACTAGCCAAATGACTTCCATTGAAATTTTTTACCTTTGATAAATTTCTACTCTATACCTATAACATATTTTTTGTGCAGCTCATTTGGCTAGTGCCAAATATGGCGCTAGCCAAATGACTTCCATTGAAATTTTTTAACCTTTGATAAATTTCTACTCTATACCCTATAATCTATACTCTATACCCTATAGTTTGATAGCCACAACCATAAAAATTAAACCATATGACTCTTTAGGACATAATATGGTGTCTTAGGACACCATATGACCCCTTAGGTGTCGTTATGGGTCGTATGGTGTCCTGAGGGGTCATATGGTGCCTTATGACCTCTTAGGACACCATATGACCCCTTAGGACACAATATGGTGTTGTTATGGGCCGTATGGTATCGTAAGGGGTCATATGATGTCCTATGACCGCTTAGGACACCATATGACCCCCTAGGACACAATATGATGTCGTTATGGGTCGTATGGTGTCCTAAGGGGTCATATGGTGTTTTATGACCCCTCAGGACACCATATGACCCCTTAGGACACAATATGGTGTCGTTATGGGTTGTATGGTGTCCTAAGGGGTCATATAGTGTCTTATGACCCCTTAGGACACAATATGGTGTCTTTATGGGTCGTATGGACACATAAGGGGTCATATGGTGTCCTATGGGGCCATATGACACCATATGACCCCTTAGGTGTCGTTATGGGTTGTATGGTATCGTAAGGGGTCATATGGTGTCCTATAATGCCTTAGGACACCATATGACCCCCTGGGACATAATACGGTGTCGTTATGGGTTGTATGGTGTCCTAAGGGGTCATATGGTTTCTTATGACCCCTTAGGACACCATATGACCGCTTAAGACACAATGTGGTGTCGTTATGGGTTGTATGGTGTCCTAAGGGGTCATATGGTGTCCTATGACCCCTTAGGACACCATATGACACCTTAGGACACAATATGGTGTCGTTATGGGTCGTATGGTGTCGTAAGGGGTCATATGGTGTCCTATGACCCCTTAGGACACCATATCACCACCTAGGACACAATAGGGTGTCGTTATGGGTCGTATGGTGTCCTAAGGGGTCATATGGTGTCTTATGACCCCTTAGGACACCATATGACCCCTTAGGACACAATATGGTGTCATTATGGGTCGTATGGACACCTAAGGGGTCATATGGTGTCCTATGGGGCCATAGGACACCATATGAGCCCTTAGGTGTCATTATGGGTTGTATGGTGTCGTAAGGGGTAATGTGGTGTCCTATGACCCCTTAGGACACCATATGACCCCTAGGACACAATATGGTGTTGGTATGGGTCGTATGGTGTCCTTAGGGGTCATATGGTGTTCTATGACCCCTTAGGACAACATATGACCCCTTAGGACACAATATGATGTCGTTATGGGTCGTATTGACACCTAAGGGGTCATATGGTGTCCTATGGGGCCATAGGACACCATATGACCCTTTAGGTGTTGTTATGGGTCATATGGTGTCATAAGGGGTCATATGGTGTCCTACCCCTTAGGACACCATATGACTCCCTAGGACATAATAGGGTGTTGTTATGGGTTGTATCGTGTCCTAAGGGGTCATATGGAGTCTTATTACTTGTTAGGACACAATATGGTGTTGTTATGGGTCATATGGTGTCCTAAGGGGTCATATGGTGTCATATGACCCCTTACTACACCATATGACCCCTTAGGACACAATATGGTGTCATTATGGGTCGTATGGACACCTCAGGGGTCATATGGTGTCCTATGGGGTCATAGGACACCATATGACCCCCTAGGACATAATACAGTGTTGTTATAGGTCGTATGGTGTCCTAAGGGATCATATGGTGTATTATGACCCCTTAGGACACCATATGACCCCTTAGGACACAATATGGTGTCGTTATGGGTCATATGGTGTCCTATGACCCCTTAGGACACTGTATGACCCCTTAGGACACCATATGACCCCTTAGGACACAATATGGTGTCGTAATGGGTCGTATGGACACGTAAGGGGTCATATGGTGTCCTATGGGGCCATAGGACACCATATGACCCCTTAGGTATCGTTATGGGTCGTATGGTGTCGTAAGGGGTCATATGGTGTCCTATGACCCCTTAGGACACCATATGACCACCTACGACACAATACAGTGTTGTTATGGGTCATATCGTGTCCTAAGGGGTCATACCATGTCTTATGACCCTTTAGGACACCATATGACCCCTTAGGACACAATATGGTGTCGTTATGGGTCGTATGGTGTCCTAAGGGGTCATATGGTGGCCTATGACCCCTTAGGACACCATATGACCCCTTAGGACACAATATGGTGTCATTATGGGTCGTATGGACACCTAAGGGTTCATATGGTGTCCTATGGGGCCATAGGACACCATATGACCCCTCAGGTGTCGTTATGGGTTGTATGGTGTCGTAAGGGGTCATATGGTGTGTTATGACCCCTTAAGACACCATATGACCCCTTAGGACACAATATGGTGTCATTATGGGTTGTATGGTGTCATTAGTGGTCATATGGTGTCCTAAGACCCTTTAGGACATCATATGACCCCTTAGGACACAATATGGTGTAGTTTTGGGTCGTATGGTGTCCTAAGAGGTCATATGGTGTCCTAAGGGGTCATATGGTATCCTAAGGGGTCATAGGACACCATATAACCCCTTAGGACACAATATGACCCCTAACGACACCTAAGGGGTCATATGGTGTCCTATGACCCATTAAGACACCATATGGTGTCGTTATGGGTTGTATGGTGTTCTAAGAGGTCATATAGTGTTGTTATGGGTCCTATGGTAACCTAAGAGGTCATATGGTGTTCTTTGACCCCTTAGGACACCATATGACCCCTTAGATGTCGTTAGGGGTCATATGGTGTCCTATGACCCCTTAGGACCTAGAGAGAGGAGGGAGTGAGGAAAAAACTAAGGGAAAGATTAGAGAGAGGGAATTAGATGGGTGTAAGGATGAAGAGGGAGATAGCTTGAGGGATAGGAGAATAAGGGAATTGTGAGAGCTAGAGAGGAGAGGGACAAAGAAGTGTGTGTATCTATTCCACATTTGGCATGCACCAAATAGGGAGAGTGCCAAATGTGTACATAGAAACCCCCATCTCACCTCTCCCTTCTTTATCTACCTTGCCTCGTAGTTCCATCTCTCTCTATGAACTAGATCTCATATTCTCTCTCTCCCCTTACCTCTTCTCGGGCTCTTCATTCTTATAGATACATACTCTTCTTTGTCCCTCCCCTTTCTAGCTCTCACAATTCCCTTATTCTCCTATCCCTTGAGCTATCTCCCTCTTCATCCTTATTTGGCGCACGCCAAATGTGGAATATGGACCACATTTGGCGCGTGCCAAATGGAATATCCATTCATCACATTTGGTGCACACCAAATAGGGCATTTGCCATATTTGGTGAGCGCCAAATGGGCCACTTTGGGAAACACCAAACCTATGGTTTGGATTTTCCTTGGGCATCCAACCCAAAGGTTTGGACGACCATTTCAGGCTAGAGACGTGTTTTTGTCAGAACATTGAAAATTTTGACATATTTTTGGTCATGCTCTCCGTTAGGTTTGCACATGTTTCAATAAATTAAAAAAAATACCGTGGTAAACTTGAGCTCCCTCTTAGCTATACAAAAATGTAATTTATTTAAAATTTTTATTTCGTTAAGTCTTTCATCTATAATTTCTTTTGTTAGTGTGTCCATTTTTTGTCAAAAACCAACATGCACTATTTTGGGTATAGATTTTTACATGTTCATTAGATTTTAAAAACAAATAGATTTTTAGAAACTAGACTCCATTCTAAACAATTTTTAAAAAAAATTTTGATTTTGGATTTGTTTTCAATGATTTTAGGGGGGAGCACGCTCAAATTTCTATTTTTGAGGATGTGTCCACTTCGAAAATTAGTAAAAAATCATATACTCGTTAAAAAATTAGCTGAAAATTCTGGCATAAACTACAAGGTGTTAGCTAATTTCTCTATGAAGTGATTTTAAAAATTCAAAAATAAAGTTAACATTTTAGGGGGGCCACAACACATGCTATGTTATGTTTTTTGCATAAAAACAGGACCACTTTTTGTGGCCCCCCTTTTTGAAGCCCTTAATCTCCACCATTTTCAAAAAAAATTAGTAGTTTAAAAAGTAGACTCGAAGCACTCTGACTCTTGTTCTTGTTGTATCTTCAAATTTGGAGTGTAACTATTTTCAATTTGTCGTTGAAGTTCAGACTTTGCTGATTTCAGAAAAAAAGTGGCATCTTAAGACCCCCTTTTGGTACCACAACTTGGTGCACATACCCACAAGTGTCAGTCATCTCACCTTGACTAGGTTGCTGAATGATGGAATCTAGGGATGATTGGAGAAGATTTAGGCATGAGAGGACAAGTAGACTCAAGTCCTTCCTAAGATATAGGGATGTTGGAGAGAATATAGAAGAAGGTTAGGAAATATGTGTGCGTACACAATATTTCATTTATTTTGGAAGTTGGAGATAAGTGGCTAATAAATGTTTAATTTAATTTAATTTTGTTGAATTAATTTAGCCACATGATGGATGAGTTGGCAAAGGAAAGATGAAGTGGAGATGGAAGGATGAGTTAGAAAAGAGATTAAATAATTTAGAAATTATTTAATATTTGAGACTATAGGATAGAAGAATAACCATTAAATATTAGATATTTAATTGATTGAAGGAATAATTAAATATTAGATATTTAATTAATTGATTAGAGGAATAGGATAAATGAATTAATTAATAAAATATTTCAATTAAATTAATTAATAGAAAGACATGAAATGAATTAAATAAATTAATCTTTTCAAATTAACTATTTAATAGAAGAATAATTATTAAATAAATATAAAATATTTATTTAATCACTCACAGCCATTTTTATGTGTATACATTACCCATTTCAATGACTAGTTGAATGGGAATAACAGAGACATTCTTATTAGCATTTAAAGTATTCCCTTCTTCACATGGAGCATTCACAACAGGGGATTCCCAAACAATCTCCCCCAAGAGCGAAGGGTTAGGAGCAGGGACCACATGTTCATTTGAAGTAAAACCTTCTCTAGGCATGACAACTTGTCTTCAGCTTTCCAGATTGTTTGATAATTGTTCATGAATGACATTGTTTCTCTAATGTTGATATCATGAATTTGTGGCTCAAACTTCTTTCCTTTCCTCATCTTGAATTTGTTGTAGATCAAATGTTACTATTCTTAAGGTGTTGTACTTATTTTGTGGTGGGCCACTTATTTTGTTTTTGGGTCCAGGTTAAGGCATTTTAGATTTAGCAGATTAGTTTTTATTGGCTTATGCATATTGGTCTAAGTGGTTGCATGTAAAGTTTTTTTATAATGATTAGAAGGTGTGTTGCCTTGTGTGAACCCTCACACATCTTCTTTACCTTCTAGATGTTAGATTTTGGGTCAATCCTATGTACACATCACACTTTTCTATTGGTCGACCTAGTAGAGATTATTGTGGATTCTATTGGTATATAATGAACAAAACAATTCTATTTATCTGATACAGAGATGAGAAAATATATGTATCAATATGGTATACTATGGCATGGTGATTGTAGTGCAAATATGATGTGTTGTAGTGGTTTGGAAGTTGTGTAGAGTAGATAGATGAGTATTAAATTATGAATTATTATCCTCATTTTGACATATGATATTTTATATACAATTCAACCCTTTATTATTGTAATTGAATAGTTGCTCTGTATCTTGCCTTGAAGAAGTGATCTTTAGTTCTGAGACTTCTTTTTGCATCTTTCCTAAAGTTTTGCACCTTAGACTGCAAGTCTGAAGTAGTAAGCTCTCTGTCAAGAAGCCTCATTCATTGTAAATAGATATTGTAGTGTCATAAAATTGCAACCATAGCATTTTTTGACTGCATTAGGGTCCTCACGCATCCGATATCGACTCCTATAGTCTGATCAGAGACCAGATACTGCTCAACCCTCAAAATTAGCTTCTTTCTTAGCCTTTGCATCACCCTATCCGCACTCTTCCCTAAAGAAAGGGGTAGGACAGGGGCATGGTGCCCCTGTCCAAGCTAGGATAGGGGCGTAGCACCCTTTTCCTCCCTAGGCAGGGGTGTGGTGCCCATGTCCCTGTCCTATTTTGGGGTAGGCCCTTCCTAGAGCATGCATTGTGGGTTGTGTATTGGGCGGGAAACTCCCCCGATGTTGGACTGTGATGAAAATAAAATCCAGTAACATGTATTTAAGGGGCATTCATCCTCCCATTTGCATAAGTTGAAATTGGATAAGATTGGAGTTTGTCAAGTTGCATAAGTGATCAAGAATTCAAGAGAATTCAAGCATTGAGCATTCTCAAGTCTCCCTTCAAGGATAGGTATTGCATTCAAGTCAAGGATTCAACCATTAAAGAGGAGATTGATTCCAACATTCAATTCCACACAAGCACTTCTATGAAAATTGCTATCACAAACTTCCTTGAGGAGATTTACAATTTAGTCTTTCATTTACATCTACTTGCTTGTACTTTCTTTCATTACTTGGTTAATTCCAAAACTAGGGTTTGACCTAAAGGCAAACCCCAATTCCCAACCCATTTTCCTTTCTTTTCTGTATGTAGGTTGTAGGTGCGTAGCTATACTTTTGGGTTCGGGCTCCATTTGTAGAGGCAAAAAAACCCTTTTTTCGTTTTGTGGATTTTTCGGAGGATCATGTACATTCCCCCCACAGTCCGCAGAAATTTTCCTCAAATTCACAGGGCGACTTTGTCTCACCATATTATTACCAGATCCAAGTGCATAGCTTCATCCCATACTCTGATCTCAAGTTATAATCAATTCTTTGTCACTTTTACACTACAAAATTCAATCAATTCTTTTCCATTTCAAATAAGGAAGAGGGCATCAACTTATCATTCCCATTCCATTGAAAATTCAATCTTCATCTTTGAAGGTTGTATCTAATGAATTCTCCTCTCCTCTTCCAATGGAACTAGGTGAAAAATGTTTGAAGGGAAATCTGTAGTGAAACTCTCATCTCCTCTTGGAGGGAAAGGGTAGTTTTCCTCTTGATATCTCATTCACATTTCACCAACATTAGAGATATATATTGTGACTTAGATTCTCACCGTGGTTTTTCCCAGTTTGGGTTTTCATGTAAAAATAGTGGTGTTCTTGTGTGAATGATTTTGATGATTCAGTTTTTTACTTTTATGTGTAATTGTTTGATAAATGTTATTGTTCAGGTAACTTAAGAATATCAAGTTTTTGTATATGCTGATTCTTTCCCCCCTCCCCCCCCCCCATTTTGCTCAGCTTTCGGTGGTGTTCAATAATTGGTATCAGAGCTTTGGTTCCTGGTGAGATAGCTTAATTGTTGAGGTATATCTTTGATTTCAAACATTATGTTTGAAGAAGAATTGAATGACATGGATGATAAGGATCATAATGATTGGAATGATTTGTATGGCATTGTTGATATGGAAGGCGAATTGAGATCTACATTGGTAGACTTGGATGATAGCAGAGAGAAACATAAAAATATAGTTGAGAATTTTATTTTTTTAGAAGTCTTCTTGATAAAGGAAAGGTGGTCATTGATGAATTTAAAAAAAATATTGATGAGAAGACTAGAGAATGTTCAAATCTTGAAGAAGAAATTACCAAACTCAAGGAGGAACTGAAGAAATTGCAAAAGAACAAATTAATAATGGATTGAAACTAAATGGTGGTAATGAAGTATTAGATACTATTCTCAATTCTTAGAAACAAAGTAAAGAAAATAGTGGACTTGGATTTGAGAAAGGTGAATGTTCAAAAAGGGATAAAGGAATATACAAGGTTGATGATAATTTGAAGTGTTAGACACAATGTACCACTAAGAGGGGGGTGAATTAGTGGTTCTCAAACTTTTCTAAGTAGCTGTTCTATGAGAGCATACCGGTTACTAGATCTAACACAATGTAGAATTCCCCATTAGTGGGAGGATCTACACAAGAGAAATCACAAAAGAAACATCACATAACACCAACATATACGAGGAAAACCTAAAATGGAAAAACCTCGGTTAGGAATGCTACTCGAGACTACTGCTCCAATCTAGCTTCACAATGAAAAACACTATTACAAAGTTTAGGGCACCAACCCAAGGAGCACCAACCCCTAACTTTATGGGCCGCAACCTAAAGGAGCTACAACACCTGCACCAAACTACAACTCAGTGTTATTAAAGTGAACTTCAAATACAAAAGTAGTTATCTTTTTATAAGTATATCTTGCAGCCATTTCGAATACCTTATTTTGCCAGTAAGATACCTTCTCTGCAACACTGACTCACTTCTCTTGCTACTCACACCTGTTGCTTCTCAACCGGTAAGACCTACCGGTGCACTTCTTCTGCTCTTCTTCTCTCCAGTATCTCCTCCTTACTATTCTGCACTTTATCAGTTCTATACTCCACCGATTCATTGTCTGCCTTCTCTTCGGCACTCTTTACTTTTTCTCTATTGGTATAACCACTACCAATTCTTCTCTTCACTCTCCCTCTTGTATCAGATACCCTCTGAGTACTTAGTCACTTCGAAATAACACAATATCTTTCTTCTCTTCAGCAGCAAGAACTCAATGTCTTTTTGCCTTCATATTTATAGATTGGTTTTCCCACCAAAAGCTCATTCAAATTAAAGGCAGTTAGGGTTTCTTCACCATCCTCAGGGAAAACCAAACCTAATAAGATCTTGTTTAATCTGATCTTTTAGACAGCTAGTCTACAAAAATCTACCATTTATGCGCCTCCTAGATCACGCCTTCCATCTCTAGCGATCTTCTTTTTACCCTATCGGTTGGTCTCTTAGTCAAACCCTAAGATTTGGTTTTGTTGTTTCCTTCATCCACCATGATCTCCTCAATCACTCTTAGCTAGCTCGTAGTTGTCCTCCAGACCTAGAGTGGTGCAGGAGCACCTAGGTCTCATTTTCATCTCAGGTTTGATAGCACTTTTGGTTTTTATTAGTTTTAAGTTGGAAAGTTGTCTAAGATTTTTTTGAAGTTGTTCTAGGTTGTTTGGATGAGTTTTCAACTCATTGTGTGGTTTTGGTTTCTTGTTTTCATCTTTTGCTCAAAGTTGCCAGTTTGGAGTTGCTTGGCAAAATGATGGAAAAGTGAGTTTTTAATGTGGTTTTTGTTTTGAAAGTGCTTGGACATGTCTTATGCTTGGTTTTTAGGGGTGAGTAGTGCTTTTAGTTGATTGCAGGTCTTTGAGATCAGCCTTAGATTTTCTAAGCACCAAAAGTTGTTATTTAGGCATCAAAATGTCAAATTTAAGTGCTCTTGGATAAGTACCTATCCATACAGGAGGCTAACCAGTTGGGAGAGGTATTTAATCTCCTGTTTGAACTATTTTAAGGGTTGATCATTCGAAATTATTAAGCATTTTGAGAATTTGCACTAAAAGTTCCTTGTTTTTTCACTATGTTTTGACTCCAAGTGACACCAGTCCGTACGCTTGTTGTACTTGTCCATACTATTTTGGAATTTTCATGTTCTCTCATGTTTATTGAAGCTTTTCCCTTTGGTGGCATTTAATTTCATCAATTTTTTAGTTTTGTGCAAAAATATTTGGTTTTGACAGTTTCACTGCCTTGTCTAGGAAATTGGCAAGGATGCTTGACCAACTTGGCTTCTTGAAGCCCTAAATGCTCATGGCTTCCCGAGAACCAGTTGATCAACTTGTAAGATATTTACATAGATGTTTTGATTTCAAAATTGCAAGTGTAAGGTGTTTTGTGGCCATGAAGCCCTAGGCAAGTTTGCCATTTGGCTAGGGTCTTTGAAGAAGTTTGATGCTTT
The DNA here is from genome assembly GCF_030272615.1 of Cryptomeria japonica. Taxonomy (NCBI): domain Eukaryota; kingdom Viridiplantae; phylum Streptophyta; class Pinopsida; order Cupressales; family Cupressaceae; genus Cryptomeria; species Cryptomeria japonica. The sequence goes on from NC_081407.1 coordinate 87,172,231, forward strand.
GCTCTTCTATAGCAAATGCATTCATCAGGTGGACAGACTTGTCTTGTTGTCCAAGATTGTAGATGAAAGCTAAGAGACTTTCTAAGCCAAGAGAAGGAAGGTTGCATTTTCAATTTGTGTAAATTGTAACAAAAACAGTGAGTCATTGTTTTGGAGTTTGTATCCACTCAATTGCTTGCTCTCCACCATATATTGGTGTGTGTAAAGCCTAGTTTCTTCTCAATTTGTTTGTAAACAAGGACAAGGAGTGGTGTTAGATCCTACCCATGGGTTTTGTGTTTTCCAAGATCAAGCAATGATCTCTATAGGCAAAGTTGTAATGCCCAGCAGGTTGTCACAGTCATTTATGACTGATTTTAGCATTTTAAATGAAGTTGTTATTGCATTCTTCCTCTTCCAAATAGCAGGTATGAAGGACTACAAACAACCAATGATAGAGTAGTGATAGAAAGGCACCAATCTGACCTTTTGCAAAGGTGTTTTTGATGGTGGTAAAGTGCAGGTCAAAGTGTGAAAAAACAGTGAAAGGGCAAAGTGTAGTGATATTTAGATTTGACAATGAATGAAACAATGTTTGTAAATTGCCTAATGCTTTTGTGTAGGGCTAATGATGGTTCTCTTTTGTTGCTAATGACAGACATGTTTACATGATTGAATGTAATTTGTTTTTAAGCAAAGATGTGTTTGTAGCAAGCAAGAATGGAAAAGTTGTCAATTGTTGCACTCTCCTTATGTGCATTTTGTGAAATCGTTTTCTCTAGCCTTTGAAGGTATCAATCTAATTTATTATGGCCTAATTAGTATGTGACATGGTAGGACTAAGGTTTCCTGACTCACCTTTGAAGGTTTCTTGCTTATAGTTGATTTTTGCCATTAAAACCCTTGCAAACCCTCCTTTTGCACCCATTTTTGGGACAGTCACGGAGAAGGCCTAAGGGACGCTGAGACTTAGAAAATATTCAAGAACTCCCAAAAGGGTGTCCGAATATCAACTTCTTTTTGTCTAGAAGTCCATCGCTGGAGCAGGGTGAGCACAAAACCCCAAAAGGAGGGCTAATTCCTAGTAGTCGTTTTAGGTCTAAAACTTGGATTTTGTCAAATTGGGTATGACAAAGAAAGTTGAAAAGCAAAAAACCCAACAAATCAAGTTGAAATAAGTGAACCTTGCATGAATCCAACACATTTGGTGAGTTTGACTCCATAAGTTAGTTTTGTAGCATTTGTGAAGGAATACTAAAACAATGGAGTTGAAGCCCTTGAGCAACTAGGAAGTTTTGTCTTAGGGAGGTGGAACAAGGAGAGTTGCTAGGTTGTCTATAAACCTTTTGGAACTCTAATTTTAGTAACAAAACCTTTAAACTAGCAAGGACCTATTACTTAGTGAACATACAAGCCACTTGGGCAACCCACTTGCACAACCTCCCTATCATCGAGCCACAAACCCTTGCAAAAGCTCTGCAACTTTTCACGTGATTTGTGAGACCCTCCATTAATGTCGACCAACCTTGCAACTACCATGTCGGTGTACATTCCATCTTTATCCAAATGTAGGATCGTCACCTTGACTCCAAGTGGCATCCATGTCTATCATCTACCAGCTTGGCATTGCATGTTGATTCAGATAGGATCACCGACCAAACACTTCTATTGATTTCTTTTCTTAGTCAATATACAGATCTTGCTAGTATCTCACACTCTTCCAGTTAACTCATCATGTCTTCTCTCTATTGAACTATTGGTGGAATACCTCGACCGATCGTCAGACATGTCTTTCTTGAGCATGTCAATCCCACAATGTGGGAAGACATCTACATCTGCACCTTGCTCATATTACCGATGCACTTATATACTGGTAAAACTTCTTGATGACACTCTATCAACAACCTTCACCAGACACCATCTTCAGTCAGGCCACATTCCTCTATTTGCATCTACATAGCCTTTCCTTCTCCTTGATCAACTCTAACCATATCTCTTCCAGTTTGTCAAGCCCATCACTTCTTGTTGTGTACTGGCATTTCAACATGCCTTTACATATTCTTATCTCACAGAGCTATGATGCACAAAATGCATAATAAGAGATAACTTCCTCTTACCCGTGGAGTGGCACCTTGTATTATGCATCATGCAGTGTACTAATGTGACTTCCCTATCTGTACAACATATTTTCAAACAGGTACATGTGATTAAGTGTGGGCACATTCACTGTTAGGCATCTCTTCATATGGTGACTGCATCTTCATCAGGTGGGAGACCTGTTGTCCTACAACCTTATAACATAATACTTATTCTTTCTTCTGCTTTAGTGTTGATGTGATTTAGGTAATATTCTGCCTCTTCATCACAAACAACATCCCAAACACCTTGCCCATCTTACTTGTACACTAATCATGACCTTTGCAGGCTAACAACCATTCACATGGTTAATCTGACTTCTCCATGTCAACACATCACTTACCAGTTGTCATCCTTTCCTTACTGGTGATGCACTACACTGGTACTGATCACTTTCTCAACTCATCCACACAAGTCAGGCACTATCTTGTGTACCCGTGACTCTCGTAGTAATCTTCCATACCTTACCAGTGTTTTGCAACATAAGGTGATATCCAAGATATCTCGTAACACAAGGTGATGTCCAAGATATCTCATTCTATACTTCTCCTTGATAGTGTGGTACATAATTCTCTCATACTAGTTGTCATCCCATACCGGTTGACATCAATGACAACACAATGCCAACAATCTCCCCCATTGGCATTGATGTCAACTCCTGTAGTATTCAGCATACTACATAATCCTTCTCCATGTAGTATGCAGTATACTACAGTCATTATTCTCCCCTTTGACAACAATGACAAAGAGCACTGTCAGGAGGTCATTCCTCCTTGTATTTACCGGTCACTGACATAATTATTTCTCCACCTTTTCATTACTGGTTGTTCCTCTTCATGTTAGTGCGCTTACTCTTCCAAGTTCTAGCATTTTGACTCTATATTACAAGCACTTGAACTCCCCCTGAGCCATACATCTTAGGTTCTTATCTTTAATTAGGTATAATGTCAGGACTTCCATTTCCTCCATATACTAGTTTAGCTATGTATAAGTGATCATCTGATGATCCTTCGATCCTATTATATCCACCACAACTTATGAAAGGATCCTTAAATCACACAATGCCATACAATGACATCATTATTCCATTAAATAAGCTGGTTAGCCCAAATATATGCAAGCCTGCATGATTAGTAACTGAGCCCACTCATGTCATTTAGGTCTTTATCAATACCACCTAAGGCATGGCTTCACTTCAATATTCTAGGGCTATTGCAATGATTTCCAACCTCATTGTCTTACACAATCTGCAGGTACCTATTAGCTGTTATACCAGTAACAATCTACACATACTAGTTACTTGTAACAGTTCAATATCACTATCAAAGCACCTTCATGTGGCTCCTGAAATCTTGTGTCCCCATGTATCTAATTCCAATTGTTATCCTATCATCCATAGACACATCAGTAGTGATCCAACATTCATCTATAGGTGTGTAGTCAAGAAAGCCTCTTCACCCACATATCTTTTCATACTAGCAACAACATGTCTTTCCATGTGGCCTTCATCGCTGAGGGGGTGAATGATAAGTTCAATGTACTACTTCCCCCTGAGGTCTTATATCTCCTTTAGGCCTTAGGAGACATCACTTGTGCAATGAGTGCACAATGTCAGTCCATGGTCTTCTTCCTCTATACTTGTTTGGTCTCATTCTTCCTCTCATTTTTCAAGCTTGTGAGCAGGTCTTTCCTTCTTCTAGTGATGGGTCTTTCCATTTCCTGATTCTCCATCACAACCAGAAGTAGTGCTATAGTAGCACACAACATCCATCCCAACATCATGTTTGGAAGATCTCTTGACATACAAGTTTGACCATCTCCTTCTGGTCATGTTACTATGACTGGCAACCAAAACCGATGGACCTCTTGCTCCTGCAAGGACATTTCTTCTTTGGCTCCATGCAGGTCTCTCACTTCCAAATTCTTTATATCCACCTTTTTTTTAAAGCATAGTTGTTATACTGGGCTCCATGTGACTACACGTTCCTTTTCCTACACTCTAGTTTTCTATGACCAGAAGCATTGCAGTTATGAAAAACAATATTTGCATTACCGGGAGAGGGGACATGCATGTACCTACTCTTAGATGTACTTTGCTCATAGGAATGATTTCTATGAGATCCCAGATCATTCCTTCTATATCTCTTTCTACATTCTTTTTCCCTATGGCCATAAGCATTCCATGCAAAGCAGTGACCCATAAATGATGGCATATGACTTACAAATTTATTTTGCCATGCATGAGGAGATCTTACTGGTTTTACATCTCCATTTCTTCTTCTTTGAGAATGGATCCTTGGTTGTCCATTATGTCCAACTCTTCCATCTGATCTTTTCTTCTCCCACACTTGCTTCCCCTTATGGGTGGTAGAATTTCTATGTCCTCTACTAGTAGAGGGTCTTCTTTGCTACTTCCTTATCTTCCTTCTTTTGGTGAAGCTGTCTTCTCTCATTTTCTCTTTACCTTTGGGATCTGCATTGTTCTTCTTTTCTGTAGCATTAGTGTTCATCCTAATCTGCAAGTCCTCACCATTTGTGGTTAGGTCAACCTTTATTCAAGGAGAATTTATAACTGGAAAGGTCTGGCCATTGTTACCTCCATTAGAGGAGAAAAACAAAATGTCATTAGGAGAGACATTCTTGTTGGTGGAGCATTCACCGACACCACTTCCTAATTCTTCAGTATCCTTGGCATGCCTTTTCAAATTTAGTATTTTGTACAAGACATCACTTCTTCCATCAATTCAGATTCTTACCTTGAGCTCCTCCTTACATTTCTCAAGGTCATTTTGGAGAACTTTCTTTCCTCCAAGCAATTTCTGGTGTTCTTTGTCTTTTATCTCTAGTTGAGAGGCTAGATCTTGACACTGGCACATCTTTTTGTTTTCTTCTTGAAACTTTAACTTTGAGAACCATTTATGAGTATCTTCAAGGCATTTTTTTAGCCGGTTTTGCTTCACAATAGTAACATTCTTTAATAGCTTGTATTCCCTTCTAACTTTGTTTAGTTCTTCAAGTGCATTCACAAGCTCTCCCTCAAGATAAACTTCTACCTCATCCTCTTCTTCCCCTTCCTCATCACTTCCAAACACATCTTATCGGGGGGATCTATTTGCCCTGGCACTTTCCGATGTGTGCCCCTCTTCTTCAGATTCTTGAGCCATGAAGAGGTGGGTTCCTTCTTTATCACTGCTGCTACAATAAATAGTTTTGTCTTCATCATCCTCACAAACATGAGATGTATTTCTCACATTCCCTTCGCATGTTGATTCTACAGTAGTGGGATAATTTCTATAGAGCCTCTTCAATCTTTCCCATAATCTCTTTGTTGATGTTCATATGTCCACCTGTGAGGAGACATCACTCGTGAGTCCACTGAATATGACTTTCATGGCTTCTTCATTGCACTAGTTTCTTCTTTCTTCTATAGATCTAGTAAGAAGACCGACCTTTCTAGGGAGACCATCAACTACTGACATCCATACATAAAACCCTAAAGAAGATAGGAAGGCTTCCATTCTACAACTCTAGATAGGGAAGTTTGAACCATCAAATATAGGAGCATAAACTAACACTAGGAAAACCATTGTGTCCTTAGGCCTGAAACTATCGAAGTTGGAGAACACTCTTCTAGCTAGGAACTTGGCTCTGATACCAATTGTTAGACACAATGTACCACTTAGAGGGGGGTGAATCAGTGGTTCTCAAACTTTTCTAAGTAGTTGTTCTATGAGAGCATATCAGTTACCAGATCTAACACAATGTAGACTTCCCCATTAGTGAGAGGATCTACATAAGAGCAATCACACAAGAAACATCACATAACACCAACATATATGAGGAAAACCCAAAATGGAAAAACCTTGATGAGCAATGCTGCTGGAGACTACTGCTCCAATCCACCCTCACAATGAAAAACATTTTTACAAAGTTTAGGGCACCAACCCAAGGAGCACCAACCCCTGACTTTATGGGCTACAACCCAAAGGAACTACAACCCCTACACCAAGATACAACTCAGTGTTATTAAAGTGAACTTCAAATACAAAAGTAGTTATCTTTTTACAAGTATATCTTGCAACCATTTCAAATATCTTACTCTATCGGCAAGATACCTTCTCTGCAACACCTACTGCTTCTCTACCAGTAAGCCCTACCAGTGCACTTCCTCTACTCTTCTTCTCTATAGTATCTTCTCCTTACTATTTTGCACTTTATTAGTTCTAAACTCCACCGGTTCACTGTTTGCCTTCTCTTCAGTGCTCTTTAGTTTTGCTCTACTGGTATAACCACTATTGGTTCTTCTCTTCACTCTCCCTCTTGTATCAGATACTCTCTAAGTACTTGGCTAATTTTCTCTCACATGCAGAAGTAATACTTAGTCACTTCGCAATAGCACAATATCTTTCTTCTTATCAGCAGCAATAGCTCAATGTATTTTTGCCTTCATATTTATAGATTGGTTTTCCCGCTGAAAGATCATTCAAATTCTAGGTGATTAGGGTTTCTTCACCATCCTTGAGGCAAACCAAATCTAATAAGATCTTGTTCGATCTGATTTTTTAGATTGCCAGTCTGCAAAAATCTGCCATTTACACGCCTCCTAGATCATGCCTTCCATCTCTGGTGATCTGTATTTTACCCTATCAGCTGGTCTCTTGGTCAAACACCAAGATTTGGTTTTATTGTTTCCTTCATCCGCGTTGATCTCCTCAATCATTCTTAGCTGGCTCATAGTTGTCCTCCAGATCTCGAGCCACAAACCCTTGCAAAAGCTCTGCAACATTTCTTGTGATTTGGGGGACCCTCCATTAATGTCGACCAACCCTGCAACTACCTTGTTAGTGTACATTCCATCTTAATCTAAATGAAGGTTCGCCACCTTGACTCCAAGTGGCATCTATGTCTACCATCTGCCAGCTTGGCATTGCATGTCGGTTCAGATAGGATCACCTACCAAACACTTCTATCAGTTTCTCTTCTTTGTCAGTATACAGATCCTGCCGGTATCTCACACTCTACTAGTTAACTCATCATGTCTTCTGTCTGTTGACCTGTTGGTGGAATACCTTGACCGATCGTCAGACATGTCTTTCTTGAGCATGTCAATCCCACAAGGTAGGAAGACATCTGCATCTACACCTTTCTCATATTACCGATGGACTTATATACCGGTAAACCTTCTTGATGACACTATGCCATCAACCTTCACCAGACACCATCTTCAGTCAGGCCACATTCGTCTATTTGCATTTGCTCAGCCTTGCCTTCTCCCTGATCAACTTTGACCATATCTCAGTTGGTTTGTCAAGTTGACAAACCCATCACTTCTTCTTGTGTATTGGTATCTCAACATGGCTCTACATCTTCTTATCTCACAGAGCTATGATCCACACAATGCATAATAGGAGATAACTTCCTCTTACCAGTGGAGTGGCACCTTGTATTCTGCATCATGTAGTGTACTCATGTGACTTCCCTATTTGTGCAACATATCTTCAAATAGGTACATGTGATCAAGTGTGGGAACATTCACTGTTAGTCATCTCTTCATATGGTGACTACATCTTCATCAAGTGGGAAAAGTGTTGTTGTGCATCCTTATAGCATAATACTTGGTCTTTCTCCTCCTTCAGTGTTGATGTGGTTTAGGTAACATTCTATGTCTTCATCACAAACAACCTCCAAAACACCTTGCCCATCCTACTTGTACACTAATCATGATCTTTGCAGGCTAACAACCATTCACATGGTTGATCTGATTTCTTCATGTCAACACATCACTTACCGGTTGTCATCCTTTCCTTACCGGTGATGCACTACACCCATACCGATCACTTTCTTAACTCATCCAAACAAGTCAGGCACTAACTTGTGTACCAGTGACTCCCGTAGTACTCATCCTTACCTTACTGGTGTTCTGCAACACAAGGTGATATCCAAGATATCTCATTCTGTACTTCTCCTTGATAGTGTGGTACATAATTCTCTCATACTGGTAGTCATCCCATACCAGTTGACATCAATGACAACACAATGCCAACTGGACAAACTCTAACAAAGATAAGAAAAATTTCATTCTAGACCGAAGGTTTAAAAATCTGAATAATAACTGGAGACCTCCTCTTGTTTCTACCTGGTATTCATCTTTTAATGGTAACTATTTTTTATGCAATAGATTTGGACATAAAGCTCGTGAGTTCAAAAATCAGATTCAGAATGAACCTTTTAATGGAAATTGTCATTACTCTAATAAGTTTTATCACAAAGAAAGTGAGCCCAGAAGCAGGATGAGTTGGAATATAAATGGAAAACCAAATACTAGAAGAGGTATTCAATATTTTAGTGGATATTGTTATATATCAAAATCCTATGGGCACAAAGTTGTTAATTGTAGATCAAATTGGAGATTTAGAAATTATAAAATGAATGGTAGTGAACCTTAGAGAGATCCAGTATGCTACAATTGTAACAAAATGAGACATTGCAAAAGCGCAACTTAGATACCTAATGATCCAAAAACTAAAATTAATCTTAATGAAGAAAAGAAGAAAATGAAGATGAAATGGGTAAGGAAATCAGATGATAGGATTACAGAGAATAGTGAAGATGGATCCACACCTTCTGTGGGTGGAGACACTTCTTTTGATAACTAGTTCGGACAACTGTGTCTGAGTGGGAGAGCCTAACACATATCTTTGGTCCTCTCAAGGTACAGTATTGACTTGTTCTTAACATGGAATATGTTTGGAAGACATTTTCGATGGATTCTAAGCGAAATTGATGATCCAAAACTATTTTAGTGACTTGATTTAAACAGTGTATCTACTTTTTGAGGAAAACCCTAGATGACGACTATATATTGCTTTTTGAAATTAGTAGTATTCATAGTGAAGATAGATTGTGATGAGGAGTAAAGAAGATCAATAGAGGTATTTTTCTTGTTTGTGATCTTTTATAATAGAAAATTTTAAGATTAGTAGTATTCATAGTGAAGCTAGATATAGTGTTGAGATTCAACCATTTGTTTTAGCAACGAGCGACCTTCCTAGTGCATTTTTTGTTGGACTTGACAAAGTGGTTGGCAAAGAATTTTTTTAGCTACATTCATGTTTCTTTGGAAGAGTATAATCATAAGAAGCTTAATGATTTTAAGAGAATTCATCTAATAGATGGTACATACAGATTTAAGGCAAATTATGCTAGTATAGGGCACAAGGGTTTGGATGCTTAGAGTAATTTTCCCATGTTTGATGATGAAGAGATAAAAGATTGTGCTAAGCATTATTCATAAATATTGTTTTTGGTTGGATCTTCCATATTTGATTTCAAAAGAAGCCCTAAGGGATATGACTAGTTTATGCTTGATTGGAACCAATTTTTCTTTGAATTCTATGAAGAATGATGAAGTGAACAGATTGACTGATGTTGTGTCTAATAAGAGAGCCCTTCAGATTGATAGTATTTTTGACTTGGAAGCAAGATACACGATTATGAAAATTTCATTATAAAAGGTATTTTGTAGGAATCAAAAGGTTCATCTTCTTCCACAATGGTATATGTGGCCTATAAAATGGTGAAAGAAAATACAAACTATGATCTATGTGAGTTGTTGAGGCGAAATTTGTTGGACAACATTAAGTTGACAAAGAATCAAATGTACCCCTTATGGTATGGAGCTCTTATTGTATGATTGGTATTTGATTTTTCAATGCATTTCCTAGAATAAATAATGTTGTAGAGAGAAGAGATATTTTTTTCAGTTCCCAAATAAAGGAATATTTGGAAGTTTGGATGACTATGATGTGGTGTAGGAGCACTTGAGAAATTATTTTGTGTAGGTTTTAGGAGTTTGGAATCATGTGATATTGGTTTTTAATAAGGTCAAATAGATTTTGAATAAGGGCTCAGATGATGTAAGGACCCTAGGAGTTATTGTTTGACCAATGTTGGCCTAATGGCTCTTAAGGGTTCCAGTTAGAGAATTTGGTATAATAAGTTGGTATTGTGTTAGAATAGGTTGGTTTGATGAATTTTAGGAGGTTTTAAGGTCATTTGAACCTTTATGAAGTGACCTAGGTTTGATTTGGGAAAAAGTTGCTCAAATATGTAAAAATTGTAAAAAGTTGCAAAAGTTGTTCATAGTAACTTTTCAACATTTGCATTTTTCCAAACACCAATGGCTAGTTGGTTGTCTTTTTTAGTTAAAGAAATTTTCAACCAACCCAAGGCCAATATAAGGCTTGGTACAACCAATGAGAATGCTGGTTGAAGATTTGAAGGAAGAAAAGCAATTTTAGCCTTTCAAAAATTATGTTTTCAGAGAGTGGTAGTTGAGTTTAATTGATTTTGTATGGTTTATATGGATTTAAAACCCTAGAACAAGGCATGAATTGTTAGACAAGAGACATACCTTTCATTTCATGGTTATTTAAGGTTTTTACGTGTTATAGTTTGTAAGTTTTGTCATTTTTGTTGTAGGTGGGTCCTAAAGACCTTAAAACAAGGGTTTTGAAGACTCTATGGCTCATACCTAGCATTTCATGGTGGAACTCCGTACTGAAACCTTGCGGAATGCAAGGAGGACTTGTTATGATTTCAATTTTTTTTAAGACAAGGGAGGATAAACTCCAAATTTGCCACCATACCCTAGGCTTGGCACGTTGAGCTGGCAAGCAATGGGGATCGTGGACAACAGGCCCTAGATGGGTAAATCTGTTGGACGGATTTGATTCCAGGTCAGATTGGACATCCTCATGGATGTACAGACATGAGACAATTATTAGAATCCTTGGCCATTTGGATTGGTGAAGGCGTTTGAGCAAAACCCTATTTTGTATGCGTAAAAGGAGAGAATTAGGCCTAAAAAGGGTTAGGTGGGTTAGAAACCAAACCCATATCCAATTTTGTGATATTGTATGAAACTTTCAAAAGGGTATTTGTAAATCTAAAGAGTTCATACCAATGTTTAGAATTTGTGATAGATATATGCAAAATACCTCATAGGTAGGGCTAATTGAACTAGGTCTTCTAGTAGGCCTAAAAGAGCAAATTGGTCGTTAAGCTTGGAAATGCTAAACACCAAAGCCAATAAATAAAGCAATAGGGTTGGAAAACTAAGGGAAATCATCCCTAAGTGTGTTGGTCATGTGTAATGAAGATCCTATGGTAGAGAGGGTTGGCTCTTTGTTAAACTGTTGAGTAGGAAGGTCTCTAATAAGGAGTGTTGGACACTCACTAAACAAGAGGAGGTCACCTTAGTCTAAGGACCTTGGGAAGGTTAGTAAGGGTAGGCTCTACAACCTTTGGAAGGTTGGAAAGAGTGGAACCACTGGATGGTTCAAGAGACAACCTATGGAGACATCAAGAATAAGCAAACCCTGAAGGAGTGAGCATCCTCTCTACATCATCTCCTAATGGCTCTTAAGGGTGCCTGTTTGAGAATTTGGTAGAATAAGTTGGTATTGTGTTAGAATAGGTTGGTTTGATGAATTTTACAAGGTTTTAAGGTCATTTTAACCTTTATAAAGTGACCTAGGTTTGATTTGGGCAAAAGTTGCTCAACTATGTAAAACTTGTAAAAAGTTGCAAAAGTTGCTCATAGCAACTTTACAACATTTGCATTTTCCAAACACCAATGGCTAGTTGGTTGTATTTTTTTTTAAATACATTTGTAACCAACCCAATTCTGATAGAAGGCTTGGGACAACCAATGAGAATGTTGATTGAAGATTTGAATGAAGAAAAGAAAGTTTAGCCGTTCAAAAATTGTGTTTTTAGCAAGTGGTAGTTGAGTTTAACTAATTTTGTATAGTCTGTATGAATTTACAAACCCAAACCAAGGCATGAATTATTAGAGCAGAGACATACCTTTCATTTCATGTTTATTTGAGGTTTTGAAGTGTTATAGTTTGTAAGTTTATCATTTTTGTTGCAGGCAGGTCCTAAAGACCTTAAAACAAGGGTTTTGAAGACTCTATGGCTCATACCCAGCATTGCATGGTGGAACTCCATACAAAAACCTTGTGTAATTCTAGGAGGCCTTGTAATATATGCTTTCAATTTGTTTTTAAGACAAGGGAGGCTAAACAGCAAATATGCCACCACACCCTATGCTTGGCATGTTGAGTTGGCAAGCAATGGGGATCATGGACAACAGGCCCTAAATGGGTAAATCCATTCAATGGATTTGATTCCAAGTCGGATTGGAAATCCTCATGGGTGTTCAGACCTTAGACAATCATCAGAATCCTTTCCCATTTGGACTGGTGAAGGCATTTGAGAAAAACCCTATTTTGTAGGCTTTAAAGGAGGGAATTAGGCCTAAAAATGGTTAGGTGGGTTAGAAACCAAACCCATGTCCAATATTGTGATAGTATGAAAATTCCAAAAGGGTATCTATAAAGATAAAGAGTTCATACCGGTGTTCAGGATTTTTGATAGATAACTGCAAAATACCTCACTGGTAGGGATAAATAATGTTGTAGAGAGAAGAGATATTTTTGTCGGTTGTCAAATAAAGGAATATTTGGAATTTTGGATGATTATGATGCTTCTTCTCACAATTTCTTTATGGATACTAAGAAAGAGTTGGTTGTGAGAAATTAGATTCCTCTGAAAGTTGTTGAATGCTACAAGGATGGCATTACTTTTGTAGTTGACAAGGATAATTATTTCATTGAAGCTATTATTTTGAGGACTTCATGGGTAGCTAAGATTCCTTATGAAGTGTCAAAAGATGAATGTATGAGTATTGTAGAGAGAATTATTAAAATGCAAAAGTATTTGAATGAAGAGAGATTTGGAACATATGATGAGATTATGGGAAGCTATGTTGGAAAGAAATCTTGGAAAGGTCAGAATTTGCCAATAGGTAAGAAAACAAGGAAATCATATGCGGAAGTTTCTTCTTTTATATCTAAGGTACTTAAATATAAGCAACTGAGAAAAGAGTACAAAATCAATAATTGTGAAAAGTGATGAAGAACTACAGAAGGTCGGTGTGCAAGAAAGTGTTGCAGCAAGAAAAAAAAAGGTGATTTATTCCCCCTTTTCTTGAAAAGAAATTTCTTTTAATGAAGAAAAAGTTCTTGAAATTCTTGGGAGATTGGGTGGCCTAAAAATTGTTGGTGAGTTGTAACTTACTATTCCATCTTATGATCAAGATACCATTGAACATGCATGTGTAACATATTTTCTCTAGAATAATCTCATTCCCATTGATGTTGTTGATGTTCTTTCAGAAGTTCTGATAGAATTGTTAATTGAGTGCATGGATACAGTTGGTAATGATGAAAGTGATTCTAGTGAACCTCATAAAGAAGGAAACCTGACAGAGCCTAAGGGCACATCAGGATCTTAATCTTAATTTAATTGGTTTCATAAAGATGATGGATAATGCTAATGGACCTAGTTTACATAAAGCTCGTGCTTTCCTTTAGCTAGCATTGCAGGGAAGAATTCTTACCAGTGATAGGTTGTCCGATTGAATATAGTCCCCCATTTTTCTTGTGTCCTTTGTGAACATGAATTGGAATCTGTTGATCATGTCCTTCAATGTGAATTTTCTCAATCATGCTGGTCTTGACTATTAGAAAAGTTGGGATGGCATGACCCCCTCTCAATCATGCTGGTCTTTTTTTTCACCTCTATCTAGGAGATAGGACCAGTTATTCTTGTTTGGAATTTATGGTGGGATTGTAACAAACATATATTTAGGCAAGAATCCACTCCACTCCATGAGGTTATCAGAAGAGAAGAGGTAGCTATCTTAGAGAAGGTTAATGCTTATGTATCTAGAAATAAGAAATTAACATCAACCTTTTCTTCATGGGATAACCTCATTATGAAGATTTGGAATTAGTTAAAATTTCCATTCAAAGGTAGTCTCTTGGTTAACACTCACTCAAAAATTAATTGGAAGAAGATTAGATGGAAACCTCCTTGACTGAAATTTTACAAGCTCAATTTTGATGGGGTGGGTAGGGAAAACCCTGGAACTTCTGGGCCTGTGTATGTGATTAGGAATACCAAGGTGGAATTATAAAAGAAGGTTTTGCAAGAATTAGGGATGGAACCAATAATGTAGCAGAAGCAACAACTCTACCACTTGGCATCAAAATGGTATTCTTCCTAAAGATTAAAACTCTTGAAATTGAGGGTGATTCTTTAAATGCCATTTCTTCTCTAAAAAAACTACAAGCTTCTTTGCGGAATATAGATTACATCATCCAAGAGGTTTTAAAAATTCTATCCAATTTTGATTTCTATCATAGTCAACACAACTACCGTGAGGGAAATATGTTGGCAGACTTGCTTGCTAATATGGGGTGTGAATTAAAAGAGGGCAGGAAACTTTTGTCCAAAAATGATGTCTTTGGTGATTATCGGCTTCGTGAGCAACTCAAATGTCATGCTCGGATTTCATAATTGGTGGCGACTTTATGGCCATTACTCATTCATAAGTGCTTTTCCTCCTCATGTCAATCTCCTTCCTTGTGTGCATGTTCACATTTGATTCCTTTGTGATGTGACATCACTCTGCCTTGCAGTGTTGTGTGGGATCTTTGTTTAGGTGGAGTGCATTTTGGTACAATTGGACACATGTTATCTTCCTGCTTCTCTCATTTTATTCATGCAAACCTTTATTCTTCAGACTGCAAGTCCCTTTCGTATGCCATTTGGCATGCTCCAGTACAAGTGTGATGGTGCTTCAGGCATCACTTCCATCATTTCCCTCTCTTGTAGATCTCCAAGGTGGCAATCCTTGTTATAATTATAATTAATTGTAATATGTGCAAAATTTTTTTCGGATCTTTATGTTTTAATACTTGGATTGAGTGTACAGTTATTTTATTTTCCAACAAAGTCTGGTACGTTTGTGAGATTGGAAAAGATTTGTGATCTTCCATGCGACATAGTAAGGGTCTTCCGACCTATGCAAAATGTATGTGAGAACTTAGACCCCAATGAATTTCTGGGTGGCTTTACACGACAGGTTTTATTCTCTGAAATTCAAAGGGGCAGCCTCCATCTAGACTATAAAGGGCAGATATCAAGACAAAAAACTGTGTATGTAGAGGATTTATTTTTTTGGCTCCATGTTGTCTCTCTTCTTTCGGTTTGATTTTCATAAGATGTTAAACCCAAATTTCGCTTTGGGTGTTGTAATCATGTTTATATTCATTTTTTTTTTTTAATGTACTTAATTCCTATGTGCATTCAGTTTTTTTATGAGGTTGGCCGAAGGTTTTCTTTGCCCGGTTCTTTCCTATCGACATTCCCCCACGAACCGGGTTGTAAAAATTATATATATTAATATTATGATGGCTTGCCATCTTTGCCTTATAAAAAAACAAAAAAGCATCCAAGACATTATTGATATGTGAATATAAATTTATTTTAATCTTATAAATAAGATAATGATATTAATGTTTACAAATAAACTAAATATATTGCAAAATATTAAATATAAAATATAAAAATAAATCATTACAATCTTAAATTTAAAAAATATAAATAATTAAAATTAAAAATATTATTATCCATACAACTTATTAATTCATAGGTACAATAGTGAAAAAAAAATAAGATATATAAATAAAAAAAATATCTTAAATGTAACATAAATAGTATTAGAGTCACATGAAATAAACAAGACCTAGGCGCCTGAAACAACTTTAAACCTAATTGTTATAGTAATATTTTATTAGCTAATAATTATTTATTTAATTTTTAGTCTATTATACTCTATTCTTAAGCTAAACTTAGGAATCTTATAATTTGTAGGGTTTTTTCCTTAGGGCTTCAAGTATCTTTCTATAAGGATTCTCTCTTTGTATTTTTATAACAACTGTAATTATTGAATTGCATTTTTATTGCACAAGCAATATGACTCCTCTTTTTGGATCTCTGAATTCTGACCTCTATGAGAGTTGTAGAGTTGATTTTTTCTCAACTCCAATACTAATTTACACACAATTTGAATTCACTAAAATTCATATCCATTTATCAACATAGAATACTAACATAAAAAATGATAAATCAAATGGTATAATGATAAATATTCTACCGGTAGCTACTTTCCAGCAGAAAGATACCGTGAACGGAAATGAGGGAAACACATTCAGCGGGCACCTGAGTGGGAATGATTTCATTACAGTTTGGACGCCGATGACAGGAACACACCTGACAATTACAGTTTGAACGGTAATGGGAACGAGGACGATGCTATTCTCGCCCACACATGCCACATAAGCGGTCAAAGTAGCTTAGTGTGTGCTGTTTAAGGGTATCCCTCTTTGCTTGTTAATATATTAGTATATCTATATTCTAAAATAAACATATTTAGAGATCAAATAATTGTCTTGTATGTTTATTAATGATAAAAGGACATTTTTTCATTCTCATTAAAAATATAACAATTTCATATGACAATGATTATATTTATTCAAAATAATAAAATAATACTTATAAAGAAATTAAAACATGCATACATATACACATTAAATTTATTGATAATCAATTATAAAGAAATTAAAACATGCATACATATACACATTAAATTTATTGATAATCAATTTTTTATTTAGACACTTATCCTTGACAAGAAGTTACAATTCAACTGGATTAACCAGACTGAAAAATAGTCAAAGATCCAAGGTAGCAGCATTGGTAGCCCAACTTTGGTAGCTCAATGGTCTCTCAATGCCAATCCACTTGAATGCTCCTCCTACTCCTCTCTCACTTGGAGGTCTGAGCAACCAAAACTTTTGACCTTCAATGCGATCCCTGCTGCAAACAAAGATGTTATGGCCAACCACTACAGTGAAAATAATAGTTACGTGCCAATCCTCGGTGGGAAAAGTCTCTACAATGTTCAGTTTATCTTGTGTGTAGTCATATTCAATCAATCCCATACCAGAAAAGCAGTACAAGCGCTCAAACGCACTTACGAAGCACATACTCACACTTCTAAATCTATTCTCCATAGTTTTCCAGCTTCTCGTGTAGGAATCAAAAACCTCAATGGTGCGGCAGTAATGGCCGTCGCCCATTACATAAAACTTGCCGTCAGCAAAAGCACCTGTAAAGTCGTCCATACAGGTGTTCATATCGGGGAGGAGATCCCACCTGTCCTCCTCCACATTGTAAACTGAAGAGCTAGTGACGGGATATTTGCAGTCAAACCCTCCACCCACATAAATCAGTCCCCTCTCCTCGTCCGCTGCAGAGGCAAATCCTTCTCGCCATTCCGGCATTCCGGCACCCTCCCGCCATTCCGAACAAGCAAAATCATACAACCATAGACATTTTCCATAGGCATTCCCAATCAAAACCAGTTTTTGTTTCACGACATGGCAGTTACAGCTGCCGTAAATTGGACCGGGAATGGGCGGTAGACTTTTGCAGGAGTTCTTCTCCAGGTCGTATACCACTATGTCCCAATTGCCGTCTATCCAGTGGAGCATACAAATCCGTTGCTCTGAAATCTTCAATCTTTTTCTGTCTTGATAAAAGCGGGGGCTTTTCAGTGCGGCGTTCCAGCTTTTGCAGACACAGGTGAGATTGCGATGAGAGTTCAACTCCACCCTCACCAGACATTCCCACCCAATTTCATCTGGCAGACGAGGAAACAGACATCCCTGCATTGCGATTACAGTAAGAAACTTGTATGTCACTCAAAATTTGCACAGCAAGAAGCGACCGAATCTCTTTAA
Source organism: Cryptomeria japonica (assembly GCF_030272615.1). Lineage (NCBI taxonomy): Eukaryota > Viridiplantae > Streptophyta > Pinopsida > Cupressales > Cupressaceae > Cryptomeria > Cryptomeria japonica. Next base: position 87,190,065 of record NC_081407.1, read on the forward strand.
TATGTTTAATATCCCATCTTTATATTTATAAGCCCTTTTTATCTCCTTTTTTTTTTAATACTCCTACTTCCCTACTTCCCTATTCAGAAGCATGTATATCATCTTTTGCATGTCTTTTTAGTTTATATTTATATTTCAAATGGTTTATTACACTTCTATATTTAAAAGTTCTCATTCTTTTTTATTTTAATGTATGTAGAACCATGCATCTCAAATATTGTAGTTTTTTATATTTATAAGTGCTTTTTATCTCATGTTTTTTAATATCCCAACTTTCATATTTATTTAGAAGCACACATATCATCTCTTTTGCATGCCTCTCAAATTAGATAAAAAAATTCATATTTCATGTAATTTAAAATTCATTTGTAATTAAGATTATTATTTTCATATTTATAAATTGTATTTCAAATAGTTTATTTTAATAATAATATTCTATTAAAAAATATATATAAAAAATTCATATTTCAAGTTTTTTGGTTTTTATATTTATAAAAATATATATATATATCTCAAATGACTTATCAAACTTCTATATTTAGAAGCTCCCAATCTTTTATTTTAATGACTGATCTTTTATATATAGAAGCATGCATTGAAACCCCTTAAATTTTATATTTATTAATATGCATTTCAAATAGTTTTTTTTTAATAAAAAGATTGTATTTCAATTTGCATAATAGTTTTTAAGTTTCTAAATATAAATTATAAATTCATTTTATATATATATATATATATAAAATTGAATTTTTTATAGAAAAATATTTTTAAAATAGATATTTATAAAAAATGTTGAATTTCAATTGTACTAAACATTTATTTTATTGTATGAAACAAAAATTAAATAAATAAAATATTTTTATTGAATAGTTTTTTAAATAAACAAAATAATTAAAATAAATGTCTTATTTATATAAAATTATTTTGATGATTTAAGTGATTATTATTTTATTTTGTTAACTTCATCAAGCAATACTAATACCATTTCCTTTGTGTTCTTTGCATGCATAAGCACAACCATATATAGATGCACTAAAGACTTAAGAATCAAATAATAAAAATGTAGATTTGTATCATAAACTACAAAGTTATCTTCAAATCATCATATTTTTTACTAAGAATTATTTTATTTATTTTAAGAGTTATCCTTTAGTTATTTTATTTATTTAAGAGGTTCTTTTTTTAAAATTCTATCCATTTTCATTCACTTAACTAAATGTTATCTCTAAACACCTATTATGACGTTATGGAGAAATATTAGTTTCCCCATTTATTGATATAAAGGTATTTTACTTTATTTTATTTTTAAGAGTTTTTTTTTATCAATAAAAATAGCACAAGGGAGCCATACCTTATTTGGAATTTAAAATTACATTTGAAGTTCTCCGAGGGAAAATGGTTCCAACATATATATTGCATTACATCTTATAAACATAAACTAAAATATAGCTTTTATATACTATATATAAGTTAGCATACCTATATTTTATAAATCAGATTTATGTAGAAGACGTAAAAAATCTTTACCTTTAGTATATATTAATTAATTTCATATGTTTAATATTTATTAAAATTAGTCTTGTTTTAGAATATGAAATAGAAATTTCTTTTATTTCTTTTAAAACTAGATTTAAAAATATATTTTAATTTTTTTCATTTAATAAATAATAATAATAATAATAAGTTTCTTTTTAATTTAGATTTGTTTCTTTTTTAATTTACATTTTCTTCTTTTAAATAGAAATTTAAAAATATAATTAATTTTTTTATTCAATAAATAATAGTAATATCAAGTTGCCTTTTAATTTAGATTTGTCTTTAATTTATTTTTGAATTATCTATTGTCTAGTCATTAAATGACATGGATAAGAAAGCTAGGTGGGTGTCAATGTAGTGTTATGCCTCAACGTAATTATTGTACCATGGTAGAGGTTCCTTGATCACCAACATTTCCATCATAGAGTCTAAACCGTTAGAGACCCAAAGCAAATCATCAATGCACATCCTAAGGGGTTGATATACCTAAATTTTAATATCAGATCTTTATATTTATAAGCGCTTTTTATCTCATGTTTTGTTAATGCTAGAACTTCCATATCTAGAAACACATATATCATCTTTTGCATGCCTCTCAATTTATATTGTAGGTTTTTAGGTTATATATATATATATATATATATATATATATATATATATATATATATATATATATATATATATATATATATATATATATATATATCTCAAATGGTTTATTAGACTTCTATATTTTAAATTCCATACTCCTTTATTTTAATGTATGTAGAAGAAAGCATCTCAAATATTGTAGTTTTAACATTTATAAATATGTATTTCAAATAGTTTATTTTAATAAAATATTATATTTCAAATTATATGGTGATTTTTTAGTTTCTAAATATAGATTTTTAATTCATTCAATTTATATTGAAAGAAAATATATTTTAAATATAGATTAATTAAATTAAAATTTCTCTTAAAAAATATTTAAAATATTAAATATCATTATTTTATATATTTCAAATGTATTAATAAAAAATGTGATACACCAATCTTATTAAAGATTTATTATATTATATGAAACAAAAATTAAAAATAAATATAATATTTTAAAATAAATAAAATAATTTATAGCCAAGAGTGTGTAAACATAATTTGATATCCCATGTCACATAATTCATATGAGTGAAAATTGATTGCAAGAAGGTTGAATATCATGAAATGTTATAATTATTTATGAACAGTTAATTTTTCCTACTACAAGGAAAGACGAGAGATCAATGTCTATAACTTACAAAATAACAGTTTGGATTCATTTTTACCATAGTTACATTTACAATATTTTTAGAGATCTCATTCACTTCCTTGAACATGTGACTTATCTCAAAGTATTCAAAGTTGTCAAATAATTTACAACATTACCTCACTACACACACACTAGTGAATCTATTCTCTATAGTTTTCTACCTTCTCATGTAGGACGTAAAAAACCATACACAACTTCTTTCAAGAAATGGCACTGGCGGATACCATAAATTCCATAAGATCTAGATTCCAAAGAATCCTCCCAAACACTAATGTTTGGTTGTCAAAAAAAAGGATTCAATTGAAATCATTCAACGTTGGGTTGGAGGATAATACTGATGGACTTTTTAGTAAGAAATCAAAGGTTAGAATAAACAATAGGTGAGATCCTACTACTTCATAAAAGGTTCCAAAGTACAAGTTAATTGTGGAAAAAGTAAAAGCAAAGATCAAGAAGAATCCTCTACTTAGATTGCTCAACAGAAGAAAGGATCGTAAGAAGAAGAATTTAAAGATGAACCTATTGATGAAGAACAATCTGATGAAGGACATATTTGAGGATATTGGTATTCTATATGATGAAAATTACATCATCATTGTTATCACCTCATTACCATCTTTGGATCTTTCTCTTGTCTTGCCTACATCAAGTTCTATCATGATAGATTTTATAGATCACTAAGAGTTTAATCTATCTCATTCATCCTCACTTGCACAAGTATCATATTCAAATTGGTACAGGTATCACTATACATCCATGGTCCCTGATCTTGAATATTCTATGGTACCTAATCCATCATATAAATTTTGTCACCTCACAACATTGTCTTGGAGATCATTAAGCATCCATCATGTGCATCATTTCAGTTATTGGAGTATGTGTATAGTCCAAAGAAATTCATACTATTTTCTACATCTTCCTAGGTAGAATTGGAGGTCATCTTGCACACATTTGTGGTGTTGTTTCTTCTGAAGGGGTGAAATGTTGTTCAACGTTCATGGACCATCTTCACCATCTAGTGTTCAGAATCTACTAGCACTATAGACAATATTTTGAGGGGATGTTGTTGGCATTGAAGTTTTCATTAATGCCAACAAGAGAATAGTTGTAGATAGGTGAAGTGCATAACATGTTGTGTTATGCTACACAAACATTGTAGGTTGCACAAGAACTGGTTGGTACAAAAAAAGTGATTTCAAGTGTTGTAGAAGTATACACAAGCCGGTTTCCTATTCTATAAGTGTCCCTTTGCATGTTTGATTCATTGCCAATGATGTGTACATGTTGCAGAATTGAAAATTTTTAAAAATACTTCTTTCTGCAGATTTTGGCATGATTGTGTTTTTGTCTTAGCAACATTTTCTACTTCTATATGACTCTGTCTATTATTGTGATCACTTTCGAGCTATGCAGACCTTCTTGCATTATATCAATATGCAATCATTTTTGGTATGGTAGGTTTCTTGTCTTGGCACCATGTATGTCTTATCGGTGTGACACAGTGGCTCGGCGAGACCTTGAATTCATGGTGGTGACCTTTGAAGGTCTCATCAACATGGCCTTTCCCGGTTGGTGGTCTCCAACTAGGCCCACTTCATCCAAATGATAGTTGTTATCTTGTCCTCTCTATGGAGTTGTGATCATGTGAGTCCCTTCACCTTGTACATTTGGTGGTGTCATGTGTTGGCCAAGGATTTTTTCTCCCATTGTATGGGCCCCATAGTGGTGGCTCAACAGAAAGGGCTATTTGAAAAGACCCTCCCTTTTAGAAAGATCTTTTTTTGGACTATGTAGATTCACCAACTCTTACTGACATGCTCTCTTTGTGTGGGGTAGGTTGGTACCACATGGCAGCTCCTAGTTGATTGTCCCTTGCCATGGTATGCTCGTGTGGGGCCCCAGTTGGTGTGGCAATATATGTCCCTACAGTAGGACCTCTATGAGGTCCACTTTTCCCTCGTGTTTTCTTGCATCTTGCTGGCTTCTATTGATTGGTTCTCCATGGTAGTGACGTGTTTTGTGGGGCCCATCTTCTCTTTTTTAACATGACCTCCTTTGTCGGCTTGACTCTATTTCCTCTTGGAAGACCATATGAGTTATATCGAAATGGGACCTACGAGGAAGATTAGAGGCTTTGATGTGACACATTTTTTGTCACATTAGCATTCATTAGTCCATGAGGAGAGGTAAGTGTAATCACTGGGGCCCATAAAGAGAGAAGCGTTTTCACCATTTTTCTCCACGTCATCCAGTTGGCTCGCATTCCTTTGTTCACCTGTGTAGTGATGTGTTGTGTGGGGGTTGTTTATGTTTTCGGCATAACCACGAGGGATTCACTTAGTGAACCTAGGTTATAGCACATGCGTTCATGGCATAATAAAAAATCCCCCTATTTTCAAAAAATATTGCCCTAAACTCCTTTTTTGTCACCACCTCCCAATACACAATTTGAATTAAAAGACCCCTATTTTCATGAAATATTTGTATTTTTTCATAGTTGGAATTAAAAAATCCCCTATTTTCACCAATAGGCAATATATTGCACCCTTGAAATTAATTATAATATCTTTAAATCAATTAGGATTCTGGGAAAAATGTCATGCATGTAGGAGACTGCGAAAGGCAGAGCTAGGGTTTCGAGGCCCTAGCTCTCGGGAGGCAACTGTGAAGGTGCGGTGGGGGAGGCAGTGCAGGGAGGCGGGCAAGTGCGGAAGATAGGGTTTGACCGGGGGTGAGTGGGCCATTGCGGTGGTAGCCGAGTGGAGCTTAGGCGGTGCAGGAGAAGGGTTCACGTCTGCTGCTTCCCGTGGGTCTCACATGCCTTTGGGGGTTTTGGTGGGCCTCTCCCTTTGAGGGTGCTTGGGAGGGGTGGAGCCTTGGAGGCTGCACATCCATTTGGGGCCCCTAGGGTTGGAGTCCTAGGCTCTCCTTTCTCCCTTTTGTTTATTTGTGCATTTTGATGTCGAGTTCTGGTGGTGTGGCTTCGCAGGCGGATCCTGCCATGGACTTTTGTACTGCGGTAGGCTCAAAACCCCTACCTTAGAGTTTGAAGACATTTACTAATAGTATCTTCTCATCAGAACTAGGGGCTAGGAGTGGTGGTAGTTCTCGCCCTTTGAAGGTTAATGGGTGTCTGGAGAGATGCAGTGAAAGGTCGAAACTAGTTATTCCTGCAGAGATGATAGCTAAGGATGTTGAGTACTACTCAAAATACTCGTTATATTGCAAACTTTTAGAGATGAGGGTATCCTCGCAGTTCCTAGAAAACTGGGCATCGGATGGGGAGATGGAGATCATGCTGCTAGCAAACAACTATTTCATGGTTACTTTCAACTGCATGGAGGATTGCAATAGGGTTTTTGAAGGGGGCCCTTATTTTTACAACCAGGTGGGCTTGTTCATCAAACCTTGGCATGTGGGGTTTAACCCTTCGAAGGAACTCCCAAATAGAGTTCCTGTGTGGGTTCGGTTACCACGCTTTCCAGTGGAGTGTTGTCGAGAGGATGTGTTACGGATGTTGGCCACTCTGCTTGGGAAGCTAGTGGGATCTTCATCGCAAACCCTAAGGAGAAAGGAAATGACTTTTGCGCGCATCTATGTTGAAATTGATCTTAGTAAACCTTTGCCAAATGCTATAGATATGTGTGCAGGCTCTTACTCATTGGTGCAATAGTTAGACTGTGAGACTTTACCCTTCCATTGTCATCTGTGTCATGAGTATGGTCATTTACAGTGTAAGTGCCCTAGATATAAACCAGTGGTGCCCCAACCGCAACAACCGACCTAGAGTCAAGATAAGGCTGATCAAGGAAAAGCTACTATGTCGACCAAGGTTGTGGGTGCTAATGGGTTTGTTTCAATTAAGTCAAGGAATAGAAATCGTGGCCAGAAGAGGTCCCTTCAGGAGAGACAGGAGGAGGACACCTTTAACAGATTTGAAGTATTGGATGACCTCAACCAACAGGAAGTGAATCTGGGGTTAACCTCTTTGGACCAATGTGCTTCAGGGGGGGTTCAGAAGGAGTTATGGAGGATTTTACCTAGGCCTTGCTAGGGATTGGCAGCCAACATATGGAGACAGAGCAGACAGTAGGGGCCGAGGTGGGAATTACTCCTATTGTAGATGTGAATTTGGTGGGGGGGAGGGCTCCCCAATTTCTCTAAAATTGGATTTGGCTGGAGCTAAAATTAACAAGTCTTCTGTTCACATGGGTCTTCATCAGAAAGATATTAAGAAAAGTGCTTTGGAGAAAAATTCAAAGGTTGGCAGAAAGAAGGACCTAGATAAAATCAAATTGATGGGAGAGAATCTAGTTGAGTCAAGGTCTATAAAGACTTTGGATTCTCACTTTTCCAACCCTCCTAAATGATTGTGCTTTCATGGAATGTAAGGGGCTTGAACAACAGCCCTACACAAAAGGCTCCTTAGGAATTGATTAGAAATCATTCACCTAATGTCCTGTTCCTGCAGGAAACTAAACTCTCAGTGGAGAGTATGATGGGGTTGGTGTCAAAGCTCTAGGGGCGAGGTGAGTGTCAGTGCATTGGGGTAGCTGGCTCTTTCGGAGGGGTGGCATGTCTTTGAAATCCTTCAAATATTCGCCCAGTTTGGTGGGTGGCCTCCAGATCTTCGTTATCCGGGGTTGCTTCTAGTCTTGAGACCAGAGATCTTATCTTGTTTTCTAATATCTTTGCCCCCACCAATTTTTAGGGTAAGCAAAACTTATGGTCTCATATCTCTTGTATGCGAAGATTGGCCCCTTTTTATCCTTAGATTATGGTGGGAGACTTCAATGCTATCACTAAGTTGAGTGAGAAGAAGGGGGGTGTCATGCGGTTGGATCCCTCTTCTTTTCTCTTTCGGGATAGTATATCTTTGCTGCATCTGGTTGACATTAAGCCTAGCAATGGTTTGTTCACTTGGAACAATAGGAGAATGGGAGAATATTGCATTGCTGAGAGGTTGGATAGATTCTTGGTTTCCAGTTCTTGGGTTGGTGGGGGGCGGTCCACAAGTTCTGAGATTCTTGACTGGAGAGGGTCTGACCACTAGCCTATCAAGCTAGTCTCTTCTTCTGCCAGGGTTGCCTGCTCCCCTTCCTTCAAATTTCAGCTTATGTGGCTTCAAAGTCCTAATCTACACGCTCTTGTTGAGCAGTGGTGGAGGAAGGGGAGGCCAGCCTTTGGCACTGCAATGTATACTTTTGTCAAGCAACTACAGTTTGTCAAGTTCTAGCTAGAATAGTGGAACAGGCAGGGTTTCAAGAATATTTTTCATGCTAAGAAATCCGCCCAAACAGTGTTAAACAACATCACTAGTGAAATCAGAGAGCAGGGTTTGTCTGAAGCCTTGCTTAGGAAGGAGGACAGGGCTCTCAAGGTTTTAGAGGAATGGGAACTCAGGGAAGAAATTTACTGGAAATAGAGAGCTCGTATTGATTGGCTTCAAGCAGGCAATAAGAACACTGCTTTCTTTTTCAATTTTGTGAAAGCGAGACTCCATGGAAACTCCATTCCTACTCTGGTCAATGATAGAGGTGAGATGTTATTATCCTTGAATGAGATTTCTAGGGAGGCTCTTCAATATTTCCGATCCCTCTTCAATGAGGAATCTCAGGGGGATTTGGAGGAGGAAAACCAGGTTCTTGCTTGCATCCCTCCTCTTGTTGATAGGGAAATGAATGAGCAACTTATGGGCCCCATTTTGTTGGAAGAAATCGAGAGGATTGTTTTTCACATGAGGAAAGGAAAAGCTCCTGGACTTGATGGATTCCTGGTTGATTTCTTCCAAGAGTTCTGGGAAATCATCAAATTGGACTTACTGGAGGTAGTCAAAGAGTCCCAGAGGAACAAACAGATGTTGCGGGCCTTGAATGCGACCTTCATTGCGCTAATCCCTAAGTGTGATGGGGCTGATAGGTTAGGCCAATTCCGCCCTATATCACTTTGTAATGTGATTTACAAGATCATTTCTAAGCTGATTGCACAGAGGCTGAAGAAGTGTTTGAGGGCAGTTATCTCAGAGGAACAAAGCGGGTTTTTGGAAGGGCGTCAAATTTTGGATGGTGTGGTCATTGCTACAGAGACCATTCATTCTATGGCTTCCTCCAAGGAAAAAGATATGTTTATCAAGTTGGATATGGCTAAGGCTTATGATAGAGTTCGTTGGTCCTTCCTCCAGAGGATCCTTAGGGCTTTTGGCTTTGCTGATGAATGGACCCAATGGGTTATGAGTTGTGTTTCTTCAACCTCTTTCTTAGTGCTAATCAATGGTGATCACACTAAGCTGTTTGGTGCTTCTAGGGGCCTCCACCAGGGGGATCCCCTCTCCCCTTACTTTTCATTCTCATGGCTGAGGGTTTGGGGAGGCTGATCAAGCATAATGTGGGTCTGGGTAGTATTCAGGGGTGGAGTTGGGGTAATGACTTGCAGCCCCAGTCTCATTTGTAGTTTGTGGACAACACGGGCTTGATGGGGCTTGCTCGGATTAGAGAAGCTACTAATCTCTGGAAGCTTTTGGATGTTTATCTGGTGGCCTTGGGTCAGTTGATCAATGAAGATAAGTCTTCTATTCTTTTCTTCAACACTCCTGGAGCTATTCAAAGGAGGATTGCTCTTATCTTGAGGTTCCAAGTGGGTACTTTGCCATTGACTTACCTTGGTATTCCTATCTCTCCTGGTAACTCTCCTTGGGAGTCATGGCAGGGTATCTTGGATAAATTTCTCTAGAAGGTGGAACATTGGAGTCACAAATGGTTATCCTTCGCTGGGAGGGTACAACTGATTCAGTCGGTGGTTCAGGCCCTCCCAATCTATCATTGTATGCTTCAAGTGGCTCCTATGTGGTTCTTGAAGGGTTTGGACTCTCTGGCAAGGCAGTTCCTATGGGCAAGTAATCTATCCTCCTCCAAATGGAGTCTTTTCAATTGGGACCTAGTGTGTAGTCCGAAGAAATCAGGGGGGCTTGGTTTAAGGCAAGCTATCTTATTTGGGGAGGCCTTGGCAGCTAAATTGTACTAGAGGTGGTGTGTCGAGTAGGATCGTGGTTGGGCTAAGCTTTTGGCCTATAAATATTTTCAAAGGATCCCCGTTCAGGAGGTTCCAAGATATCCACTTGAGGGAAAAGGCTCAACGATCTGGTATACTCTCAAGAAGGGGGCATCTCTCATCAAAGAGGGACTCTTTTGGATCTGTAGGAGGGGGGAAGAGGTCCTTTTCTGGAATGACTCTTGGGATGGGTACCCCCCCATCCTTGTCCAATTTCCTAATCTTGGGATCCTTAGCTAGAGATTTTTGGAGGCAAGGTGGTCAAGGGTGAGGGACTTTAAGGTTGTTTACTGGTGTGGGCGGTTGGAGCTGGAAAGGTGGAAGACTCTTAGTGAGTGGCCGATTGTTGGGATGGAGGAAGAGTGTGGTGAGTTGCAAGACATCCTGGCGAGTAGACACTGTAGTGCTCTCAAGGGTAGGGATGGACTTGCCTGTTCTCCAAATCCTAAGGGAATCTATACTATGGCTAGTGGGTACAAGGAACTCTTGAACCGAAGATTGGAGGGAAGAGAGGTGCACTGGTGGAAACAGGTTTGGAACAACTTTTCTTGGCCAAAGTGCAACTACTTTGCTTGGACTTTGGCCTTGAACAGATGCCTAACTTGGGATAATATCCACAAGCGGGGATTCTTGGGGCTTTCTATTTGTGCTTTGTGTGGTAACGAGGAGGAAGACTCCTCACATCTGTTCTTCAGATGCTCCTTCTCTATGCTTATTTGGCACTACTGGTGGGGGGTGTGGAAGAGTTTGTGCATTCATGCCGACTCTCTGGTAGAATTTTGGAGCAGTCTAGGCAGACCCCCTATCTTGTCTTCCTTCCTCCAGACAGTCTGGTATATTGGGCCCATCTTCATACTCTAGTAGATTTGGCTGGAGAGGAATAGAAGGATCTTTTGTGAGGAATAGAACCATGGTTATGATTAGGGAGACGGTGGAAGCTAAATGTAAGGTGAATTTTCCTTTTCATAAAGATGAGGCGGATGTTGTGAGTAGGTTGGGATGGCATGAGTTATCTCTAGTCTCCACTTGTGTCATAAGAGGTAGATGTGCTATGAAGAAGGTCCAAAGGGTGGGGAAGTGGAGACCCCCTCAAGATGAGATTATCAAGATTAACACTGATGACTCCTCTAGGGGTAACCCAGGCCCTGCTGGGGTTGGTGGGGTGGGTAGGAACTTTATGGGAGAGATGGTTTTCTTCTTTTCTATACATAAAGGGAGGTAGTCCAATAATTATATGGAGGGAATGGATATTCTTTATGCCCTTGAGCGGGCTTGGGAGTTCGGTAGTAGGAAGGGTATTTGTGAGTCAAATTCACAAATTATGGTTAATTTGTTGACTGAGCATAAGGTGAGTGGGATTAACTGGCAGCTTGATGGGATTGTTCATTAGATTCTCCAGATTAGTTCTTTAATGGAGTAGGTGTCCTTCATCCACATTCCTCGTGAATGGAATAGAGTAGTTGATTGTTTGGCTAAGTGGGATTCAGAAAATGAGAGTGACTGGAAGATTGAAGGTTGGGAGCATCTCTCCCCAGATTACTATCAAGTTTTGTGGAGAATTCTTGCTTAGGACATGGAGAGTTATGATGTTGGTTGATCGTGGTCTGGGCCTAGGGATTTTTTTGTGGCCTTGGAGCTCTAGTCCTCCTTGTAATTTTTGCGCTTGATCTTCAATAAAGTTTTTACCCTTTTTATTCAAAAAAATATATTGCACCCTCATTTTTGGGATATTAAATCCCCCAATATGAATGCATGTGATATAATATTGCCTAGCTAGTGAAGCCCCCATGAGCATAACCTCACAAATCAGAAAGACTCCTTTTGCCCCTTGCAGATAGTGGAAGCCATAGTGATAATAAATTTATTTCATTGTGATGCGCTCAGAGTTTGGGCAGAATTATTAAAATGATAGAATTTGATCGAATCAAAGGGTTTCAATCACATAGTTGGAGCTCGATATTCAAATTCTCTACATGGGTTGTTTGACCAGCAATGACCAGATGATGTGGAATGTTAATTGATGATATAGAGTATGTAAAATGATTGAAGGTGAATCAAAATGACAGATGAATCTTGTGTACAAATTTATAATTTAAATAAGGTATATTTCTATCTAATCTGGCAAGTTGAGAGGAGATGGAGAGAATTTATGGCGACCCAGTTGCATAACATGTCTTTTGGAGCTTGATGAGGAAAATATGTTCTAGGACTACTAAACATAGTAACCTAGCATCGGAGATGTATCTGATTGCAAAATATTGTCAAGGGGGTATATTTATGACCGACAAGCATCAGGTACCGATGATTTGATGTCTATGGGAAGAATTCTTTGGATCTCAAGAAGATAGTTGTTGAACTCTTTACGGAGGGAAATGAAATGTGTACAAAGATGACCAAAAGGAGATAGATTTTATGTGATATAAATAAATTGGTTGAGTTGAGTTGGCTAAGGGATAAACAAGAAGCTTGTGATCAGAAATGTGGGTGTAATCCTCATGTTGGTGTGGCTACCGTGTGTGAGATAGTGTGAAAAAATGTAGAACATTGAATAGAGAGAAATATAGAGAGGTAAAGATTAGAGAATGGAGAAGACAAAGAGTTGAAGAAGAAGACAATGGTACAGAGAGTCCAGTATTATAGAAGAGGAGGTCAAACAATGAGTTACAAAATCACATTTAAATTTGTTATCCCTTCTTTCATTGTAATTCTTTGAGTGGGTTCACATAGAAGGGGTAGGTGCTCTAAATTAGGGGTTGGTTCTCTTTGAGTTAGAGATCAAAATTATCAGTGGTTGGTTCTCCTTTGGTTGGTTCCCTAAACATATTGTATACGTGATTTTCATTGTAAGGCTAGATTGGAGTAGAAGATTCTAGCAACTATTCTCGTCGATGTTTTTTCCAGATTGGGTTTTCGTCATAAATCCTTGTGTTTTATGATTTGTCTCTCTCTGTGTGTATGAATTGTATATATTTACATTATATTTTATGTATGCATATTTATATTTAAATTGTAATATCATTGATTCACCCCCCCTCACATTGATCACTTGTGTTCTTCAAAGGTTGCATGATTCCTTTTCTCACATTAGTTATTGGAGAATGAATTTCATCACATGGAGTTTATTACTCTAACATTTTTAGGGGGTTTACATGACCTGCCAACATTATAGATCATATTCTAAGGCAATTTTTCATGGTTTCTTTTGTCATATTATTTTTGGAAGGAAGCATTACCTCACATGGAGATGATTACTTCATATTTTTAGGGGAGGTTGAAGGGTTTCTCTTTTAATTTCAATTTTGCAAGGAAGCATTTCGGCACATGGAGTTCATCTATTCACATATTTTTAGGTGGGGGTTACATGAAATTCACTCTTTCTCTCCTATGGGAGCAAACAACATTATTTTACATTGTGCTAGAATTAGTCCTTGGGGATTATCATGAGTCATTTCTTCTATCAATTGTCTTCTTTACACTTGTACATTTAATTTTGTTCATCATTTATCTTTTGGAGAGGTGTTTTGTTCCCATTATTTTTTCTCATTTTTCTCCAATTTATTAGAAATTTGTATATGAGTACCTAACATGGTCTAGTATCTAGGACTCATCAAATCTTGCATACATTACTCCCTAAATTCCACATAATGGGGATGTTACTGCAAATAGTGTCATTTTCAAACTAGTTATCTAATCACCTTCCTAGTTGGTGATCTATTCACACCTAGCTTCTTATAATTAGTACTTAGGTTTTTATATAATGTTGTCTCACTTTACAACATTGATACATGTTTCCTCACTTTGTGAGACACCTAGTTCATTCATATTTGACACTTTCTTACACACTTTATCAAGTGAGCTCACAAGTGTTAGACCTTTGGAAGGGTAGTTATAGTTTCAATCCTACCTTCTCACCTCCTCATATTTTCTTATATATACAAGGTTGAAAATTCCATTGTACACTCTTCATATCATATGATAGATATCCTATTATGTTTTTCATTTCACCAGTGTAAGATTATTTTCATTCTTTTAGATTCTTGTCTGTCCCCAACACTCAACAAATAGTGATGCTTGTCAATTTGATGTAAAAAGATAAAACTTATTTAGCATCAATATGTGGACGACATTTCCTATTTATACAACTTTTTTTCTTGTAATATAACAATTTAAAGTATTATCCATTAACTACTTTTCTCATAACTATTAGCCATACAAGATAGTGTGTTTTATTTTTTTAATTAGATTATTACTTCATTGAATTGAGAATATAAGAGTCTATCATATTTATTTGTCCTTTGTGAGATTCAAAATTGGAAATATTTTAGAAAGTAAATCTATTATATGCCAATAACCATTCTATTAAAAATTTCATTAGGTTCTTCAAGACTTTTGAAATTTTTGAAAAGTCACTATGTGGGGCTTAAATTTAATCCCCAAGATCTATTTGGGCTACAAATTGCTTATTTTGTTTGCAAGAATATCTAAGAAAGAATGCCCTTTTCTCAATAATTGTATAGGGTCTCAAAAAATTACCTAGCTTCAAAAGAAAGAATAAAATTTCAAAATAAGAGACAACTTCAAGAGAGTAAAAAAATAAACTATACCTAAAATAGAATGGTAGATATCATGTACAAGGGAAAACTAGTAGGTCAATTAGATTATGATGCATCCACAAAACCTAAAAGCTAATGTAGTGTCCTAAAATTGCGACACTTGCAATTTCGACTGCATTTCGGTCTTCACGATGGCGACGCAACACGCAACCTGAATGGAGACCCCAAAACTCGCTCACGACACTGAAAACTGCATTTTTTAAGCACCCTGGCCTGAACCTCCTTTGCACCCCACTGTCCCGGAGGTGGGACCAGAGCGCCCAGCGCCCTGGTCCCTCAGGACCAGGGCGCCCAGCGCCCAGCGCCCTGGTCCCTGGGTCCTATTTTGGGCTCGGTTTCCTAAGTGATATCGGGTCTTTTTTATTGCAATTTGGAAATATACTTCCCTGGTCGGCCTAAGGTCGGGAAAATCAGTCTATCAGCCCTAAATGACAAGTATATAAACTACATTTTCCTCTCTCATTCGATATGATGGAAAAGGCGTGGAAATTATACTCAAGCATTGAAGCATTCAAGCATTCCTTCAAGCAATTGATCATTTCAAGTCTCCATTCAAGGCTAAGTGTTGCATTCAAGACAAGGATTCAACCATTGAAGAGGAGATCACATACTACGTGCTACAACATACAACATACAACATCTAAACCTTCGCACATAAGGATACAAACATCCTTAGAACAAGGTATTAGTACTTGTTTTACAGTCATTTACATTTACAGCTCTTGCTCATTTCTTGGTTAATTCCAAAACCGGGGTTTGACCTAAAGGCAAACCCCTAATCCCTAACCCCCCATCATCTTCGCTTTTCTGTGTGTAGGTTGCAGGTACGCGGCTGAGATTGAAGATCTGGAATCCTTGTGCAGAGACGAACCGATCCCCCTTTGTTTCGCGGATTTTTCGGAGGACCGTGGCGCCGGGCGCCATCGTCCCGACAACTTTTGCTCAAATTTGCAGGACAGCACCGTATCGACATTTTACTGCTAATTCCAGGTCCGCAGCTTCATCCTATAACCTAAACTCAGTTTATAAGCGAATCTTTATGACTTTCTATGCATCCTTAGCTTAATTTCCTTAATCAACATTCTCTACAAAAGAGGGTAGCTTTGCTTTCCAAACCCTTGAAATTCATCTAGCATCCAATCTTACCTTGTGTGGGATTGGATCTTATGAGTTTCAACCCCTCTTTTGAATGTAAAGTCTTCCCCCTAAGTGAAAACCCATCGAATCCTAGCGAACCTCCCTTCTCTCTCCTCGGAGTTGGAAGAGGGGAGACCAACTAGGGTTCGACCGCGATTTTCCGCTTTACATTTTGGTGAACCCGACGTGAACATCCTTTCTGATTTTTCATGCTTAGATCTGAAAAAAATTGATTACATTTCCATGTTTGATCTTTTGCAAAGTTTTAGAGGTGATTGCATTAAAACCCTAAAATTTCTTTTTAATAATTAAACTTGCGAAATGTCTAAATGTTAATGGTTGTTTCAGATCTGTCCTTCTATTACAAATTATCAATTCATATTTGTTCTTTAATTCTGAAAATTAAGTGGTTAAGTGTCAAAACCATAATTTTTGAAACCCTCTTGATTCAACCTTTGTCCGACAATTTGACCGATCAAAACATCTCCAAATCAGCTGTAACTTTGGATTTCGCAATAAAATCACAATATCTTTCATCCCTGAAAATTTGGAAAAAAGTTGCGAGGACCGTGTTGCACTCCGAGCGCCATCGTCCCCGACATTTTTTCCAAAATTTCGGGAGCGAGATCTTGCTGTATTTTGCTGCTAAAATCCAGAATTTTGGCTGATTTTGTCAATTATAACACTTTCAAAATTACAGTCAAAGTTGGTCTTGTGATTGCTTGGTCTAAGGCTCCTAATCATTCAAAAATTATCGAAACTGAAATTTTGTGTCAAAATTGTGTTCTTACTGTCTTAGATCTGAAAATTGTATTTGCATTCATTCGAAATTTCAGTGCTTTATTCAAATATTTGCATTTTGTGACTTTTGAAATTAAGTGCCTAATTACAACAACTTTGATTTCCGCTTTCAAAATTGAATTTTGCGTGAAATTGAATCAATTTTTAAATTTCAAAATTTGCATTGCTCTTGACATTCCCTCTAAAATCATAAAATTCAAAATTTCAATCTCCCTCTCTTTTTCAAAATTCAAATTTTGCATTTTTCGACAATCTTGATAGGGTTCAATTTTGAATTTGCAACTTTAATTTGGCCTATCTACAGATCGTAAAATCCCTCAATTTTTTCAGATTAGCTCTAAAATCATCATACCTTTCATCCCTGCAAATTTCAAAAAAAGTTGCAAGGACCGTGTTGCTCTCCGAGCGCCACGGTCCTGAACATTTTTTCCGAAATTTCGGGAGACTGTTGTGATTGCATTTAACAGCTTAAATCTGGAAGATTGGCTGGTTTTACTGAAAATTGCTACCTCTAAAATCAAAATCTTCTCTCTCTCTCTAGTGCATGATTTTTACAACATTAAGCCCTACTTACACTATTCCCATTAGATGAAGCCGTAGAATTAAGTCTTTCCGAGGTTTAACTACTGAGGAGATGGAACCTAATTTGAGTAGTCTTTTTAACGAGGACATGGGTAATTCCTCTAATCCTCCTAATGATGAAGAAGCTCCCCATGAAGTTTCTGTTGAACAACTTTCCAAATTGGATAACCAATTTGACGATTTTCACCAATGGATGTCTCATGAGTATCCCGATAGTCAAGCTCTTCCTTTAATTGAGGGTCTAAAACGCATGCTTCAAAGTGATAAGAATGGAATTGATATTTTGCGTGGTATTTCACACATTGTGAATTCGAATGTGATGCCTATGAAGAGTTGTGCTGAATCTTTAGGTTATACACAACCTCCTACACAAGTCAATCATTCTATTCCTTTGACCACTTCTATTGCTAGTTTACCTACCTTTACATCAAACATCATGGCTACCTCTATACAAGACATTCCTCCTGTGATTACCAGTCATGGGGGCAATCCTCCTTCTTCAATTAACCCTATTCCTTCATTTAATCCGACTTCTTCATTCATTCCTTCAATAAGTGTTCCTATTACATCTTCACAAATGAACATGACGCAAGGGGGCAATTCATTTAACCATTCCATTCCTCCTTGTAGTGTTCCTCCTATCCAATCATCCCCTATGGTTGACTATCATAGGGTCCCACCACCTTACTCTTTACCATCTTTCAATAACATCACACCTCCATCTCAATCTAACACACCTAATATGAACTCTTCGACTAAAGCTACCATTAATAATCTTGCACAAACTGTCTCTTCTTTACAGCAACAAATTGCCTCTATGAACCAATCTAAGTTTAGTGTGCCCACATTTGATGTTGCGAGCCCACTTTCTCTTGACATTGTTCGAGCTATCCCTCCTAAACATGTTGAAATCCCGCATTTGGAACTTTATAATGGTAAAGGAGATCCTCTAACACATGTTAAGACTTTTCAAACAATTTGTACTGATTTTGCTTATGACCAAAGGTTGCTTGCAAAACTGTTCACTAGAACATTAAGAGACAAAGCCCTACAATGGTATTGCTCGTTGCCTTCTTATTCTATTACTTCTTTCGAACAACTTGCAAATGCTTTCATTCAACAATTTCAAAACAATATAAGTCCTAAAGTTACTTTGATTGATTTGATGCATTGTAAACAAGGTGTTAAAGAAAAAGTGACTGATTTCATTGGTAGATATAAGCATTTGTATGCTCAAATTTCTTTTCCAGTGCCTGATAATGATATTCAAAGAATCTTTATTTCTAATTTACAAAAAGACATTCGAGACAAACTTCTGTTTTCTGAGTTTACTACTTTCCAACAGTTGTGTGCCACTCTTCACAATTATCAACTGACTGTGAGTCAAATGGAACAATCACATCCTATGGCTCCGAGTGATAAGGGTGATAGCAGTCAACAACCATTTGGGAAGTTTAAACCGAACAGAGATTCCATCAAATTCAATGAAAACATCATCAACAACAATGTGAATGCAGCATCAGGTGTGCCTCCTATTTCTAAATTTTTCAGGAAAGAAAGAAAGTATACTCCTTTGAATGAATCATTGCATAGTATTATGAATAAGTTATTGGAACAAAATGTGCCTACTCTTCCTCCTATAAGACAAATTGATCCTGCAAAGATTACTTCACCTTATTTTGATCACAAAGCTTTTTGTCACTTTCATCGTCAGCCTGGGCATGATACTGAAAAATGTTTTTCTTTAAAGGGTAAAATTCAAGATTTGATTGATAATAATACTATTTCTGTTTCTAGAGTGAATGATAAAGGCAACACATCTGTAGCTCCTCCTAACCAAAATCTTCAGATTTTTACTGATCCATTACCTTCTCATACTTCTCATACTTCTAATGTGATTGAGGCTAATGATTCCTCTTTCTCATCTGATGGTCTTGTGTCTATGACTCCGAATGTGATTAACTTTGTAGAGCAGCAAGAAAACCCTGAAGAATCTTCCATCACATTTGATTCTAGTGAAACCATTAGGGCACCTGATGGTCCTTTATACATAGTTGCAAAAGTCAAGAATATGCCTTGCCGTGGAGTGCTTATTGATCCTTCGTGCATGGTTAATGTTATTACTGAAGAATTTCTTTTTACTTTGCAATTGAATCAAGTGATCTATGACAAAACAGATGTGATTGTGAAATTATTTGATGCATTTTCTTCTCCTGCAATTGGTTCTATTACATTGCCTATTGAGGTCCATAACAAATCCCTTGATGTGAACTTTGCTATTATTCCTTCTTCCGAACAATTTCGTGTGAAGCTTGGCTATCCTTGGCTATCTTCCATGAAAGCTATTGCTTCTCCTATTCATAAGTGTTTGAAATTTCCCCATAATGGTGGAGTTGTTACTGTCAATCATAGTCTCTTTAAACCAGCTGAAAGAACTTCTAGCGTTCCTCTTGATTACTTTTGGCCTAAACAATTCCAATCTCTTCCTCCGCGAAGTGATCATCTTTTCAAATCTTATCAAAAGTGGAAAACATATATGATCCTATCTCTAAGTGAACCTAGAGCACCTAAACTTGACATTCCTATCATTCTTGAGAAGGAAATTCTTCCTTTGAAAGACAAAACTAATGTCTTTCCCCAAGAAGATTCCCAACCCATCCCTATGGATGCGACTATGTCTACGCCTAATAAATCTTCTAACAATAGACCTATACCTCCTCGTCATGATGGACTTGGTCTTCTTCCTAAACCAAAAATTCCTCCTTTATATGGAGCAGTTCCTCCTCCTTCCTTTTATAGAGAGAAGAGACCTTCTTCTTCTCCTATTATCCAGCCTAAGAGACCACAACCTAAACATCCAAGCGATAGGGATGAGAACATTCCTCCTCCTCTACCTTCTACACTTCCTACTAAGACTAGACGTAATCATTCTGCACGGGAACGTCGACGAAAGCGTCGTCTTAGGGCTCAAGCAGTTGCTCCTCAAACTTTGCAATCTCCAAAAACACCTTCAACAAGCATTATTCCATTTTCTCCTCAGCCGGATATTGAGCCTAAATCTCCTAAACATAAGATGCATGATGGTCTTGATCCTGTGTGAGTTAAAGATCCTATTTTTATAAATCTTGATGATGATATAGATGAAAATGTTATGCATGATGAAAATGTTACTCCTCTTGCTTCTGATAGTGAATATGAACTTGTTGATGTTGATAACCATTTATCTAATGAATTTTCTAAAGCACTTATCCTAGCTCCTAGACAAGAACAATGTGGCTGGGAACATGAACATAGCCCTTGTTTGGATCTTGTGATAGCTCCATCTGCTGTGTTGGATGTTCCTCCTCTAGCGTGTTCCCTGCCTTCCCGAAACATTGATCAGCAAGATCGGGGGGTAGATGACATGCTAGACTAGTTACATTAGCATAGCAGACTCTCTCCCCCTCTCTTTTGTTACTTCTTCTATATTTTATTTTCATTCTTCTATTTGTCGTCCTTAGTGTTGTCTACTTGAGGACGATGCAAAGCATTGAGATCTCTCGATCTCTCTCATGTTGACTCAACAGACACATGTGTTCCCTTCTTCTAGGTGACCTTCCTTGATTGGGGAATGAAGAACAATTATGCATACATACATATGATATATACATGACTTATCATACAGCATACTGACCCCAAGGACAGTGAAGTCACCTTGTGCTTTGTGTTTTGTGTCTATTATCCTTGGGTTTATCTCACACTTGGGGGCTAAATCCTTGCGATAACGTGCTCCTTTCCTTTCTCATTTCTTATGTGTATCACTACGTTAAAACAATCACCCCTGTTGAGGCGTGTGCGATCGCTTTAACGTAGGGGGGCATACACCCTGTCTATCCTTTCAAAGATACTTGAAAATTTTCGGTATTTCTCTTGCATGACTCATAGTGAGGGAACCTTACTACTGACAGTCATGGTTCTCCCTCGTGATCTTCCCTTTTACTTTGTCAATCGAAGTCGTAAGATCCTTAGTCCACTGGGGGCTTGGTGTGTCTTGCCTCCTTGACGTGGTGAAAGTCTTTCAACGTTGTTTCCTTGTACTTTATCGGAAGTATGAGCATACATACTCCCGCTAAAGTGGGGGCTAAATGTAGCATCCTAAAATTGTGACACTTGCAATTTCGACTGCATTTCGGTCTTCACGATGGCGACGCAACACGCAACCTGAATGGAGACCCCAAAACTCGCTCACGACACTGAAAACTGCATTTTTTAAGCACCCTGGCCTGAACCTCCTTTGCACCCCGCTGTCCCGGAGGTGGGACCAGAGCGCCCAGTGCCCTGGTCCCTCAGGACCAGGGTGCCCAGCGCCCTGGTCCCTCAGGACCAAGGCGCCCAGCGCCCTGGTCCTCTAGGACCATGGCGCCCAGCGCCCTGGTCCCTGGGTCCTATTTTGGGCCCGGTTTCCTAAGTGATATCGGGTCTTTTTGATTGCAATTTGGAAATATACTTCCCTGGTCGGCCTAAGGTCGGGAAAATCAATCTATTAGCCCTAAATGACAAGTATATAAACTACATTTTCCTCTCTCATTCGATATGATGGAAAAGGCATGGAAATTATACTCAAGCATTCAAGCATTCAAGCATTCCTTCAAGCAATTGATCATTTCAAGTCTCCATTCAAGGCTAAGTGTTGCATTCAAGACAAGGATTCAACCATTGAAGAGGAGATCACATACTACGTGCTACAACATACAACATACAACATCTAAACCTTCGCACATAAGGATACAAACATCCTTAGAACAAGGTATTAGTACTTGTTTTACAGTCATTTACATTTACAGCTCTTGCTCATTTCTTGGTTAATTCCAAAACCGGGGTTTGACCTAAAGGCAAACCCCTAATCCCTAACCCCCCATCGTCTTCACTTTTCTGTGTGTAGGTTGCAGGTACGCGGCTGAGATTGAAGATCTGGAATCCTTGTGCAGAGACGAACCGATCCCCCTTCGTTTCGCAGATTTTTCGGAGGACCGTGGCGCCGGGCGCCATCGTCCTGACAACTTTTGCTCAAATTTGCAGGACAGCGCCGTATCGACATTTTACTGCTAATTCTAGGTCCGCAGCTTCATCCTATAACCTAAACTCAGTTTATAAGTGAATCTTTATGACTTTCTATGCATCCTTAGCTTAATTTCCTTAATCAACATTCTTTACAAAAGAGGGTAGCTTTGCTTTCCAAACCCTTGAAATTCATCTAGCATCCAATCTTACCTTGTGTGGGATTGGATCTTATGAGTTTCAACCCCTCTTTTGAATGTAAAGTCTTCCCCCTAAGTGAAAACCCATCGAATCCTAGCAAACCTCCCTTCTCTCCCCTCAGAGTTGGAAGAGGGGAGACCAACTAGGGTTCGACCGCGATTTTCCGCTTTACAGCTAAATAAAAAATCCAATTGCAAATCAATGGAGAAATACAAAATGAATCAAAATCATTAAACAAATAAACCTATGTTGACTCCAATGCACTTGGCCTCCAATATTCTCATTCTTCTTATTGGCCATTTGGAAGAGTTGATTATTTGTTGCATTGATGTTTTGTCATTGATTTCAGCACTAGTTGTTTGAATGCTTTATCGACACCCTTCTAGTCTCAGTAGGTTGAGTAGTTTCTGGTTGGTTTGGATCCGACATGATCTGATAGGCTCCAGTATGATTTGGTAATGGAATTGTCTTATTCATGATACTCATGACCATATTCAGTCATTTGGTTTTGGTATGGTGGTCAGATGCTATCCCGTTTGCTTAGAGGCTTGGCTTGCAGTTTCAGAGAGGGTTTCACCAGCAGAGCTTTTGTTGAAGATCTTTGGTGGATTGCATAAGTGGTATTCGTGAAAATTTTGGTGGAGATTCAAGATGTTGTTGGTGTTCATGTTTGAGACTTGGTGGATGGAGATCATTTCTTTAGTGTATGGACCTACATTGAGTCCCAGTTGATCTAGGTTATGGACCAACTTAATGTAACATGTGAATTGGACCTATCGATGTATTTTTGAGATGTCTTATATGTTGGATATTATTTGTTTGGTCTAAGGCTAACATGTTCTGTAATTATGTAATTGGTTTATTCTCTAGTGGTTGACTTGATTGTTTATGATCGAGGGTTTGTATATATATGATGTAAGATCTCATTGTAGATTAGAGTGGTTGTGGGAAATGAATATGTAATGTGCAAATAATGTAATATCATTCAGGTGGAGGATTTGGTCGATCATTGGAGATCGAATTGGGTTTGTGTAAGAGGATTTAGTCCTCCAGTATAGAGCATAACTATAATTGTACTCAGGCATAGGAGATGTTATCTTTGCAAATCAAACACTTCTTTGTATTGTAGTTTGGATTTCGATGTAGTCAGTGATACTCCTTTCGTGATGAGACGTGCACTCTAGGTTGCTCGCCTTCCTGCAAGTGTATGCCCCTCAATTGTAACTCACATACTTACTACAAAAGTATTATCTGACTGTGGGTAGGCTTCCCACCATGGTTTTTCCGTTTACCTAGTTTTTCACGTATAAATATTGGTGTCATGTGGATGGTATTTATTCTATGATTATTTCTTATTTTTAATTGGTTTAACTGCTATTTCGATATTTGGTTTCAGCATTCCGTTATTAATGTTTTGGGTTTCGATATTAAATTTTTAATTGCTTAAGGTTCTGGTAATCTATGACAACTGATTCACCCCCCCCCCTCTCAATTGTCTTCTGATTATTTGAATTGTCTAACAATTAGTATTAGAGCTTTGGTCCTCTCTATAGAAATCTTAACCACTTGAGGAAGATCCTATAGCATCTAATAGTTCAAGTTCATCCAGATCATCTAGAGCTATCTTTTAGAGAGATATTCCTAGGCTTGATGGAATAAATTACACAGTATGAAAGATTCAGGTGTAGACTCATCTGAGATGTCTTAGCAAGGAGATTTGGGAGACCACACAAAATGGTATCACACCTCAAAAAAACCTAGATAAGGAGTTTGAGAATGATTGTAGAGAAAGAGAATCCCTCTTGTGTGCATTTTCTGATCATCAAATAATAGGATTGTTTGACAAATCATCTGGAAAGGCTATATGGGATAAGTTGGAGACTCTTGATGAAGGTGACCTTACAGTGAAGATTGCAAAACTTGATGGTTACCAGGTGAGATATGAAAATATGAAGATGAAAGAAGATTAAAGGATTACTGCATTCATGGAAAGTATAAATGAGATTGTTATCTAGATCACAAGATATTATCTCAAATAAACCAGATTTGAAACATTAAATGCAAGAAAAAATGGCAAAAAATGAAAACCTTAAATGAGGAAAAAAAAAATAAATATATATATATATATTGAAAGCATAGACATGATTCTACCCTACACAGACGTGATTCTACCATACACAAACGCGATTTCCCAACACAGATGCATTTCTACAAAAACAAATGCAAAACAAAAAATCGTGCAGGACACAAATATGATTAAAGTGATCACAAACGCGATTATATCTCACAAACACGATTAAATCACCCACAAACGCGCCTGTAATGAAATCCTGCAATCTAGAAAATGAAAAATACTGCCAAAAACATGAATGCGATTCAGAGGTTAACAGACGTGGCTGAAAAGCAAAAACGTGATTCCAGGATGTGCAGACACGGAAATGTCAAAATGTTGTCGGAAAATGTCAGATCTGCAACTTCAAAAATATAAAATCTGCAACAAAAGATGTTAAATGCAAAAGGGACAAGAGTCCCATCGGGCATACCAAAATGTTTATGGTGAAAGTGGAAACAACAATATTGAAAGACTAAATAGAAATCAACCACAAAACTCTAGCCTAACAACAACAAAGATCCACCATAACATATGAAGATTACTTAAGACAATGCAAATCAAATGAAATCATAAAGATTATACCATCACATGTCCAATAGGGTTTAGATCTCTATTCTTCCTACCTCCATTGATCTTGCTTGATATATTTGCTCTCATATTTTATGTGTGCACAAGAGCTCAACAAAGAACAAAAATGTGGTTGCAAGTAGACTTGATCACATATGAAAGTTTGAATGCTAGAAGGCTTCCAAGATCGATTAGGGTTGATAATTAAGGAAGCATCTCCTTATATAGAAGACACTATAAGAAATGGAGGGATAAGATTGAGAGGTGTAAAAGATAAATGATTAGCTAGGATTAGAGTGTATGTAGAGGAAATAAGTAAATAATGAGAGGATAGGTAGTGTAGGAATTAAGAGATGAATGACATGTGTCATGGGTAGAAAAGGTTAATGAATTAATTAAATAAATAAAGATTTATTTAATTAATAGATGAAGTGGGATCAATTAAATAAATAGAAGTATTTATTCAATTTACGAAAAAGGATAATTTAAATAAATTAAAGTATTTATTTAAATGAGAAATAAGGCTAGAAGAGGATAAATGAATTAATTAAATAAATAGAGATTTATTTAATTAACAAAAGAATTAGGCTAAAATAATTAAATAAATAAATATATTTATTTAATTAGACTGGACAATTTTAGGTGTCTACATTTTGCCTCTCTTTGAGACAATGCAGCTTGTTGCGTTGTTTCAAAGAAGATTAGATGAATTGATACAAAGTTGCCCCAAGATGGGAATGATATGCCCCCTCAAGAGATTGGATGAAAATGTCTAGAAAGGATCACAGACAATCTCTTGATAAGAAAGAAAGGCTAGAATGGACTGACCATATATGATAGAATGACAAAGTCACGGGATAAAGAAGACTAGCATGGGAGACTAGGGCTAGTGCAATCTATAAGATAGACCACGAGGGAAAAACATCCTCATTTTCATCCACACATCGAAGAGATCAGAGTGTAGAGAAAGTAGAGAGCAGTCAACAACGATGGCATTGGTTCATAGAATCGATCACATTCGCTGATTTCAGAGACCAACAAATGCAGGAGAGCCGATAAGTACCACAAAACCTTCTTGTACTTTGTTGCATTAATTGTTGTCATAAATGCATGTTAGGGAGGTCAATAAATGTGCTCTAGAAAATGTCAAGTGGGGGGAAAAATGCTAAGGCATGTCTGTGTTGGTGCCAGGTGCGTCTGTTCCATGAATGCACATTTATGTCTTCAAGGTTGAATTGGCAGTTCTATGATAAACATATGTTGTTGATTGGATAAGCTGCTGAAAGGATACACTCAAGAAGGTCCTCTAGGAAAGACTAGGATAACAAATAGGGCTAGGATTGACAATTATGTGATAGAACATACGTTGCCATTCAGAAAAATACACAAGAGGATACACTGAAGCAGAGGCCCTAGGATAGGATAGATCGAGGCACTTTGTGATGAACAGGAAGTACCAAAGAAATTGACAATTTTGTGATAGAACATATGTTGTCAATTGGATAAGCTACTCAAGAGGATACACTCAAGTAGGTGCCCTAAAAGATAGGATCAAAGCAGCACTTTGTGATGTATAGGGAATGCCACTAGGATAAAAAAAATAGTACTTTGTGATGAATAGGGAGTACCAAAAAGAGAAGCACTTTGTGATGAATAGGGAATGCTACTAGGATAGAAAGCAATACTTTGTGATGAACAGGGAGTACTAAAAAAGAGCAGCACTTTGTGATGAACAGGGAATGCTACTAGGATAAAAAAGTAGTACTTTGTGATGAACAGGGAGTACAACTAGGATATAGTACCATATGATAGATATAAGCACTAGGATAAAAAGCAAAACTTTGTGATGAATGGGGAGTACCACTAGGATTGATACAATTGATTTTCTTGATTGCAGGAGGACTTACCAATGTTGGAGTCATGGGAGAGATTCCCTTTGACTCAGAGTTTACAACTAGAGATGACATTAAAGGATAGAGAAGTAGTCTAGGCTATGGACTTGTGACATATTATGTATGTGCCTGAGTTTCGGGCGAACATGGGATTGCTGACTGCATTAGCTAAGAGATGGCACTCAGAAACTTTCACATTTCATTTGTTGATGGGTGAGATGACAGCCACCTTAGAGGATGTGTATAGAATATTGTGGATACTAATCAATGGGGATTTGATTGCTTATGATCAAGACAGAGACAGGGATGCATTGAGACGAGTGTTTTAGGATCCAGGACTAGAGATGAGGGCAGGACACGTGGTTTAGGACACTATGACCGCGACAACATTGACACTATCAACAGTACTAGTAGGAGTTATCAATGGGTTTCTGTATCCGGATAGGGAAACATGAGGGTTGGTTGTGGGATGGGGTGTTAAGTTCTGATGCCAATAGCTAACAAGATGAGAGGGGGCGGTGAATCATACAAACTTAATAATCAATAAAATCAACAGATTCAACCTCAGTAACTTATACTTCAGCAATATAACCAAAAACTGCTAAACATGATAACTCATAAACACAAAATCATCATAACACATATTGTAGACATCTAAAAATGGTCAATGCTTGCGGAGTCATACTTTAACATTTGCGCATTGCCTTATTTTAGGGTTTTTACATCGCATTAACATTTCTTCTATGTTGCGCACTTGGTCTTTATCATTTGCGAGCATAAAGTCCTTCTTCTGCATTCCTCATTTTTTATCGCTTTCAAATTAGGGTTTTGTCCTCTTTTCAATCTTGTCATTTTACGATCGATTCATCATCGATCCTTGTCCTCTTGTCAATCTCGTCAATTTTGCAATTGATTTGTCATCGATCATTGTCCTTTTCAATCTTGTCATTTTGCGATTGATTCATCATCGATCCTTGTCCTCTTGTCAATCTCGTCAATTTTGCGATCGATTTCTCATCGATCGTTGTCCTTTTCAATTGTGTCAATTTGGATCAATTAGTCATTGTTCCTCGTCAATTGGTGCCTATCAATTTGGTCTCTTCATCAATCTTGGTCAATTTGTCAACCAATCTCAAATCATTTATTAGCATTGGTCCTTTGTCAATCAGAATCATGATCAAATCGACCCTACATCAATTATCTTTTGTCAAGACCTAATTGTCATCCTTGCATTTCTAATTCATCTTCTAGGATTTTATGATTTATTCATTTAATCTTGATTGTCATTTTCCCTCTAGGTTAAATTATTTATTTATTTATCCTAAGTCTTCTTGTCACAATTAAATATTTATTTAATTGGCTAATTAATTCCCCCTCTTTTTATGAATTAATTAATGAATGAAAAGTTGTTAATTAATTCACCTAATTTTTTAATTTCATCAATTTCTAATTTCCTAATTTCCAATTCATCATTTCTAACCTAATTTTCTAATTTGCCAAATTCAATTTCCACCTAATCAATTTCTCTCTAGTCTTTCCCTATTTTTGTGCTTCAGTGGAAGCATGAATTTCTCATGCGTCATACTATTGGCATAGCAAGATGTCATAGGCTTTTAGTCTTCTAACCTTTGCATTGGCAATATGTCATAATTCATGACATAGAAGGTGTCATAACATTCTTCCTTCAACTCAATTTTACCATTTTTGAAATCAATTGCCTCTAATATCAATTTCATGCTAGTCTTGTCCTCTCTCCAATTTGTCTATAAATTGGATGAGTTTCTTCAATCAAGAGATCAATTAACCACATTTTCGAAGATATCAATTAATCACATTTTTGAAGAGATCAATTAATCACATTATCGAATTAATGACATTTTCAGAGAATCAATCACGCTTCTAGTATCCTTACACTGTCATCTCATCTTGTCAATCTTGCTTTCATCTCATGCTTATGCACTTGTAGGTGAGATCCACAAACACAAAGCAATTTGAAGGAGAAAGAAGGACAATGGAGAATTCTAGAGGAGATATTCGTATTTGTAATGGTTTGCATTTGATTTGAGTGTCTTGTTTTCATATCTCTATTGAATGTTTTTAGGATTTCTTATCATTGCAATCTAGTTTTTGTGATTGAACTAGTTTAATGTTTATATTTATTTGATGATTTCCAAATTCCTATCTACATTAATTGGTGAACCCAATGTGAACTAACCCCTTAACCATGTTTTTGAGTGCTTTTGAGCTGATTTGCAGGTGAAAAACTCAAGAAACAGGGCGATTCAGAGCTTTCTGGACACTTCTACGGCTGTGTGGGTGGGTTTTGTGCCTATGTTGAGGCATTCTGCACCTGTGTAAGGTATGCAAGTGCATCTTGATGGGTTTTGCGCTTGTGTAAAAAAAAAATTAAAAAAAAAAAAATTCATTCTGTTTTCTGCATTATGGTTTTTTGGTACTGATTCTCTGTGCAGCATCTTGGCGTTACATGTGACAAAGACTAAGAATACAACTACTAACGAATCTCATGCAGGACGGGGTCAAAGACTCACATTAAAACAACATTTTGCTTGCAAATTTTTAAAGTAGTTTCACATTTAATTTCTTAAAGGTTAATGAATACCATGCATGCTTTGTTTGTTTTTAGTTTGACTGCATGTTTTAACCTTTAGAATTGGGCCTGCCTCTCGATTTGCCTGGCACTTCGCACAAGCATTGGTGAGAGGGAACGACCCTAAGTGGTGACGGGCTAAAACCAAGCTCTTCCGAACCACTCTAAATAACTGTGGATGCAACGAAAATTGTAGACAATTGGTGCTAGAATGGTATTGCGATGATTTATTCACCGGATCAATACCCACCCGAATGGATGCCCTTACTAGAATCTCTTGTTTAGAAGCCAAAATCCTTTTATCTATTGGCTCAGGCGTTGTGATACGCACAAGCCAAAGACACCTCTCATGTACTCCTTCGTTAGAGATAGCAAGTTCTTGGGAAGTGATGCCCCTTGAACTCGAAGCTTGGTATGCCCGAGAAGTGAGTGCACTGTAAGGGGGAGCCAATGCTACCAAGCATCTAGTTATCTGGCTAAGTGTTGTATTTTATGGTTAGAGGATTCAACAGATATTGCCCTTGCCAGCCATAGGATTTGCTGTACATGTGCTTGATTGTCTTGGGTCTAAGTAAAACAAACATTTTGTCTTCCGTGATTGTCAAAGGTTAAATTAAAAATAAACTTTCAAAAGTGCTCATAATCAACTTGGGTTTTCAAAATCAACAACATTCAACTCAAAACACAATCCGAACAAAGGTCCAAATTTGTCCAAGTATTCATCCAACATTTAAACATGGCTTTCAAACACATTGAAAAACTTTGTATCAACATTCATGTCACTTTAGGCTAGGTTTTGCATAGTCCCACTTAGGTCCTAAAGCATATTGTCATCTCCTTTTATTTTAGTCCTTTTCATTGCAAGCGTCCTCATTTTGCACTTAGGTCCAAAAGCATTTCCCTAAGTTTGCATTTCATTGTCATATCTAAGCTAGATTTCCATCTAGGTGACATTTGTGCATTATCCTTGTCATGCTAAAATTAGGTCTTGCCTAGGTTGCATTTTGCATATTCCAGGTCATTGGTCTTCACATATCCTTATCATTGTATTGTCATCTTGTCTTGGCTTCATCTTGTCATATCATATCCTTGGATCATTTTCATATCATATCCTAAGTCATTGTCATAATAATTGCCTTCTTTCATTTAGTCTCAAAAATTTGGTTTGTCAAACTTAAAAAAATCAAAACTTTGGATGACACCCTAAGTTGTTGTTAGGGAGTCTTGACCTTGTCTAAAATTTATCCTTTCATTAATATCATTTTTGTCAAACCTAGCTTAGTATCCAAGCATATAGGTGAGACATTGTCAATTTGTCCTTTTGCCATTTGGTCCTTTGTCAATTAAGGTCTTGGCTTCATTTCAACTCCCCAAGGTTGTGTCTTTAGCTTTGCATTTCAAAAGTCTGTCTCCAAAAATTCAAAAAGTCCAAAAACATTAAGTTGCATTGTCATCCTTTTAGGTTGCATTTGTCAATCCCATTAGTTGCATTTCATAGTGACATGTTTGTTGAAATGAGGTCTCAACCTTCTTACAAAGCCATGTCATCACAATTGAGAAATCAATCATGTCAATCCAATCTCTACATGTCTCAGAACTTGGATCAAACTTTTTATGATGAAACAAGTCTCCAAATACAAAAACTAGAGGAGAAACTAGCTCAAGAAAAGGAGATTTTGGAGCAAAAAGTGAAAAACATTGAGAAGAATAGATCACAAAGGTCCAAAATGTTTCAAAAATTTCCAGGTCGAAATCCAAATATTGAGCCACTTGATGTAAGATCTCTTATTGAATGATTAGACATACCAGCTCTCCTCTCACAAATAGAGATGATGAAACAATTTCAAGAAAAGAGACAACAACATTATGTGCCTCCACAACAAGAACAAGAAGGTGTTTACTATCAATTAGATTTTCAACCATCACAACCAATTGTTCAACATTTCCAACAGACACAACCAATGGTCCAACATATACAACCAACACAACCAATGGTCCAATTTCAACAATATGTCCAACCAACTATACAATGTCAACAAATGGTTCAACCAATGGTGGAATATCAACAAGTTCAATCAACATATCAATATCAACAACTACAATCATAAATTCAAAAACAAAGGTTGCAACACACACCAAGCCAAATTTTGAACATGTCAAACCAATTTGATCAACATCTAGTTCGAAATCAAAACATGACATCAAACCAAGACCAAATTCTTGCTAAACAAGTTCAAATTCCAGATACAACCATGTCAAAACCTCGAAAGAAAGGTGGCTTTATTGCAAGGCTCTTCAGGAAATTACCAAGTGAGTTCTTTGAGGAAGATCAAGATAATACACTTATGTCTAGCAATGCCTCATCCCCCCACAAACAAATTGACTCTCCAGTGGCATCTATCCCTAAACCTTTAGAAGTTTCACAAGAACCTTCCATATTGTCCTCATCAAATAATACACCCAAGGATGCAATTATCCAAGGGCTATCCATAATTGATTGCCAAGATAATCCAATTCATGATGCACATCCTTGTCATGTTTCAGAAATACAAGACCCAATGCCACCATGCACTTTATTACCATTACATGTTTTAGAGGACCCTATTAGAAGTCCCTCTTCCTCATGTTCAAGCATTGATTCCTTGCTAGAATCCATCACAAATGTTCAAAGTGCATTTCCTTCATGCCAAAACATTGATTCCTTGTCAGAATCCCTCATGCATATCCAAAGATCAACCTCATGTCAAGAGGATAATTTAGAGCACGAAGAAACATGTCTTGAAACATATCAAGATCAAGATCCTAAAACCTTATCATCCCATCCAATTGTTGACCAAGATCCCATTTCCCCAGACACTCACGATGATTCCCCTATTCTTGTCCATCCTATTCAAAGTCCTATTAACACTCCATTCCCTAAGAAAGATCAAGATATCCCTTCCATCCTTTCCGATGATCCCATTAAAAGTCTAGAGCAAAGCAACTTTAAAGAGGATTCCAATGATCTTCTTCCTTGTCAAGATCAAATTATTCCTTTAAATCCTCCACAAGATCCTTTTGTTCCTCCATCTCCTTGTCTTAATGCTCCATCTACACTCCAAGATCGCATTTCTTTTGATGATCCCATTATTTCTCCCATTCCATCTCTTGAAGAGCCTGTCATTGAACCATGTCCACTACACAATCCTAGTCCCTCTCATGATCCTAATCCCCCTCATGATTCTAACGTGTCAGTGCAAGATGTTCATGAACCCTCGACATGCATAATGGGTTCTTCCACTTTGGTACAATCTGATCCACTTCAAGATCTCATTATTTCTCTCATATCATATCAACCTCATAATGGACTCGCGTCTTCTTCCCAAAGAAAAGAGTATCCTACAAGTCAAGATATTCATAAAGGCAAAGGAGTAGATCTCCATAAGCAAGAATCCCTTCATGTGAAAGAAAATGTTAAGGTTCATGTCTACACAACTCACTCTCAAGACGTTGGTATCCCTCCATCAAAATCAAAACGTACACCTTCCCCATCATACCTTCCATCCATCTTAGGTCCTTATATCCCTTCGTTCTCTATGCAAGGTCAGCAAAGGCACACATCCTTGAGTAAATTTCATCAATCCAAAAGAAGTCCATTTCATTCATATCCATCCATGCATTCCTTTCCCCCTCCAAGCAATTTGGATGCCAAGTATAAAAGTCATAAGTCTAGAAATCCACATGTATTCAAGGATCAACATGTCCAATATAATCGACATGTCAAAACAAAGAAAAATATGATCTATAAAGAAAAAGAAATATCCAAAAGGCCACAAAGGCCCACTGAACAAAATAAAGCAAAGTCAAAATATATATGGGTTCCTAAATCCCTTGTGCAAGCAATGCACTCCAAGGAACCACAAAAGCATGAAAAATAAAAAACCATGTGGATCCCTAAGTAGCTTCTTGAAGCACAAAAAGAAAAATCCAACTTGGCATCTGAAATTGATATTCCTCCATCCAAACCTCTCAAATTTGTTCCTCCATCACCTCCTTCTTCCATTTTGGGTCCTTATGTCCACAAATCCCTAGCTATTCCTTCATCAAAATCTCCATATCCAAAACCCACTCTTCCTCCATCAGTCCATCACCCCTCAAGCTGTGTGCCAATGTCAATATTGCCAACATTTTCGTCCACTAAAGCCCAATTATTCCAATACTCTATCCATTATCCAATGCATATTTTCCATCCTTCGATCCCTTTGATCCCATCCTTTGCATAAATCCTCGCCTTAGTTTCATCTTATTTTCCATGTCCTTATCCTACCAACATCTTTGAGCATACTTTTAAAGGTCATGGTCCATTTTTTTTTTCAAGGCTACTATCTAAACAAAAAAGATGCTTGAGTCCTTCTTCCATCCCCTATCATGTGTCCATCTTCTATTGAAAAAGTCAAAAAAAAAAAAAAGACAAAAAAGACAAAAAAAAGAAAAAAACGTAACACAAAAAATAATTCGTCCACTGGTGAAAACCTGGCAAACAGGTGCCTTGGGCAAGTATCGTGATGAAAACCTAGCAAATAGGCATCATGCGTAATCTATGAACTTCTTGCACACCACACTTGGGGGCAGGTTTCCTCCTTCATATCCTATTTCCCTTCATTATCCTATCATACCATGTCATACTCTTCCATTATCTTATTGTCCCTCATGTCCATTTCCTCTTTCCACCTTTGATCTTGACAAGGCTGAGGATCTTCATGAGAATCATGCATTTTGTTTGTAGCTTTTAGTCTATCATAGCTTTTGGTCTTTATCCATTTGCTTATTACAACCTTTCATCCATATTCCCTAGCTTATTGCAACTTTCTGCCACTATCCCATATCCAATCCCGACCTTCAGTCCATGTCCCTTATCTATCCATTCTTTGTCTTTCTTATCCTATCCATATCTTATCACTATCCATACACTCTTTTTCATTCCTTGATCTTGATCTGACATAAGGACACAAAATTTAAACATGGTTTCAAAAACCTCTTGACATGTCACTGCTTTACATTTTCATATTCAGTCTCTTGTCCCATCACGCAATAGCCCTTGAAAATTGCATCTGTATTGTCTCCATGATAAAAGGCCTTTGTCTTCCCTCTATCCACCATCATTTCAGAAAGCCTATTTATTCACCTATCATATTCCTTGCCCTGCTAGACACTGGGGGCAAAATCCCTAAAAATTGAAAAATGTCTTGAAATAATCCAAAAACATCAAAAAAATCATGTGTTCATTTTCAGCTAAAATGTCCTGAAAAAATCCCTAAAAAATCAAATAATGTCCTGAAAAAATCCAAAAAAATCAAATAATGTCATGAAAAAATCCAAAAAAGTAAAATAAAGTCCTGAAAAACGAACAAAAAAATTGTAAAAAACTCGAAATTCCTACAAAGTGAAAAACATCAAATTCCAAAAACAATTTATTTGGCATTTTTCATTTTGTCAATAAATGATCCCTTTGTGCATAGACAGATCACTGAGCATACATCCAACGACACTCAATCAAACATCGTGCTTTAATGAAATCAACCATTAACAGATGAACTTTTCAATCAAACCAGATATTCAAACTAATTAAAATTGTCATATCAATCAATCAACATCAATATCATTGGTCCTTGTCAATATTATCATGGGTTTTATACAGGGTATGGTATACTCGAAACCAGACTATGTCCTGTCTTAGATGGGGTACTACATTCCCTGGAACCAGACAGCATGATCATTCTTGTTTTTCACTTTTGACAATGACAATCAGACTATTTTTTTGACTTGGTTGAATTTGTGCGTCTTATCTTTTTATTGATTTATCTTTGGCTTCGATCATGTTCCTATGTTGCTCAATGATGTCACTGAGTGATTTAGAGTGACCGGGATGGTTCATGGTCCCTTTACATTTTTTGTTGTGTTTGTTGTTTGTGGAATGTTTGTCACAAACTGGGGCAACTATATCATTGAGTGTTTGTGATAAGTACATTCGCTTTGTGAATGCCGCACATACCTCGACCCTTGATGTATGCACCCTAGGATGCTTCACTCATTCCTTGTGTGCAATGTGTATGTCTTTTGCAAACAGGGTTGCGTTTCAACTCTGGCCTTCAATGCCATGATGCTCTGCATCCGTCTTGCTACATTAAATAAAGGTTCTCACCTACTTATGTGCATTTGTGAAAGCAAGTTTTCCTTCATCTCTAACTGTCCTTTGTCTAATTTCTGCTTACTAATATTTCTTCCATCAGTCTTGGCAGTCTATTCGGTCTAGTTCTCTGATCTCCAACCTATCGTCTTCTGTCATTCTTATCGATCAATTGGGCACTTTTCTGGATGTTTCCGGCCAATTCCTCGAGGGGGCATGCATATGTCATTTTCATTGTCTGGGGCATTTTCATTATTGTTCTTTGAAACAACGCTTAAAATTGCATTGTCTCAAAGAGGGGCAAAATGTAGACATCTAAAAATGGTCAACGCTTGCAGAGTCATACTTTAACATTTGCGCATTGCCTTATTTTAGGGTTTTTGCATCGCATTAATATTTCTTCTATGTTGCGCACTTGGTCTTTATCATTTGCGAGCATTGAGTCCTTCTTCTGCATTCCTCATTTTTTATCGCTTTCGAATTAGGGTTTTGTCCTCTTTTCAACTTGTCATTTTGCGATCGATTCGTCATCAATCCTTGTCCTCTTGTCAATCTCGTCAATTTTGCATTCGATTTGTCATCGATCGTTGTCCTTTTCAATCTTGTCATTTTGCGATTGATTCATCATCGATCCTTGTCCTCTTGTCAATCTCGTCAATTTTGCGATCGATTTCTCATCGATCGTTGTCCTTTTCAATTGTGTCAATTTGGATCAATTAGTCATTGTTCCTCGTCAATTGGTGCCTATCAATTTGGTCTCTTTATCAATCTTGGTCAATTTGTCAACCAATCTCAAATCATTTATTAGCATTGGTCCTTTGTCAATCAGAATCATGATCAAATCGACCCTACATCAATTATCTTTTGTCAAGACCTAATTGTCATCCTTGCATTTCTAATTCATCTTCTAGGATTTTATGATTTATTCATTTAATCTTGATTGTCACTTTCCCTCTAGGTTAAATAATTTATTTATTTATCCTAAGTCTTCTTGTCACAATTAAATATTTATTTAATTGGCTAATTAATTCCCCCTCTTTTTGTGAATTAATTAATGAATGAAAAGTTATTAATTAATTCACCTAATTTTTTAATTTCATCAATTTCTAATTTCCTAATTTCCAATTCATCATTTCTAACCTAATTTTCTAATTTGCCAAATTCAATTTCCACCTAATCAATTTCTCTCTAGTCTTTCCCTATTTTTGTGCTTTGGTGGAAACATGAATTTCTCATGCATCATACTATTGGCATAGCAAGATGTCATAGGCTTTTAGTCTTCTAACCTTTGCAATAGCAATATGTCATAATTCATGACATAGAAGGTGTCATAACATTCTTCCTTCAACTCAATTTTACCATTTTTGAAATCAATTGCCTCTAATATCAATTTCATGCTAATCTTGTCCTCTCTCCAATTTGTCTATAAATTGGATGAGTTTCTTCAATCAAGAGATCAATTAATCACATTTTCGAAGAGATCAATTAATCACATTATCGAATTAATGACATTTTCAGAGAATCAATCACACTTTTAGTATCCTTACGCTGTCATCTCATCTTGTCAATCTTGCTTTCATCTCATGCTTATGCACTTGTAGGTGAGATCCATAAACACAAAGCAATTTGAAGGAGAAAGAAGGACAATGGAGAATTCTAGAGGAGATATTCACATTTGTAATGGTTTGTATTTTATTTGAATGTCTTGTTTTCATATCTCTATTGAATGTTTTTAGGATTTCTTATCATTGCAATCTAGTTTTTGTGATTGAACTAGTTTAATGTGTATATTGCTTTGATGATTTCCAAATTCCTATCTACACATATAACACCAGATTTAACGTGGAACCCCAAATAGGGAAAAACCACTGTGGGATTTCGGACCCACTAAGAAATATACTCTTCTAGAGTATGCTCGGTTAAAAGAAAATCTTGTTAAAGATTACAAACACATTGGTAGATGTGACCTAGTTAAGGGATTTCCCTTAGATCTGTTAAGATCTTCACTTTGTTAGAAGTGACCTTATCAAAGGATTTCAAACACTCATTTAGAATTTTACCTTGCTAGAGGGTTTACAAATAAGACTGTTAAGTCCACTCGGTTAAGAGATTTTCTGTCACTTACAAAATAACAGTAATAAAATATATCTGCAACTTCACATCTAAAATGCTAAAGCATATTCTTTTTGCTCAAAACAATCTTGTCATAGGACTTATCTTGTCCCTCTGCTGGGCTCCCTACTCTATTAGTCAAATAGGTCATCAAGCTTCTATGCTTGGTAATCACTATGTAGCATCCTTATGCTTACACTTGCCTGCATACATTGTTCATCAATAATTTCTTATTTATAAACAATTGCTAACCGTTGAATCTCCTTGATCACATTTCCCATGATCAATCATAGCCATTAGATCTTCAATACTGACTAGGTTCAATGTATCCTTTTATTTGGAAATGTTTTACCTCACCTTGGAACTTGCAGTCCTTCCTAGGAACTTGTGCTAGGTTATTGCAGTTCAATCTATGTTGTAGATCTTTCTCCTGATTTTCCATTGCTATAGATCCTTAACAAACTTCATGCGTGGCATACCAATCATTTATTCATCTCCATCTCATCAGTGTCCTTCATTAAATAATTCTTTTATCCATCCAATGCAATCTATCATAACTCGGTTGCAACTCGGTAAATACTAAACTTTACTCGGTAGACATTCTGCCTTCATTAACTGATATCGATAATCTTAGGGTTTACCGAATAGGTTCCTAAGGGTTTACTGACTAGGTTCTTTGCTCGGTGACATAGTATAGTATTAACCTTACAATCAACAACATATGAAGGATATAAGAACAATCTAAACATCATGATCTCATCATTGTCTAACTTGGTAATAGTTTCCTATTGAATAACTTATTTCTCCCCTTATTCATCACATTCTTTATGTGTCTTTTACCAACATCTTAATTCCCTTCAAATCAATCTTCTCAAGATATGGCAACATCATACTGAATCAGAAAATCAATTTCTTGACATCAATGACAAAATAATATTATAAAGATAGTTATCATCCTTTTTAAGTTATATCAATAATCTTCAACAACCTTCTCAATATCCTTAATGAATATCAACAATCTCCCCCTTTGGCATTGATGGCAAAACCAACAATTAAATGGTAATACCAACAAGATATTCAAATTGATTCAGATTCAGATTTCTATTAGACTTCTCCTATTGTCCTTGAGCTATTTTTCATTTAGGGCTTTACCATTTATTCTTCTCCCTCGTTGACAACAATGCCAAAAAGTAAAAGAACTAAATCATGAAATCTTCCCCTGTGAAGTGATTTACCTTGTTGTGTATCACATGTATCAATTCAGTCTCATTTAGAGCAACTTGTCTCTATTCATAATTTCCTGCACACCTTTAGAAAACCTTCTAAAGTGCGTAGTTCAACATCAATCCACACATAATATTCTGTAGATTCATTGAATTGATGCTTTCACCAAACTCTGTCGGTGAGTAAAAGATAGGGGTAGGACCCCTAACCTACTTCTGAGATACTCAAAAGTGTCCCTTGGCAGTGGCTTTGTGAAGATGTCTACTATTTCCTCTTTTGAACTGGTATATTCTAGCACAACTTTCTTCTCTTGAACTTCTTCTCTAAGATAATGATACTTTATAGAGATATGCTTTGTCTTAGAGTGCATTACCAGATTCTTTGAAATGTTGATGGCACTCGTATTATCACAGAATATAGTTACTGGCTTGGTAGTTTTTTCATTTATACCTTCCAATAGTTGTTTGATCCATGCTATGTTGGTACAATTCAATGCTACAGCGACATATTCAACTTCTGCTATTAACTGTGAAATTACTAAGCCAACTTACTAGTTTTTCTCCTAAAAAGAAAGCTCCGCCACTTGTGCTTTTCCTGTCATCAATGTCGCCTGCCCAATCAGCATCAGTATAAACTTTTAAATCAAAATCATTCCTCTTTTCATATACTAAGCCATAATCTTCAGTGCCTTTCAGGTATCTGAAAATTCTCTTAATTGCTATCATATGGGTTTCCTTGGGATCTGTAGAGAATCTTGCAACAATACCTACTACATGTGCCATATCCGGTCTAATATGCACAACATATTGCAACTTTCCAATCATAGATCGTAAAGTGTCTCATCAATAGATGCAAAATCATCATTCTTTGATAATTTACAGTTAGTAGTCATAGGAGTACTTACAGGTTTTGAATCCTCCATTCCAAATTTCTTCAAGATTTCCTTTATGTACTTGGATTGAGTAATGAAAATCTCATCTTTCATTTGCAGTATCTATAAACCTATAAAATACTTTATCTCACCGATTAATGATATCTCAAATTCTTTGCACATTTCATTTCCAAAGTTCTTGGATAAGGAGTCATTACCACAAAAAATAATATCATCAACAAATGTGGCTGAGATCAATATTCCATTGTCCTTATCATTCTTGATGTATATATTGTTGTTTTCACTTGTCCTTATAAAACCAATCTTGATCAAATAAGAGTGCAGTCTTTCATACCATGCTCTAGGTGCTTGTTTCAGACCATATAAAGCTTTGTTCAATTTGCATAACTGATCTTTACTCTTGTCTTCAATAAATCCTTTAGGTTGTTCAATATAGACTTCTTCTTCTAGTATACCATTCAAAAATGCAGATTTAACATCCATTTGATATACCTTGAAATTTTTGAAAGCACCATATGCCAACAATGTTCTTACTCCCTCAAGTCTAGCCATAGGTGCAAAAGTCTCACCACAATCCATTCCTTCTTCTTGAGCATAACCTTTGCAAACTAGTCTTGTTTTCTTCTGAATGACCTCACCTTTTTCATTCAGCTTGTTTCTAAAAATCCACTTTGTACCGATTACATTTTTGTCCTTCGGTCTTGGGATTAGTGTCCATGTGTTATTCTTTTTGATTTGATCAATCTCTTCTGTCATAGCATTTACCCAATCTTCACTGTTAAAAACCTCTTTTACTATTCTCGGTTCAAATTCAGATATCAAACATGTGTTATGTCTCAGTTTGTTCCTTGTCATCATTGGATCATCCTTATCTCCTATAATATGACTTGATGCATGATGTCTTCTGACATATTTGGCTAATATAGGCTCGGTAGGCTCTATATGACTTCTTCATCACTTGGTAATTGGACATTATCTCCATTTTCTTCAACAACTTTCTCGGTAGGACTTCTCGGTTGAGCATAAACAAATTCTTCATAATTTTTTGGTTCTTTGGAATTTCCTTCATCGTTTCTTTCTGCAAATTCATCAATTTTCACATTTGCACTTTTTACTATTTTGTTAGATGATTTGATCAGACATTTAAATGCTTTACTTCTAGAAGAATAACCAAGAAATGTTCCTTCTTCACTTTTCTGATCAAACTTTCCATTTTTGTCATTTTTGTGAACATAACATCTACTTCCAAAGATTTTGAAATAACTTACATTAGGTTTCTTGTCATACCAGATTTCATATGGTGTCTTCATAGTTCCTTTTTTCTAGTTGTACTTGGTTTAGGGTGTAGACTGCAGTGTTGATTGCTTCTCTCTAAAATGTTTAAGGTACCCTCTTTTTTATCATCAAGGTTCTGGCACAATCCACAATTGATTTGTTTCTTCTCTCTACTATCCCATTTTGCTGAGGTGTTCTCGGTGCTGACATTTGCCTTCTTATAACATTATCATTGCAGAATAAGTTAAATTCATCAGAAGTGAACTCTCTTCCTCTATTAGATCTAAGACATTTTAGTTATCTTCCTGTTTCATTTTCAACTCTTGCCTTGTACCATTTGAACATTTGAAAAGCTTATGATTTTTGTTTTAAAAACATAACTGACATCATCCTTGAGTAATCATCGACAAATAATATGAAATATTTATCACCATAATAGCTTTGAACTTTCATGGGACCACAAAGATCAGTGTGTACAGGATCTAAAATTCCTTTAGAAGTGTAGGACTTACTTGTAAAGCTTGATCTTGTCATCTTACCCATTTAGCATTCTCAGGTTTTTCTAAGATCGGTAGATCTCTTACTCAGTGCTTTTTACTTATTTTGATTAGATTATAAAAATTTACATGACAAAACCTTTTATGCCATAACCAGGTATCATCTATCTTTGCATAAAGAGACTTGTTCTGAGTTGAGTCAAGATGAAATGTATTACCTTTTTTTTGTGTCCCGGTAGTAGCTAACTTTCCATGCTTGTCATGAACTTTGACACATCCTTTCTAAAATTATATTTGGTATCCTGTATTGTTTAGTTGTGCTACACTCAACAAATTGTATTTCAAACCTTCAACCTAGTATACATCATCATATTTAGCATTGTCAAGAAGTGTGATAGAGCCTTTACCTTTCACCAAACATGGTGCATCATTACCAAATCTTACATAGCCTCCATCATAGTCTTCTAATTCAACAAACTTGTGTTCATCACCTGTCATGTGATGTGAGCATCCACTATCTATGATCCAAGAATCATTATTATTTATGTGAGATATTAGGGCTTTTTCTTCATACCTTTCTTCATCGGATCCATATTTAATAGCCACATAAACAACTTTCTCTGTACGAGTTTCATCAAATTTATCATAGTTGGATTCCTCATCAGCTACTAGGCATGTCTTTCCGTCTCTCCTTCTGAAGTCTCAGTGTCCTCTGTATTGGTTGTCTTTCTTCCTGTTATCTTGACATTCTCTCTTTTCACTAGATTCTTTGTCAGGGCAGTTAGAAGCCATATGTCCTATTTTATCAAAATTGAAACATTTTAAAGGTAGATTTCCTTTATACTTACCTTTTCCTCTTGGTAACCTTCTGGCTAATAATGCTTCAAACTCTTCTTGCTTTTTGATTTCCTCATACAGTTTGGGCACTTCTTCCATGTTCTTACAAAATCTTTCACTTGCTCCATTGTGATTCCCTTCAGAGTACTTACTC
Source organism: Cryptomeria japonica (assembly GCF_030272615.1). NCBI lineage: Eukaryota > Viridiplantae > Streptophyta > Pinopsida > Cupressales > Cupressaceae > Cryptomeria > Cryptomeria japonica. The sequence goes on from NC_081407.1 coordinate 87,232,644, forward strand.
ATTATATCATTGTAATCATCATATTCACCAATATAAAAAGAACTGAATGCAGATTCTACTTTATTTACCGAAGACCCACTGTTATCAAAATTACTTAACTCAAATTCATGTAGCTTACCAATAGTAGCATCTAAAGAAACTGGTATATTTGGTATAGACCTTAGTTCATTGATTGTAGAGACTCAAATGGCATAAGCAGATAGAAGTGTTCTAAGCAACTTACTTGTTACATCCTTTTCTTCAATAGTTCCTCCTACTCCTTTAATTTGATTGACAGTCTCCTTTAACCTTGTACTATGCTGGGTTATGTTCTCACCTTCATTCATTCTCATGGATTCAAGTTGTCCTCTTAGACTATCTAATTTTGCTCTTTGAACATGTTCATCACCACCATATATAGATATGAGCTTGGTCCACATTGCTTTTGCATCATTATGGCCTTCTAGATCATTAAACTCTGATTCAGTCAATGCTAATGTTATTTCAATCATAGCTTGAATGTGTTCTTGCTTTGCTTTTATCTCTTCAAAGGTCATCAGGTTGGTGCTTGGTGGTATGTAATAATTCTCCAAATAATATGTTACGTATTCTCCAATTCTTGATAAATCCAGCTTCATCCTTTTCTGCCATGTGGAGAAACTTGACTTGTTCAGCTTTGGTGCATCCCTTTTATACATCTTTGGATCTTTGCCTCAAGTACCTTTAAACTTTTCTTCCGGAGTCCAAAGCTCTGATACCAATTGTTAAGTTATCATGCCAATAGCTAACAAGATGAGAGGGGGGGGTGAATCATACAAACTTAATAATCCATAAAATCAATAGATTCAACCTCGGTAACTTATACTTTAGCAATATAACCAAAAATTGCATAACATGCTAACTCATAAACACAAAATCGTCATAACACATATAACATCAGATTTAACATGGAAAACCAAGTAGGGAAAAACCATTGTGGGATTTCGGACCCACTAAGAAATATACTCTTCTAGAGTATGCTTGGTTAAAAGCAAATCCTGTTAAAGATTACAAACACATTGCTAGATGTGACCCGGTTAAGGGATTTCCCTCAGATCTGTTAGGATCTTCACTTTATTAGAAGTGACCTTATCAAAGGATTTCAAACACTCATTTAGAATGTTACCTTGCTAGAGGGTTTACAAATAAGACTATTAAGTCCACTCGGTTAAGAGATTTCATGTCACATTTTCCATGATCAATCATAGCCATCAGATCTTCAATCTTGACCAGGTTCAATGTATCCTTTGATCTGGAATTTTTTTACCTTGCCTTGGAACTTGCAGTCCTTCCTAGGAACTTGTGTTAGGTTATTGCAATTCAATTTGCATTGTAGATCTTTTTCCTGATTTTCCATTGTCATAGATCCTTAACAAACTTCATGCACGACATACCAATCATTTATTCATCTCCAGCTCAGTAGCGTCCTTCATTAAATAATGCTTTTATCCATCCAATGCGATCTATCATAACTCGGTTGCAACTCGGTAAATACTAAACTTTACTCGATAGACATTCCACCTTCATTAACCAATATCGATAACCTTAGGGTTTACCGACTAGGTTCCTTAGGGTTTACCGACTAGGTTCTTTGCTCAGTGATAGAATATAGTATTAACCTTACAATCAACAACATATGTAGGATATCAAAACAATCTAAACATCATGATCTGATCATTGTCTAACTCCGTAATAGTTGCCCATTGAATAACTTATTTCTCCCCTTATTCATCACATTCTTTATGTGTCTTTTACCGCCATCTTAATTCCCTTCAAATAAATCTTCTCAAGATATAGCAACATCATACTGAATCAGAAAATCAATTTCTTGACATCAATGACAAAATAATGTTATAAAGATAGTTATCATCCTTTTTCAGTTATATCAATAATCTTCAACAACCTTCTCAATATCCTTAATGAATATCAACAATCTCCTTCTATTGAAATGCCAACATGGGGGAGGATACTTGAGACATTGGTGACAGAGCACACCAAGTTTGCATGGGGACCATGTCTGCTAGCACACTTATACTATGAGCTACATCAATTTGTATATCACGGATCAGCAGGACTAGGATTATGAGTGATAGTTTTGCAAGTATGGGCATATGAGAATTTGGCGGTGACACGACCGATACACTATAGAGGCAGGGGACATGGGCACAATTTTGTACATTTGTATGATATGATTACTAATTCTCAGCCACAGATTGGGAGGCTAGAGTATTGGCATAGGGTGATTGACGAGATAAACAGTGTGGTATGGAGGTCATATAGGGACTGTGAAGAGTGGGAGGATGATGCAGTGGAGCTGCCATATGTATTTCAGAGTAGGTCTCTGATTGGTCAGACACCGTATGTTATTGAGAGGCAGTTGGTAGATAGGATGGGTAGGCAGTTCAGCAGGATACAACGGATTCCACAAGGGTCAGGGATGTATGCACGGATAGTGAGGGATCAAGTGCATTTGGGGCCATTGCCTTCTTATGATCAGGTTGTGACACAGATGGTAGAGATGGTTCCCATGCCTTGGAATATATAGGTAGATTTAGAGGATGCAGAGTACACTGCATATTGGGGAGATCATCACTTTTCACGGCTGACAGGTCAAGGGGAGATGATAGAGGGAAACGGTGGTGGTGATGGAGATGATAGTGGGGATGGTAGAGGTAGAGGCCGATGGTGGAGGCGGGGTGCAGTGGTAAAGAGGAGAGTGGCTCAAAGGAGAGAGGGTAGAGAGGAGAGGCAGATGCATGTAGTGAGGGGCAGAGGTGGATTGTTGTTATAGGTGCCAGCAGCATAGGTTGCAAGATAGGTACAAGCTCCTAGATAGGTATAGGGATAGGAGTAGCCATAGGGACAGGGTAAGGGGGGAGAGGAGGAGGATGAGTTACTATCCTTGAGGGAGATCTTCCAGGGATAGGTAGATGAGATCGAGGATCTGATGATGGAGACATCTAGATTTGGGAGATAGCTGAGGGACACTAAGCGAGAGAAGGATCAGGCTATTCAACACTATACAGAGGTTGAGACAACACTGAGGGAAAGGAGGTAGGCAAAAAAGGACATAGGGGCTGGATACACCTATGTTTTATGGGCAGGGGAGAAGATAGCCTACTGGTGAGACCTGTACTATGGACTGGTGCCAGCAAATTAGCGGGCTAGGAGCTTCCAAAGACCATCACAAACTGCAACAACCAGTGGAGGGAGAGACAAGAGACAGGCGTCTAGTGGTGGGGTTATGGGTCCTCCACCACCACCACCAGATAGAGGAGACAAGAGAGATGATCCTGGGGCGGGTCCTTCCAGGGCTCAGACTCCATCAAGGCTAGGCGGCTCCAAGGGAGGGAGTTCATCATAGCCTTAAAGGGCTCCCTATGTATCAGCTTTGTACCATTTTTTATGATGACACCTTTGGGTGATTGTAGCCATATGATTTTGACATCATTGTATCATGACAAATATGATTATATATATGAGATGATTCATCCTTGCGGTAGCTATATGCATGTGTACCTATGTGATGTTTCTATATGTTTTATGATGTATGTTTCTATGTGGTGCTTATGATATGGATGCAAATATGTATATGATGCAATGCAAAAAAATTGTTCTTTTATATTTTTAATATGTTATGTCAATGTGAATGTATGAAATGCAGATGAATATGATAATGCAAATAACTATTTACATGATGAGAATGTAAAATGTGCTAACATGTGTTGTGTGCAGGCTGTTATGCAATTGTGATATCTATATGTATGTATGAAATGGGATATGCTAACATTTGATGATGCAGGTGCAAACTACATGAAATGCAAATATTTTTGGCATGTCATTATACACAGTCGTGTGATAGTAGGCTACACAAACTCAAGAAGGACTATGGAGGTCAATCAAAAAAGGGGGATGAAAGATAGAAGATATGGAAGTGAAAGAGCTTCTTATGCATTATCATCATTGAGCTTTATTATGGCAAGTAGGTTATGACAATCCAGACATAGGTTTGATCTAGAAATTCATTGTAACTGTTTGCATGGAGATAAGACAATTGAAAACAAGGAATGCCCGAGTTCATACTAGACTCACAGTGTCCACATATCCTTGGACAAGTCATAGCATTACTAAGAGACAATCCAAAGACAACAAAGAAAAGTAGGTGACGATACCCATATAATACCCTAAAATTGGTCATCTAAACTATGGGCCCCTAATCTCGACAACATCACCAAGGTCCTAACCAAAGGCAATTAAATCAATCTTGAGCACATAATTAATTTTTCAATCATCAAATGTCACATGGCAAATCAATAACTCAATATTAATTAAATATTTATTTCATTAATTGAATCATTCCAAGAAAATCATTTTGATCAATTATCCTATTTTAATTTATTAAATATCCTAGCATATTTAATTAATTAATAAATTTGTCATTTAATCATGCAAAAAAGGAATTAATTTATTACAAAAGAGGAATTAATTACAACACAAGAGTTGAATTGAAAATAAAATAAAAGAATTGAATTGAGAGAGAAATCAAAATTGAGATATTATTTCTTTTTCTAAATTTAGAACTTGAAATTAGAAAATCAATTAATTGAATTATTAATCATTCTCTAAAATTGGAACTCAAAGCTTTTCAGGAAAAAGAAGTTCAGTTGCATTGAAAAGACTCTTTTCTTGAATAAATCAAAAAATTATCTATTTTTATCACAAGTGCATGGAATTAATTAAATATTATTTCCAATGCAACTTGAACTTCTTATTTAAATGTGTTTCAATTAAACTATAATTGGAATCTATCTCAAGGTTAACTGAACCTGCTTTCTCGATTATTTTCAATTAATCCTAAATTGAGCTTTTCATCATCTCTCTTGTAATTGTCTATAAATTCAGCCTTCAACTCTCATTCAAAACACCCCAGATATTTTTGAGAACACACTTGGAGATTGTTATTATGCTGATTTTGTTCTGGAGTCATTGAATATATTGTGCTTTTTTAGATTATTTATATCCATATTTAGTTTATTCATTATTGCCTGAATCCATATTGCTTGAATTCGTCATTGCTTGAATCTTTCATCCATCTTGCATCCATTTAGCTTAATATCATGCTCATATAGATTAAATCCTTCGTCTTGGTGTAGTCTAGTCACTGGTATTTCTTATAAAAATCTGAGAGAAATCTTAGACTCGCATCTTTTAGAAGGTAATTAGTCGATTTGTTATGGTTTTTATTATTCATGATTATATATGTCTAACCATACATGTAATGACTTAATTGAAGTGTTGTGTCTTGAAGATACATATTCTTATTCCACTTTTCACACACACATTTCTAGCACCCATCGTGGGGTAGAAGACTACATTTCTCGGCCTCCAAGACTAGCTTTTTATTTTTGTTATTTTTCAGATTTTTGACTTTTTGGATTTTCATTTGTACAGTCTCTGCGTAATATTGTACGACATTTGTCACAGGCCAAAATGACAAACTGCAGGTGTCGTATGAACTAGAATCTTTTATAGTACGATCTGCCTAATCAGTTTTTGCAGAACGCTTGTCGAAGAATATGCTTGTCGCACAAAGACAATATGACTACTGATTTGTTGTCTTTGTAGGTTGCCTGAGAAGAATCGACTAAACATTGTGTATTCTTTAAATTCAGTTTTAGGCACCTAAATTGCTATCTAGTTAAAGAACAAATCTGTATTTCATGTTTTAAGTAAATTCTGAGAGGTAGGAGAGTATGCTCTTGTCTTTTTAGACAATCAGAAATCCAGACCCTTAAGGCATTTTCTTTGTTTGAGATTTGTACATCTTTAGCAAGCCTGCCCTCCCAAGCAGCTTAAAAACTCTTAAAGTCGTTACGGTCGGTGTGAGGGGAATAACCTAATTGGGAACGACTAAATGCCAAGTACTCCAACCTGCTATAAAAAAAATATGATTTGATGAAAATGAAGTCAACGACAACGCTCGGGAATAGCTCTCCTTAATACCTTTGGGTATATTAAACCTTGGTTTTCAAGGTTGGGAGACCTTTTAATTGAGTTTATATCTCGATGCACCGAATGGACCCCTTACTAGATCCAATTAAAAATTAGAAGCTACTCGGTTCACCTCCAAAAGGGGGATAATCTTTGTGCAAGAGAGATAGTAACTGTCCCAAGATACTTGTCATTTCATGCCCCCATTAGCATTTGGAGTTGGCTAATACGGCGTTGAGAATCCATTGCGTGAGACTCAATGGCCGTATTCTGATTAGCTATGTGTACTTGAGTCTACAAGCAAAGGTTTTCTTCTCTCACCAAATTCCATAGGGTTTTCATGTTGTGATTGGAGTTACTATTCATATTACATGTTTTTTGTATTTTCAACCCTCAAACTAAAATTGGAATACCAAAACTAGAGAAAACAAGAAACAACTCAGTGATCAAAAACTCTGTCCATGTCAGAACTAGTCTATCCTAAGTCGAAATTCTATCCAAAACTAGTCTATCCTAGGCAAAAATTAGTCCATCTCAAAATTAGTCATACTCAGTTGTCATACTCAGCCATTGAAAACTCATAATTTTGTCTTTTTCCTATGAACAATCATACGAATCTAATCATTTATTGTCCTGCTTCATATCCTGTATCGTATGAGTCTGATTATTTATCATTTGAGCCTCAATACTGTGTCGTACGAATCCTAATAGTCTATTGTCTGATGCTAAATCATATGTCGTATGATACATAATTGCACTGAATACTCTATCATCATAGACATACCCATATGTCATACGGTATACGAAACATTATTGTTGTCATCCTAAAGCTATTGAATTGTCATCTGGCTCAGTAAAACTTGTCATACGAATCTCTGATTTTGCTAGTACAGAGCAGTCAAACTTGCCTAAAATAGTCTACAGCGAGCATAATACTGGTTATCATCATCTTGAGCATAAACAGATCAAGATAGTATACCTCTCCCATTTGTGTTGCACGATTTGATCGATCATCTTTCAGCTAGTTCAATCAACTACTTATCAAACTTAAGTCACTTAGATAACGTCTTATACAAGATAGATCATTCTTGAAACCAGACTGAATCTTAGTCACTACTCTCGAATCAACTTAGGTAAATGTCTTATACAGGATAGATCTTTCCTGAAACCAGACTAAATCTTAGTTGCTTCTCTCAAACAAATACATTAAATGAACAACTAGCTTAGAATTTGATCTTGACCTCTACATCACAAACAACTTTAGGTCGCACCAATCCATAAAAATGCCTATTCAAACTAGGAGTTCTTGTAAGAAAGAGGCCAAAGGAAAAGGACAACCCTTCACATATCAAGATAACCCATTCTACATAAAGGACCTGCTCACTAATAAACCTTCATCATCAGGGGTACCAATTTTTTATGAACCTGAGTCTCCCACTATGCATGAGACAGAACACAATGATAAAGACAATCTTAGTATTCATGAAACCAATAATGATTCCTCATCAAGTGAAGCTGAATATTCTGAACCTCTAGAAAAAGATATTCATGAATTTCAAAAGGATAAAGACTTCCGAGAAATGATGAAAGCTATCCTGGCTAGAGAAAAGGAAGACTATTTCTTAGAACTAGCAAAACAAGGTGCCAAACTTCCTATTAGATATGACATTCAGACACTCATTACTAAAAAGGAATAATCACCTATAATCATAGTACACAGATGATTACAAGCCTTACAGACTGAGATCACAGAACTGATAAATAAGGATAAGTCTCCAAAACAATATTCTCTAGAGACAATATGCCCCTTTCCATTTGACAAAAATCTATACATGTCTCCATTTCCTTCACAAGTTGAGATCCCAAAATTTGACAAATATGATGGTACCTCAGATCATCAAGATCATGTTAGAGAATTTTGTGCTACCTGTATGGAATTCATGCATGATCAAACATATCTCATGCACCTTTTTCCGAGGAGTTTGGGAGGACAAGCTATGGAATGGTTCTCAAGTCTACCTAAAGGAATAAAAACATTTGAATAACTAATCCAACTCTTTTTACAGAAATACTCATACAACATTTGACATCTTGTGACTATGATCGAACTCTACAATACTAAACAAAAAGTAGGGGAGGCTTTCCTTACTTTCCTCCAATGTTGGAGAAAGATGTTCTCTAGGTACTCATGACCCATCCCAAATTCTAAGAAAATGGATATATTTGTCAACAACTTGGTCCTAGAATTGAAATATAGTATACAAATGCAAGTACATCCATCATTTAACAAACTGGTAGATAATGCTATTTGAATGGAGGATGTGCTTATAAAGGGGGATATAACACCTTGGAAAGAAACACAACCAGGATCTAGCTCTAAAGAGAAGAACAAGTATTGGAAATTTGGCAAAGACAACAACAAGAATGTTGTTAATGATGGAGTAGTGGACACTGTTAAAAACAACTCAAAACCCATGATATTCAACTTGGCTAGTGGCACACAAGCACTCAAAGTTGTTGAAGTTGCAGCAGAAAATCCTCCAAAGAAAACAAAAGAGTGGTTCAAAGAGAAACCTTGGTTCCAAACCTAAGCGTGATTTTACTCCTCTCAAAGAATCATATGAATCCGCTTTCAAGACTCTATTGGTAAACAATCTGATAATGCTACCAAATAATTCCAGGCCATATGATCCAGAAATCAAACCAAAATGGTGGAGAGAATGAATACTATGACTACCATCGGAATAAAGGTCACAATACAAACAACTGCATGAAGCTCAAACATGAGATTCAAGATCTCTTAAACGCTAGTAAAATTGTTGTCGGGAATCACCTGACCAATGCTGATCACAAAGCATTTAATGACCCTTTACCTGTTTATGAACAAGGTGATTCCTCAAAGACCAATGGAGGTGCCAAAGTAAATTACACTTATACCAGCAATGACAATGTCATCAACATGATTGGGCCTTCCCAATCTGAATATTGCAATATGCTTATAGTCCTAGATAAAGCAAATGAATCATGATATGCAAGAGCTATGACCTGTTCTCAAAAGAAAGTCACTCTCCAAGGAGCTAGTTCTTCAACTCTGGCTCAAGCAATATCAAACCTACCAGCCTCATCAAACAAACAAAAAGAATCAACCTTTGATAAATTTAGAAGGCTAACTTCAACATCATCCTCTAGATATAGCGTTGTTGAACAATTGAAAACGACAAATGCTCAAATCTCAATCTTTGAATTTCTAAAAATCTCTTCTTCTCACAAAGAGATCCTAGATAAAGTGTTACTCACCACTAATGCTCCAAAAGATTTAGATATTGATCGGTTTCAATGTATGGTGGGTCATCTAACTTCACCTCACTATCTGACCTTCTCTGAAGAAGATGACAACTCGCTAAATCATCTACATAACTAGCCATTTCATATTGAAGCCATGATCCATAAACATAGAGTTAAATGTGTTTTGATAGATGGAGGCATGGGGTTGAATATTTGTACTTACAGTCTGCTTACACAACTAGGATTTTTGAAAATATCATTGATCCCGCCAAGAAAATAACAATTGCAGCATATCATGAAGAAGAAAGGACCTCTAAAGGTATGATATCATTACCAATTAGGGTGGGACCTATAGAAAGAGATGTCATTTTCTAGGTACATGATCTTCCTCTGTCATACAATATCTTACTAGGCAGGTTGTGGATTCATGAAATGAAGGCAGTTCCATCTACATACCATCAATGCTTAAAATTTCCTTACAATGGAGTTGAAGTCAGTATTCCTACTGATACAAATGTCACCTGTAATGCATTGACAAAAGGTGTTGATACCTTTGTGCCTCATAACAGGGCAGCCTCTACAAATGAAAATCCAGAAGCTCTGATGAAAGACTTAGAAAATAAATTGAAGATTACGAATACCGATATTTTCATTAGTTTCTCTCCCTCCATCACCAAAATAGTTGGGCAAACCATCAGAGGCTATGAGAACACAAACTTCAACTCCGAATATCATATATGATGGTCTTTTTATATAGTCTTCTACTTCCCTGGCAGATGAAATAGAAAAGGATAATTTTCTTAAATAGATTTTCAAGGATGATAGTCAGAATGAGGAAGTATGACATTGTGAGATTTCTCCAACCCAATATGTTCCTGGCTACAAAATGATTCAACTCATGGGATATTCAAATAATGGTCCTCTGGCCAAACATCAAGAGGGTATTATTGAACCAATTCACCTCCAAACAAAGTCCACAAATGATAAAGTTGGACTCAGATACAATCCAAAAAAGGCATCAGACCAAAAACATGCTTTTAACACTAAGTGAAAGAAAAGGACACTGCCTTCAACATTATAGGAAGTAAACACTCAACAAATTAAAGACAACTATAAAGAAGAACAAGAGGAAATAGAAATCAAGAGAGAAGAAACAGTCAGTACTCAAGTTCCGATGGTATCAACTACAAAACTACAAGAAGTAGAGGTCCCGGAAGATATGAAAGAGGAATTAGAAATATTCAGGGAATTGTTTACACCGTTGAAAATTCCGGTCACATATACTGGTAGGCAACAAGTAGAAGATTCAGAGACTAACTTAAATGAATATGAATGGGGTTCAGATCACCTCTCAGATACACCCACTACAAAAACTCCAGAAGAGTCTACTAGTATCACAGATGATACTCAAGAGCTAATGCGCATAAAACTAGAAAAGGAGATACAGGAAATCAGACAAAAAAGACAAGCAAACTATGAACAAGCATTGAAGGAAGAATAATAGAAAGTTTTTCATCTATTGTGTACCCCTCTAATAAAACAGAACAAATCAGTTGTAGCAATACACAAGAAGAATTGGAAGCTACAGAAGCAGACCTAGTCATTAGTCCAGAGGAAGCTGAATGGAGTAGAGGACAAGGAATCACAGAAATATTAAGATCATGTCTATAGGTGTGTCAGATACAAATGATAAATGAGCTAGATCTTGAAGGAACTTGCAACATTAAAGATATTGGTGTTGATACCATACATATATTCACTAAATCACTTCAAGGAGACTCATAAACTTCATTCGATGACTCTGATGACTTTGACAACCATCTTATTCATGATAATATCTACTCAACATCAAACTCTGAATCATCTGATGTAAATGATGAAAATCTGTCTACTGATCTTATTGATGTCGAATCACAATATGAAGTCCAATTTGGCGTAGAGAATGATGCTACAAGTATGTCTATCAGATTAGATCAACTAAATATTAACATGCACTTTAATAATCATGTTCAGACTCTTCCTCATCTCGAGACATTTACCCAGGGTATCCTTCTGGAACTCAACTTTTTGATCCACAGTTGTGATGACAATACCATGAACTCCCTTGAACCTATCCAAAATTTATCCTTATTACATCCTGAACTAATTGACTGTACTTTACAAGACCAACCCATGAATATACCTACTTTTGCCAATGCCTATACGTTAGCCTATTATCTCAATGTAGTTGAATGCATGGAATCTTCCACTAATGAATAGAGTGAAAACATGACTGAAATAGATATCAAGTATCTTAGTCGCAATAATAAGAAAAATAAAAATAAAAGATCTGATGGCGAAAACCACATTGTGGTGGTGTCATAATCCCAAAAAAAAAAAAAAAAAGGACGTACCTAAGGGCGAAAACCTCTCTGAGGCACCTGAAGGTGAGATACTTGATATACTGCCAAGTCATTTTCTGGAAAGGTCTTCTATACTGATCGAGCCAACTCAGCCAGTGAATAGTGGGAGTCAAGAGACACCACACATCATTCAAGTAGCTCAATCATTATCAGCAAAAGAATTGAAAGATTTCACTCATCTATTTTCAGAAAAGAAGATCAATTTTGCATGGACATACTCTGATATGCCAGGCCTTGATCCTGATCTTATCATGCACCATATTTCTATCACACTAGGAGTTAAACCAGTGAAGCAAAAACTTCGTAAGATGCATCCTCATGTGGCACTACTAGTCAAGGTTGAGCTAGAAAACCTTCTAAAAGCTGGATTCATCAAAGCTATAGACTACGTGGAATGGATTTCAAACATAGTACTTGTGTCAAAGGCAGACAAATCTATCAGATTTTGCACAGACTTCAAAGATCTCAACAAAGCTTGTCTGAAGGATGACTTTCCATTACCAAATATTGATATGATAGTCGACATGAATCCTGGGTATGAGATGCACTCATTAATGGATGGATTCTCTGGCTATAATCAGATCAAAATAGCCCCTAGAGATCAAGAAAAGACAACTTTCACCTGTGCATGGGGAACCTTTTGCTGAAATGTCATGCCATTTGGGCTAAAGAACGCAGGAGCAACATACCAAAGAGCAATAACTACTATCTTTCATTACATGATGCATAAGAATATGGAAGATTGTGTTGATGACACTTTAGTGAAGGCTATGAAGAGATCCACACATATTTAAGAGCTAGGTCCTATACTAGATAGAATGGAAAAGTTGAAACTCTAGTTAAATCCAAAAAAATGTGCATTCAGAGTGACATCTGGGAAATTACTTGGCTACATCATTTCAAAGAAGGGAATCGAGGTTGATCCTGAGAAGGTCCAAGCTATAATGGAAATGTCACCTCCGAAGAACATTAGTCAAATGATAAGTTTACAAGGACATCTCCAATCAATCAGATGCTTTATTTCTTAGTTAGCAGACAAAGCTCAACCTTTCACAAAAGTATTGAGGAAAGGAGTAATATACAACTGGGATCAATAATGTGAACAACATCTTCAGCAAATCAAACAATACCTATCCAATACACCAATATTGATGCCACCAATTCAGGGTAAACCATTGATCTTATACATAACGGCAAGTGATTTATCATTGGGGGCACTTCTAACACAACAAGATGAAAATAAAAAAGAGAGCGTTATTTATTACATTAGCAGAAAATTGGTGTCTTATGAAATGAACTACATTATAATAGAAAAAGAATGCTTGGCATTAGTCTTTGCATCACAAAAATTGAGACACTACATGTTAGCACATTCAGTCAAGCTGGTGGCTAAAATTGATGCGCTCAAATATCTTCTCAACAAAGCAACACTCAGAGGAAGATTGGCAAAATGGATCATGATCCTTACAGATTTTGATATTGAATACGTGGAATGCAAAGCCATAAAAGGATAGGGAATTGCAGATCAACTTTTTGAAACTCCACTTGAAGACACTCAACCGCACCAGATGAGTCAATAATGCACCTTACTCAACAACCCTGGAAGATGTTTTTTGATGGATCTTTTACTCAAAATGGTTACAGTGCTAGAATACTATTTATTACTCCTCAGAAGTATTCAATCCCAAAGTCTTATAAGATTTTGTTCCCTGAGACAAACAACATTGCAGAATATGAATCTTTGGTAAATGAGATAAAGCTAGTTATCGAATGGAAGGTTGGAGAATTATACATCTATGGGGATTCTCAGTTGATCATCAATCAAATCAATGATACATATCAGACTCGAGATGAGAAACTGATGCCTTATAAGAGGATGTTGGATGATCTTAAGAAATATTTTGCTTTTGTATCATTCCAACAGATTCCCAGATCCGCAAATAGAGCAACAGATGCTATGGCCACCTTGGCGTCTATACCTGAGTTACAAGAATCCAATTTTGGCTTTGAATTCCTGGTGGAAGAGTTACATTACCCAGCCTATGATTCCTTTGAGACCCAAATAGTTTGTTCTATTATTGGACATGACTCATCCTGATACAGCCACATTTACTCTTATCTACGAGACCAAATTATCCCTAAAAATATTACCTGTAATGAGAAAAGGAACCTAATTTGAAATGTTTCGTGGTATGTTATCATTGCTAACGATTTATTTAGATGAGGTTTGGATGGTACATTGCTTAGGTGTCTAGAAACTGAAGAATCTAAACGTGTATTGTCGGAAGTCCATGAAGGTATTTGTGGATCTCATTCGAATGGTCTTACTTCAGCTCGGAAACTACTATGGGCTGGCTAGTACTGGCCAGATATGGAGAAGGATTCTATTAAATTTGATAAGACTTGTGAGAAGTATCAACTACATGGAAACCTCAAACATGCTCCAGCAAGGGATCTCATACCCTTCATTACACATTGGCCTTTTTAGCAATGGGCCTTTTGTCTCATTGGTCAAATATATCCTGCATCATCTAACGGACATAAATTTATCATAACTACCACTGAGTATTTCACTAAGTGGGTAGAAGTGGTTCCACTCATCAAAGCAATCGGTAAACAAGTAGCCCTGTTTATCCTAAACTATATCATTTGCAGGTATGGGATACCTTCGTCCATTGTGACTGATAATGGAGGATAGTTCAAGAATAAAGATTTGGACGAGCTCTATGAGAAATTCAAAATTAAACAACACTGGTCATCAGTATACTATCCTCAAGGTAATGGACAAGCTAAAGCATCTAGCAAAAAACTACTAACTATTGTAGACAATTAAAAATAATTATTTTGATTATTTTTAATTCCTCACATAATTAATTAATTAATTATGTTAATTAAAATTCTTCTCAATATTAATTAAATATAATTAATATTGTCACTATAGCATATGATTGATTTATTTAATAAATCAATCCTTTTCTTTATTCTTCTAAAAAAATCAAATCCTCACAAATCTTCCTCTTAGCTAATTAATTTCAATTAATTAGTTAACCTACATGATTCCTACAAATCATCTTCTTAATTCATCATTAACCTAATAAATTCGTCTAGAAACTCCCTAAACTCACTTAACATTATTCTTCTAATTTTTTATTCCCTCCACTCATTCTCTCTCCTAGTCAAATTCTCCTACAAATATAAATCCCACCTAACATTTCCTCTAATCCCCCTCCTAATGAGTCGTTAATGGCTAATCATCATGATTAGCCACAAAGTCAACTCTTTGTCCTTTCATCCAGCCACTAGCTTTAAATGCTCTTTTTCTAGATGAATGTAAGATTTTTGAAATCTCACATTCCTCTAGGCATTTCCCTCTCCCAAGGAATTTTTAATTCCTTTTTATTCTTCTAATCCCCATAATATCCGCTTTTGGAGAATTTTTAATTCCTCCAATGCATCTTGTAGAGTGTGGAGATACGAAATGCCTTTAAGGCATATTTCTTGGTCTCCACACCCTCTCTTGGAGCTTGTACGAGGTCACAAGTAAATCTTAGCCCTTCATCTCGAATCCATCCCAACCATCCATTTTTGTTTCCTCTTCCTATAAATAAAGGGCTCCATTCCTTCATTTGAACATCTTGAAATCCAGTAAGCTTATGCTTCCCTTTTGAGCCCAGGAAATCATCTTGGCAACTTGATTATATCATCCTTATCATTTTTCAAATTCATTCCATTTGTGCACAACATTGGAGAGCCATCCACATCCTGCAATCAAAGGAGCACATCAAGTGGAGCATTATCAAGGGGCGCCTTCACTTCATCAAGCTCAATCCGAAGGAGAAGGTAAAATAGCAAGGTGAAATGGTCTTTTAATGATATTTTAGCATTCTGCATGTTTATTTCATTATGTTTTGATCAGTTTACCTTTCAAATCTATTTTCTCCTCTTCATTTTGTCACGCCCGGTGGGACCCATGTCCCTAAGAACTAATGTTGTTGTGTTTTTAGGTTTTTGTGAGTTGCGATACGCAGGTTCCAAAATAGTGTGACTGCAGAAAAAAAAAAATATATATATATATATATATATATCATTTTCGCAAGTTCCAGAATCGCGGCTCTACATTTCTGCACGACAACTCCTCCTTATTCTGTTCTGTTTCTATTTTTATTTTTTTTATGTTTCTATTGCAGCACAACAGCTCTATTATCTGATTTGATATTTGATTTGTTGTCTGCTCTGTTTTAGTATAATCTATGTGAAAGTAGGAGAGTATGCTCTTGTCTATATAGACAATCAGAAATACAGACCTTTCAGTTTTCTATTCTATTTAGCACGACTGTATGCTCTGACCATAGGAAAGTGTGAAAATAGGAGAGTATGCCCTTGTCTATCTAGACAATAAAAAATCCAGACCTTTGACACTTTTCTATCTGTGTAGTGCTACTGTCTGCTCTGTTAATCTGTCTGAAAATTTTAGGCGCTAACTGTAGTCTGCATTTAATTTATTTATTTCTTGTTATCTGCTCTATTTAAATATAACCTGTCCGTTCGCAGGAAAGTGTGAAAGTAGGAGAGTATGCTCTTGTCTATCTAGACAATCAGAAATCCAGACCTTTGACATTTTTATTTTATTTTGTTTAGTGCGACAATTTTCTCTGTTAAATCTAGGGTTTTTGTCTGCTCTATTAAATCTAGGGTTTCTATTTTGCTAAATTTAGGGTTTCTGTTCTGTTAAATTTAGGGTTTATGTTCTGTTAAATTTAGGGTTTCTGTTCCATTAATTCTAGGGTTAATTTTTTTGAGTAAATTTTTTTCTATTTTTTTGCCATATCTTCTTTATCTTGACTCCATTTTCCTTCAAACTTCACCAGATTCTCCACATTGCCATTTTCCACATTTTCTTCCTTGGAGGCCTTATCTCAAAAATCCACTTTTTGAAGCCCAAAATCCCATATTTCTCTATTTTTAAGGTTTGCCATAACTTCTTCCCTTTTCATCCAATCACCTCCAAATTTTTCCCATATTATCCATCTTCAACTTTTTCTTCTTTGTCCCTCTTGGACATATTTTCCCATTCCTTCATCTCTCCTCCAAAATCCCCATTTTTCGCTTGCCTATCCCTTGGAAAGTGGTAAAAACTTAGTCAAACCCCATTTACCCATCAAAGCTTTCTTCCAAAAATTGACCGATAAGGACCTCACCCTCGAACATGTCTTGTTGGAGGAAGGAACCTTGAAACATTACCAAAAGTCATCACAAAGTTCTTCCTCTTATCATAACGACAAGCCAAAATTCTGGGCTAAAAATAAAAACGTGGTCAATGATGGTGTAACTAATGCAAAGCGGGTCCAAACTGTGGCCGCTCCCCCAAAATCCACCACCAATATTCATCAATTCAACAATCAAAACAATTCAAATCAATCTCAAAAACCTCACAACAATGTCTCAATCTAGGGACAACCACCCCGATCGAATAACAGGACTCGAAGAGATTTCACTCCTCTTGCTGAGCCTATTGAAGTGGTGTTTCAAAAACTTGTCCAAGTAGGTATAGTGGTTTTTCCAATCACTCGCCCATTTGATCCCAGTCAACCTAAACTAAGATGGTATAATGAAAATGATTATTGTGAATACCTTCGTATCAAGGGACATGATACATGAAAGTGTATGAAACTGAAGATCTACATACAAGATCTCATTGATAGAGGTGAGATTGAGGTAGAAAATGCAAAACTTGGTAATAACAATGACAAACTCAAAATGTACCAAGAACCCTTCCCAAAGCATGATAAAGGAAAAGGCTCATCATCTAACGCAATGGGTTATGACTACGCTAATCATGTAACCGGTTTTGATTTTTTAGTAAGTTGCATTGAACTTGCAAACAATCATGTCAATGTCATAACCATCCAAGGAGTTAATCCTCCTTCTTCCCAAAGCAGACCAAATCTGGCTAGAATAGTCATTTAAGGTGCCACGCCTTCCACCTCCCATTTCCAGAATGACTGCAATACAACTACACGCCGAGGAAGAGTCACCATCCAAGGAGTTCCTCCCCCACCAAACCCCCCAACCATGTCTTCCACCTGCCGATATGACCTCCTTGATCAACTTGGGAAGACACCCATGCAGATATCCATTTTGGAACTTCTCAAGAATTCTCTGGTCCATAAAGAAATTTTGGAACAAGCCCTTCTCCAATCATGCATTCCTGATAACAGCAATGCCACCCAATTTCAAACCCTCATTGGAAACCTTGCTGCCTAGCAGCACATTGTATTTAACTCCAAAGATGCTCACGCAGATGAGGACCATAACAAACCTTTGCACATCGAAGCTCTCATCCACAAGCATAAGGTCAAACGTATCCTAATAGACAGTGGATCCGGGCTTAATCTGTGTACATACAAATTGATAAAACAATTGGGACTTTCTGAGGATCTAATAGACACATCAGGAAGGATCACAATAAAGGCATATGATGATGCGGAAAGAATTTCAAAGGGCGTGATCACCTCACCTCTTCAAGTGGGCCCCATTACAACTGAAACCCCTTGCCAAGTACTCGATCTTGATCTCCCCTACAACATTCTCCTCGGGAGGCCATGGATTCATTCCTTATAGGTCGTACCCTCCACTTTGAGTGTAGGAACCATCAAAATACCTCACTACCATACCATGGTTGAAGATCTTAAACAACATTTCACCACAATCAAGTTTGATCAAATCCCACGAACAAACAACAGGACTGCAGATGCAATGGCCACCATTGGCTCCCTCCTTCAAATGCTAGCACATAGTTAGAAGTGTGAGTTCTTGGTCGAGCAATTGTTTATACTAGCATACGACCTACCAGAATCTGAAATGGTGTGTGTTCTCATTGGTCCAGAGTCCCCTTAGTACCAAGAAACCTTTGCTTTCCTCAAAGACAACACCATTCCCCCACACCTCACCAAACCCCAACAACAAACTTTCATCCACCGATGTCCCCGTTACACCATCCTTGCAGACACTTTGTTCAGAAGGCATTTTGATGGTTCCCTCCTAAGGTGTTTAGATAAACAAGAAGCTGAAGGGGCATTATGCAAAGTACACGAGGGCATCTGTGGGGCACACTCAAGTGGACTCAAATTGGCTAAAAAACTTTTGAGAACAGGATACTATTGGCCTAAAATGGAAGAAGATGCATACAACTATGTGAAGAAATGCATCCCTTGCCAGCAACATGGTGAAAAGATTCATGCACCATCACAAGAATTGCAACCATTCATTACACCATGGCCCTTCTCGCAGTGGGGGCTCGATCTCATTGGGAAAATCCACCCTTCATCTTCCAATGGACATAAATTCATTATCACCGCCACCAAATACTTCACCAAGTGGGTAGAGGCTATCCCTCTTACTTTCACCATCGACAAGCAAATATCCAAATTCATCCTAAACTACCTAATCTGCCGATATGGCATCCCAAAAGTTATCATCACAGATAATGGTAAACAATTTAAAAAATAGGATGTCAAAGAACTCTGCCAAAAATTCAACATCCAACACCGCTTTTCCACTCCATATTATCCCCATGGCAATGGCCAAGCTAAGGCTTCTAATAAAATCCTAATAAAAATCCTCAAAAAGACAGTAAATGAAGCGGCCCGTGATTGGCACCTCCAAATCCATCCTGCATTGTGGGCCTACCGCACCTCCATCCGCACCCCCACAGGTGCCACTCCTTATTCCCTAGTATTTGGTTCTGAAGCTATCCTTCCCCTTGAGATCGAGATCCCCTCTCTAAGGGCATTACTACAAAACATCCTACCAGAGTAAGAATATAGAATTGCCCGCTTACAAGAGCTAGAATTGTTAGATGAAAGGCGCCTCAAGACCTTGAATCATCTCCGGGTATATCAAAACCGTCTGCGCATGAGTTATCATAAAAAAGTCAGAACCCAAGAATTCAAAGTTGGTGACCTTGTCCTCATGGAAAATTAGAAAAATCTACAAGAAAGAGAAAAGAAAGGCACGTTCGAACCTAATCACAGCAAAATATGGATTAGGAGCTTATCAGTTGGCTACTCCTGAAGGCGATCCTTTGGATGATCCAATGAATATCATGCACCTCAAAAGGTTTTATGCGTAGTCCTTAGAAAGTCTTAAATTGTCAAAAAAAAAAAAATTTAAAATGAAAAAAATAAAAAGATCCTGAAAAAATCGTCACTTTGGTGCAAACCTGGCAAACAGGCACCTTATGATACAAATTTTTTTTTTTTAAAATCAGAAAAAGAAAGAAAAACAATTCGTGGCGCTATGGGCAAGTATCTTGGTGAAAACCTTTGTGTAGGCGCCAAGGTAAATAACCGGATCCACTGTCTATCATGTCGATACTACAAATCATCTACCATCCAGCCCACCCATGCACAACATTCCTTCTTTTCCGTCTCCCAATAAAACATGCGTATGATGATGAGTCTTCGCCTGAGTCATGAACAAGAAATGTCCCAGTGAAACTAAGCTTTTATGCCTCTGTATAAGCTTCAAGAAGTCTTGAGAAACAATCCCAAGTCCATCCTAGTTCTACTCTTGGCAAGAGGTATCATTTTGTCGCAAGGAAGAGACTTGTTAGATTTTGTTAGATCTTTTCATATAGGCTTGCATCTTTTTCCCTACAATTGCCACTATTTACGACTGCCTGGGTTCTTCCATATCCAGGTATGTTATGATAGGTGCATACTGGGGCATATTTCATAGTATGGCATGTTTTGGATCCTTCTTGTATAAACCGGCAACTTGGTACTAGTGTTTATCAACTCTTACCTTCTCATGTACAAGAGGTATCGATGTGTTTGAGGGTTTCCTTGCATGAACCCACAACTTTGTATTAGTGTTTCTTAACACTTGCATTGTTGTGTGCAAGAAATTCCCATTTGTCTGCAGAGTCAGTCCACATCCTAGGTTTCTCATGGCATCCTGATTTCTATAATCAGTGGTGCAAGTCACTTAGGGCAACATCAAACTAGGTTGGCTCTCCACATTTGTTGTGCACAAAATCTCACCAACATTCCATCAAATCCTAAACTCAATAATCCCATGGAGTTCTCAATTGCCCCCATTTTCCTCCGTGGTCTCACATCTCGTATTCTTCTTTCCAAATACCTCACAACTGCTTCATATTTCTTCCTCATTTATCCCTTCCACCCTAATTTTTCTTCCTCTATTTTTTTTTTTCCTCACATAATCAATTATGATTCTGATCATGTCTTATATAGGATGAATCCTTCCTGAAACCAGACGTTGTGATCAATCATGTCTTATACAGGATGAATCCTTCCTGAAACCAGACGCTCTTATCATGTCTTATATAGGATGAATCCTTTCTAAAACCAGACGTTGTGATTTGATCATGTCTTATACAGGATGTATCCTTCCTGAAACCAGATGTTGTGGTCTAATCATGTCTTATACAGGATGAATCCTTCCTGAAACTAGACACTTCGATCATGTCTTATATAGGATGAATCCTTCATGAAACCAGATGCTCTGATCATGTCTTATACAGGATGAATCCTTCCTGAAACTAGACATTCGTTGTGATCGATCATGTCTTATACAGGATGAATCCTTCCTGAAACCAGACGTTGTGATCGATCATGTCTTATACAGGATGAATCCTTCCTGAAACCAGACGTTGTGATCTTTTCATGTCTTATATAGGATGAATCCTTCCTGGAACCAGATGCTCTGATCATGTCTTATACAGGATGAATCCTTCCTAAAACTAGACATTTGTTGTGATCGATCATGTCTTATACAGGATGAATCCTTCCTGAAACTAGACGTTGTGATCGATCATGTCTTATACAGGATGAATCCTTCCTGAAACTAGACACTCTTATCATGTCTTATATAGGATGAATCCTTCCTGAAACCAGACGTTGTGATCAATCATGTCTTATGCAGGATGAATCCTTCCTAAAACCAGACACTTTGATCATCTTTGTCTTATACAGGATGAATTCTTCCTGAAACCAGACTAAATCTAGATCTTATCAATTGAATCGATCAAAAATTTTCAATCTTACCAACCTAAGAAATCAATCTAATCAAAGAACTTGCTTTTTCATCACATCAAACCTATCGGGACATCAATTTCACAAAACTCTAAAGATCAAATACCTCAATTGATCTCCCGAGCGAGCATCACCGTACAATAATCTATCAATCAAGAGCCGGGGCATCCTATCAAACCAATATCAACATCAAAACAAGATTATTCTTTGAATCAATGCATCATCACACCTTGCTTCAAAGAGGGGCAAAATGTAGACACTTAAAAATAATTATTTTGATTATTTTTAATTCCTTACATAACTAATTAATTAATTATGTTAATTAAAATTCTTCTAAATATTAATTAAATATAATTAATATTGTCACTATAGCATATGATTGATTTATAAATAAATCCCTTTCTTTATTCTTCTAAAAAAATAAAATCCTCACAAATCTTCCTCTTAGCTAATTAATTTCAATTAATTAGTTAACCTACATGATTGCATAAAACAGTGAACAAATCTGGGAAGGATTGGCATCTGCAGCTCAATCATGTATTATGGGCTTATAGAACAAGTGTCAGAACACCTACTGGGGCTACACCTTTTTCTTTGGTGTATGGGTCCAAAACAGTATTACCTATTGAAGTGGAAATACAATCTCTAAGAGTTTCTTTCCAAGGTCTTGTTATTGATGAGGACTATAGAATATCTAGATTGCAAGAACTCGAATTGCTGGATGAGCATCGACAAGTGGCATTTGATCATATCAGAGTGTATCGAAAGAGAATATCTAGAGGGTATAACAAGAAGGTTAGACAAAGATAATTTCAGGTTAGTGACCTAGTTCTAAGAGAAAATCCTAAAAATCAATAGTTTCGAGACAACAAAGGGAAATTTGAACCCAATTGGCTGGGTCCCTACATTGTAACTACAACCTTCGGCTCTGGTTCTTATCATCTCTCAACATCGGAAGGAGAACAACTCCATGAACCAATTAACACTATCCACTTGAAGAAATTCTTCACTTAACATTCTTTGCTCCAGCAATCTGTATAGCTGAAAAAAGTCCTTAAAAAAAAAATTAAAAAAAAATCATAAAAATCAGAAAAAGTCCAAAAAAAAAAAAGAGAAAAAGAAAGAAAAAGGAAAAAAGGAAAAAAAGAGAGAAAATGCCTTGGTGAAAACCTGGTAAACAGGCACCTTGGTTAAAAAAAAAGGAATCTCTACCAAGCAGGTGAAAACCTGGCAAACAAGCGCGTCTTTTACTCAAGCGCTCCATCTATCAACAAAACATTGGCATTCTCGCTTTCTTTCATCTTTGCTTTCGCTTGTACATATATTTTAGTCAGTTTTGTGACATCCTGGTTCGTTGGAACCCTCATGGCTTGAAACTGATCAATGTCCTAGTCTTAGGTTAGTCGATAGAGCACATTACATGTCATAAGCAGTGTCAACCAAGTCATCTTTCTGTCAGTGAAACCTGGTCGTCCACTCCAAGTCAGTCACCTATCTCCTGACTACTAAAGAGTTTTATCACTGTGTAAATAAGCAAAACAACATAACGAAAAACAATCACTAAACAGTTTGAGCTATGCACAAATTTTTTTTGTGTGTGCTATATTTTATATTAGTTTTCGATTATTATCCCTCTGAGTAACTCAAGGAAGTCTATCTTGACTAAGAGGAGAAAGGATTGGGGGTATAATATTTTCTTTGTTTTCTGCTTGTAGGAATGATCCCAATGATCTGGAAACATCTAATCAGTTCGGTGTATGTGATAAGAGCCTTCACATTAAGGTGAAATCGCCACACATACCTCGACTCCACTTATTTGTATGCTACAAGGAGGTCCACATCATTTCTTTGTCTGTTTTGAGGGAACTTCTTTATGATGCAATTTAGGTCCCTGGGAAATCTGTCCAAGGATATGAATGAAAAAAGGGTCATTGCGGACAAGATAATTAATATTGCACATGAAAAGAAAGGAACTGTAATCTTCCTGCTATGTTCGTTAATGATCGGTGATGAAACTTAAGCATTTCAAATCCAATGATTAGGTTTAGGTTGCATTTCATTTTGCATTCCATTTTGTATTTTGTGAATTGAGAGTGATTTGGGTATGATAATAATGATCTCTTTATTTTATGAGAGTTGGAAGCATCATCATTTCCTACCTAAGTGGTCTCTTTTTCATCATTTCTCCGATCGAGTACTTGTGTTTTGAGATGTTAGCTACATACAAAACCATCTTATATAGATTTGTACTTTTCATTATTACTCATTTGCATTCATCTTATTGCATAGAAAAATAAAATTTTGCATTATTCATTACTCATTTACACTCATTTATTTGCATATGAAAAGAAAAGAAAATAGAAATCCATATTAATTTGCATTACATACATCCATACTGAAAAGAACTCCCATCAGAGCAAGAATCGTAAGGGCTACAAAAAATCTCAGAGCTAGATAGAAAAATCTATCTCTGCCTCTCCCTCATCAGCAGGTGGTGGAGGAGGAGGAGCATGCTGAGCGGGATCCTACCAAGGTACTCGCGCTCCCTCTAGTCATGCCATGTCCTGTGAGTATGGAACAACTTGCTGCGCTAATGGAACTGCTATGCTATGTGCCGCAACATAATAGGCTGCCCAACTTGTCTGATGAAGAACCTCCTGCTACAAAGCATCTTGCTCTACCCTCATCCCTGCGACCTGACGGTCTCTCTCAGATCTAAGCTCTGCTAGCTATCAGTCTTGCTCCACCAGTTGAGTTTGTGCCACTATCAACTATGACTACAGATCCACTAGATGTACTCTCATCAACCATGTTGCGTTAGCCCACTGCTCTCTTGCGAGCTCCCCACCTCCATCTCCACCTCCGGCTCCACCTTGCTACTCTCATTTCTGCCAGACCTATCTCAAAGCTACTCTCTCCTCCTCACCTCCACCCAACCTCACACCAACACTCCCTAGGGATCCACCCTCACCCCTCTGCTATCTACATCTAGCTAGAACCATGTTGCTACTAGCACCAGGATCGCCACCTGCCTATCTTGGAGCCTCAACTCTTTGTCCCTATCCCTGTCCCTGTGCAGGGGCATCATCCTCAACCTCCTCAATACAAGGTGCCTACTTAGTTGGATCTATAAATCTAGGGAATGGATGTTGTTGGAACCAAATCCTGTATGGGGGCAATACCCCCACATCTACAATATCATCCACGTAATCCCATCGGAGTCACTGTAATCTAGTCAACTCCTGCATACCCAAGGCATAAGATAACCTCAATGCCCATCCTCGCCTCTCCTCATCAACATAACATGCGTATGTAGTGAACTCCTCTGAGATCCCTTGAGGTCTACCATACTACCTCATCACTCTAGAAACCACGAATCGCTCCACCACAGTTTGCGATCTGCCAATGAGTGGGCGAGTAACAAACAGATCTCTACGGACAATCCTCCAATCGTCCCATGGCTCTAAACCCTTGTAAGGTCTCCATATAATGTCTATCAAATCATCTAACTGCCATCTCCAAAAATTTGTGTTGCCCAGATGGGGCTACATAACATATCCTGAATATCTATACATAATAGGCTGACCAGGATCCCTTTCGTCAACCACAATCGGCCTGCATACTGGGAGGTGCTCCCAGGCCCATACCTGTAAGATCAAAACTCCTGTAGCCATGCTCTTCCCCTCCCAATATACAATCTCATGCATCTCACAATACATTTGTGCTAATATACATGAACCCCAGCCTAACCTCTGAGGGGTCTCAACGGGCCTCTCTAGCATCATCCCCCATCCACACAAAAATCCCTGTTGTCCCCTATCTGACATAAGAAAATAGCCGATAAACCCTGCCAAGACACAAGCAAATGGAAAAACCTCACTATACCTACTCATCATCATGCCCCAACTAATAGAATGTGTCAAAATGTTTGGATCCCTGAAAAACATGTCTAATAGTCTGTAATCCAGGAAGTTGCATTACATCATAATCTATCTTACCCCCAATAAAAGGGATACAGAGAATCTTGTAAGCATCCTCGAGAGTGATGGACATCTCCCGAACTAGAAAATGAAACGTGTTATGCTCAGAGTAAAATCTCTCAACAAGCATTGTGAGCATCCCATGATTCACATAGATGTTGGGTAAATCGAGAAGGTGAGTGAATCTGCACAAATCAATCTGTGCTTGGTCAACATCTGACAATTGTTGCACTAACGTCATTGTCGGTGGATAGACGCATCTCAAAAGAACATGAGGCAATCAAACCTACAAAATAAAACAATGAAGCATTAGAAAACATTCCAAATAAGCCTATAAGAGAAGTAAAACATCATGCAAATTCAACTACGTTAAATGCAAAATTAAAATTTCAAGTTTGCACTTTCAAAAATGCTCACTGTTTTCCAAACGATAAAAAACAGAAGGGTAGAAACTCGTACGAGTCAGGAATGGGCTTTGTATGACAAATGACTCCCATATGATATAGAACTAAGCCTTAGGATGACAAAATGGGCTACTTTGAATGTTTTCATATGATACAAGGGCAGGCCTCGCACAAAAAAACTAATTACTTTAAACGACAAAACAAACTTTATCAGTTTGGCATACGAGACAAGATCCTATCTCGCACAACAAAATGAGAATGACCGACTTCAATGTGCTAAAAACTTGAAAAATCAACAAAAAATTCAAAAATTAAAATGAATAAAAAGCTTAAGATCGATCACTTACCGTTGGCTCATAGTCCCGAGATTTATTATGTCATCTCTATTGCTTGAATCAATTCTCATGAGTGGGAACCACCATTTTTCTTCATAGAAGGCTTTTTTAATTTTCAAACTTGGGAGGTTAAAATGAATTGAAAATGACCCTTTTACCCCATATATAGCCAAAACCCTAATTTTTCAATTTGCTTCGATGGACATGAAAATTGTACCCTTAGCTAATTCACCCATCCTGATTCCATTTTCAAGATCGAAATTGAAATTCAAGATCATTATCCTAGTCAATTTCACACAAATTTGGACCACTTAGCGCTTTTTCATCAAATGCTCATTCTTTCTTCAAATTGTGCTCAATTTCTCATCAATCAACACTGAATCTCAATCTTATTCTAAAAAATAACTTTCCACTCAACTTCAACATCAACGCCAAATTTCTCAGTTATTCCTTTTGAATCATTTGTGCTCAAATAACTTATCATCTCCCAAAATTACCTATCATCGTGTACCCTCGCTATCTTTTGATTTCGCTCTCGAGGGGGCATACTCGTGACCTCATGACCTCACATCTTCAATGTTGAGAAATTTTTCAAATCTTTATCAAAAGTCGAGCAAAAATATTTTCAACTAAAGAAAATAAAATTCTTATTGTTAAGGGGTATCTCATCTTCATCGCTTCATATCAAGTTGAGATCTCTCAATCATCTGAATCAAATCAATCGTTAGGGGCATATCATTTTCATCGCTTTTCATCAAGTTGATTATTCGTTTAAACTCAATCAAGGGTTTTAAAGAGTATCTTTGATCACACGCTCAATCTAAGCAAGTGTCCAGTTTCATCACATCAAATCAAGTTGGACAGTTTATCTTCTCTCATAGTGTCTTGATCCATCAAGTTCAAGATCGATTTTATCTTCGCTCACTGCGTCTAGTTCAATCAAGTTCTAGATCAGTAAGATTCACTTCTTGATCAATCAAGTTCAATTTCGGTATCTTTGCTCTCTATCATTCCTAGTTCAATCAAGTTCGGGATCGGTATCGCTTTAATCAGACTTTGTTCAGCTTCATCGTTTCAAATCAAGCTAAACACCTCGCTCTTTATCTGGTTTGTGATCAATCAAGTTCAAAACTAGTATCTCCTAGAAATCAACTATTCTTTGAATCAACGCACTGCTCGCATATTAATTTAAAGATGGGCAAATGTAATTCCCAAAAATTGGTCATCTAAACCATGGGCCCCAAATCTCAACAACATCACCAAGGTCCTAACCAAAGCCAATTAAATCAATCTTGAGCACATAATTAATTCTTCAATCATCAAATGTCACATGGAAAATCAATAATTGAATATTAATTAAATATTTATTTAATTAATTGAATCATTCCAAGAAAATTATTTTGATCAATTATCCTATTTTAATTTATTAAATATCCTAGCATATTTAATTAATAATTAAATTTGCCATTTAATCATGCAAAAAAGGAATTAATTTATTACAAAAGAGAAATTAATTACAAAGCAAGACTTGAATTAAAAATAAAATAAAAGAATTGAATTGAGAGAGAAATCAAACTTGAGATATTATTTCTTTTTCTAAATTTAGAACTTGAAATTAGGAAAGCAATTAATTGAATTATTAATCATTCTCTAAATTTGGAACTCAAAGCTTTTCAAAAAAAAGAAGTTCAGTTGCATTGAAAAGACTCTTTTCTTGAATAAATCAAAGAATTATCTATTTTTATCACAAGTGCATAGAATTAATTAAATCTTATTTCCAATGCAACTTGAACTTCTTATTTAAATGCATTTTAATTAAACTATAATTGGAATCTATTTCAAGGTTAACTGAACTTGATTTCTCAATTATTTTCAATTAATCCTAAATTGAGCTTTTTCATCATCTCTCTTGTAATTCTCTATAAATTCGGCCTTCAGCTCTCATTCAAAACACCTCAGATATTATTGAGAACACGCTTGGAGATTATTATTACGCTGATTTTTCTTTGGAGTCATTGAATATATTATGTTTTTTTAGATTATTTGCATCCATATTTAGTTTATTCATTATTGCTTGAATTCATTATTGCTTGAATCTTTCATCCATCTTGCATCCATTTAGCTTAATATCATACTCATATAGATTAAATCCTTTGTCTTGGTGTAGTCTAGTCACTGGTATTGCTTATACAATTCTGAGAGCAATCTTATACTCGCATCTTTTAGAAGGCAATTAGTCAATTTGTTATGGTTTTTATTATTTATTATTATATCTGTCTAACCATACATGTAATGACTTAATTGAAGTGTTATGTCTAGTAGATACATATTCTTATTCCACTTTTCACACACACAACCCCATCCTCTCCTTTCTAGTCAAAGACATCCTGGAGATAAAATCTCTAGTTAGAGACATCCCAGAAAAGCTAAAAGACATGTCACCAAAAAGATAAAATCAAAAGAAAACCAAGACTCCACACAAACATCCACTATAGTCCTCAAGTTTAGTGTCTCTTGTCACTTGTATAAGTCTTATTTGATTGTGGTCACAATATTTACTTTCACAAAAGGATAGATAGCACTGAACCATAATGTTGTCTGAGTCTATTGAAAGATTTCATTTGTTGAAACCCATTGTTGTTGCTTGTGTCTCATCTTAAACTAACCAAATCCATGAAACTGATGCCTTATTGCGGAGAAGACAAAACTTTATTGCGGATTGGTGATGCAAGTGTTGCTTTATTGTGGATTGTGTGTGAATAGACTGAAGAAAACTAGAAGAAAGTGTATTTCTTGGAACATGTGATGCTCTCAGTTCTACACCCATCACTAGATGCAGGATTTGCCTTAGCCACATATAGGAGTTGATTTATTATGGATGGAAAGGGGTAAAAAGGGAGGATTATTATGAATGGCTAACTAATCTTAGGTAGATCAATAACAAGCCATGATGGGAATGGGTAAGTTTATTATGAATGGATAGGTTGTGAGTGTGTGAAAAGTGAAAGGATGAGATTGAATCCTGAAGGAGGGAGTAGCAATTTCTCTATGCATGGCGTCGGTGACCCAGTTTTCACCATGGTACTTGCCTAGGGCGCCACCGAAGTGGTTTTCACCATTGGACGAAATGTTTTTCTTTACTTTTCTTATTTTTCAATTTTTTTTGTTGTGTCACAAGGCTCCCATTTTCTAGGTTTTCACCAAGTAATGATTTTTAAATGTTTATGATTTTCTGTTTGCATTTTTTGAATTTTTTGAGTTTTTTGTATTTTTTGAATTTTTTGAATTTTTTGACTTTTTTTATTTTATTTGAATTAAGATACTGTGAAGAGCTATGTGTAAAAAGTGTGAAGGTGCATGCTATTGATAGGATCCTCCAAAGGTTCGCTATTTGGAGTTGAGAGTTGATATGCACGGGATCCATAGGCTATTGTAATGATGTAAGGATCAAGCCAATTTGGTTCGAGTTTGCCTTTCTTCTCTCTATCTTGCTGATTTTTAGGATTTTCCTTGAGAACTAAGTCACCCACCTCAAATGTGTAAGGCTTTACCTTGTGATTGTAACTGCGACATTCCTTGACTAAATGATATGCAGCTTGAGCGACTGTCTTCCTTGATAAAGGAATTGAGATAGAATTACTAATGTGTGGACTACGTAGGCCCATATGCGTGTCACCTAAAGAAGTTTGGGCATCCCTAACAAAAAAGTCCCTTGAGGAAGCTCCATTAAAGGTCCATGATGTATCTCCAGAATGGAAAGGATGTGTGGAACAAGTGAATGAGTGATGAAGGCTATATGATTGTGAAAAGAAGTGAAAGTAGGATAGCATGATGGAGATTTAGGATCAACAAGTATTCTTTCTGACTTAAAATCATAGAACTTTTGCCCCCAATTATTTTTATATTAGGGGAGATTATCTCTTGATCTTTTTTCTTCATGGGATTTTTATCCTTGACTTTGATTTTTGCAGAGTCCAATAGCTTTTGATTTTGATTTGGACTAAAGGAATTTTCTTTCTTTTTGACTTTTGGATTTTTCTTTTCAAAGCTTAATTTTTGATCTCCAATAAGTAAGGGCTTTTATAATTCTTGTTGATCCAAGTCTAGGAGAGGAATGGAAATGGAATGAGTGGATGAAATGGTAAGTCTATGTCATTTCTCAAGAGGGCTAGCAATACACTCAATAGATTCTTCGCTAGAACCACTCTTAAGACTATTGATATCAAGAGCTACTTGCACCACTAGAGGAGATTTACATTCAGACTTAGTAGCCACAACACTAGTGTTGGCAAATGCACGCTCCAATGAGAAATTGTAGGTGATTGAAGGTATTTTCATTTATGGCAACCTTACAATCTTATGGCACTAGCAGACACTGGCACTGGCAGACACTACACTGGTAGATAGTTTACTGGCAGCGGAAAAGATGGTTACCGACACCCCAGCCAACAGGATTTTGTTTATTACATCTTGTATTTAATTGTAATATCTTTTTGTAAGCTGACAAGGAAAATTATAATAGGACTCATATATAAGTATGAGATCTTGTAAATCATTTAATAGATGTGGATATGGTTAGATTATTATGCAAAAATTAAGGTAGATTTTGGAGTAAGGTTTATGGTTATTTTGTGAGCTTAAACCAGTACTAAACCTGGCATAGCAGATGCTGAACTGAAGTAGTACATGATATTGGATTTGCATAATCCATTTTTGTAAGTCAGTGAGACTTCCCTTTTTGTAATTAAGTAGTAAGCTTTAGGCAGTTGGCCTTCCTACATGTGCAGGCCCCTATTGTACATAATATTCATTTATTGGCTAGTGAGTGAATATTGTGGGTCACAAATCCCACTGAGGTTTTTCCCACATCGGGTTTCCTCATTAAAAATATTATGTTATGGTGTGCTTTCTATGTTGAAGTTATTTTTCTTATTTACTACATTAGTTATGGTTTACCGGTAGACTATTTTGAAATGCAATTTGTTTAATAAGATTAGAAATATGTTAACCGGCAAGATACTGATTCAGCCCCCCCCTCTCAGTATCTTTTCTTTGCTAATCCTAACAATCGGTATCAAAGCCTGGTCCTCTATTTTCAAAAGCCTAACAGCTTGAGGAAGATTCTGACACTGATACAAATGGAAAACTTGAGAAAACAATTGGAAACATCTCTTGTAGATTATGATGCAGAAAAGTTGAAAAATATGAAACTTGAAGATGATCTGATGGCTGCACATGAAATAATTCAAGGACTTCAAGAAAATCTCACTATTGCTAGGAAAAAAAGAAGATGACTTCATGAGAAGAGACAGAGTGTGATGATGAAAAATAAACTCTTAATGATCTTGTAAGCAAGATGAAGCAAGAAATTATGACCTTAAGGAATGCGATGCAAGATATGACTATGAGGTTTTGTAAAGACATTAAAGACCAAAAGAAGAATGAAGATGACTTGGCTAGGAGAAACAATGATGCTGGAAATAAAAATCTAAGACTCAATCATTGAAATGATATGTTGAAGACAAATCTGATTCACTTGGAACATGATAAAACTGAACTCATGAGACAGCAATATTTTGTAGAAAATGAGTTGGCTACTACAAATCAACATAAGGAGAAATTCGAGAAAAGCTCAGAAGAACTTGACGACATGCTAAAAAATCAGAAACCTAATGGAAATACTAATGGTCTTGGCTTTGAAGTTGGTGAAAGCTCTGGTCCTACAAACAATCATGATCACAGTAAACTGGTAAGACAACCTAATACCTACAAATTTAATGGGAATTGCTTTAACTGTAACAAGTATGGTCATAGAGAAAATCAGTGTAGATCTAGAAACTATCAGAACACCAATGCATGCACCGGTCAATGTTCTAAATGCAACAAAATTGGTCATAATTTAGAAAACTATAGAATGAATGTAAGATGCTATGTTTGTGGAAGATTTGGACACTTATCTAATCAATATAGAACACATACCGGCATAGGATATGGAAAAGATATTCAAAAAAATAATGTGACTTGTTATGCTTGTAACAAGATTGGACATATTGCAAAATTTTGTAGAAGTAAGGCATCACCAGCAAATAAGAAAGGACAAAGTTTGAAAGGTAAAGAGAAGGCTGATGAGGTAAAGCAAGAATTTTTAAAATAATGGATTAGAAAGTCAGATCAGAATGTTAAAGAAGCTATTCCTTCACCAATAGAATAGAGTATCACTCCACTGGCAAGAGATTCTTCATCTAACTGAAAAGAAATCCTTTGGGGGTATAGCAACAAATTGAAAACATGCTAGTTTACCGTCGGTTGATGGTAAGAAGATGAAATGCTTCTTTACCGACAGATGTGTTAAGTTTCACTTAACCAACATACATTTATTATGCTAGTTGAAGGAAATGACATTATAAAGAAAGTGTTTTTCACTCTTTTTCACTCACCGAGCATTCAAATTTCCTTAGAGCGCGAAAAACCCGAGCGAAGGCATCCACAGTGAGAAGTGAAGAAAATCATTCAAACCTAAAGGCAAATTAAGGTATTTATACAATGGCTTCCTCCTCTGCACTTGAATTCATTGCAAACCCTACAGTAATTGAAGTGATTAAATGCCCTAGCCCATATTTAAAATCATTCCTGAAGTAGCCAAGAAGGATGATACCCTAGGAACATTTTCTAAAATACCCAAAGGAGTTTCTTACGTTGAAGACCCTAGGATTTACATACATTGTCATATTGAAGAACTAGGTGCTGATGAGATTATGAACATGTATAGGATAGTAATATGTGATGAAAATGGTAATGTAAAACTGGAACACAAGATAGTTGAAACCCTAGGTTTTGTGGAGATACTTAGCATTCTTGATTTTCCCAAAGAGGTTATAAGGATTGTATTGAGCAAAGTTCATGGGGAGTTCTTTTGGCTAGATTCCATTCATAAGATAACAAAAGTAGTTAGGGCAGTGACAGGCTTACCTTCCACCAGTAGCAGGCCTAAAAAGACTAAAAAGGTTCCAAACGACATTGTAATGACGCTAACCGGTGCAACCTATGACAAGAGATCCTTAAGAGTCAATTATGTAAAGGATATAAATCTAAGATTCATTAGCATGATTCTTGGATACAAAGCTAAACATGACAACATATTAAACTATGTTTCTAGTTTATGTATCAAGAGTGCTTATGACATGGTAAATAGTAATGCAAAGATTGACATATGTGAATGGTTAAAGGATGAGCTAATAAACATTTTGAAGAAAATTAAGGGTGACAAGAAAGGCACATTCAGATTTGGTAACTTGTATGTCTATTGTTGTATATCACCAAGGAAGTTCTAGGTATTGGTAGAAAGGATTTTGGATTTGACATACCGATAGGAAAACAACTTTTGGATATCTTTAATAACATGGGAGATGATAGGGAGAAGAACATAATTGAACACTTTCAGACACTGAAGGCTAGAATGAAGATTACGAAAAGACAATCTCAATCCATAGTTGACAAATATCAAAAGGAGATATGTTTTGTTATAAAGAAGGATGAAATTTGGATGGAGGCACTAATTCCAAGGACAATTTGGGTAACTGAAATGGGTTATGAGGCAGATGAAAACATAATAGAAACTTATGCAAAAGCCCTTCTAAAAGCCCCTAAAGAACCAACAGAAGAAGTATTTGGAAATGCAGAAACCATTGAAAGCAAAGTCCAATCATAGAAATGAATGAAGAAAACATAACAAACAATTAGAAAGGCAATTAGACAGGCAAAAGAAATCAAGGAAGATATATTGAATAAAACTAGTATTAAGGAGAGCGAATTGGAAGGGTTACAACCAAAAGCACTTCTTTCACCGGTTGCTACCTCCTCTGATAGTGAAATACCGACAGAATTTAAAAGGGTAGAAAGAAAAGGAAAACCTTCATCGGTACCCGCTCCTACACCAAAGAGAACAAGACAGAAACAACATGCAGTAAGGCGTTCGGCAAGAAAACTGACACTAAGGAAGAAAAAGGAAAAACAAGTTGTCCCTCCCTTAGACAACCTTTTGAATGAAATAATTGAAGATGGAAACTTGTCAAATATTAGCAAGTTGTATAATAATTTTACCAATGAAGAAAAGGAAAGTATAGAAAACAGTGTTATTTTGCACTTAGATATTTAAAAGAAATTTTTGATAGAAGTTATAGATGATCTACCTAGTGACTTGTACAGAAGGTTAGATGCAAAAAGGTTAGCAATTGTTGAACTGGACAAGAAGATAAAGATAGAGAAATTACTTGCAGTTCACCCAACAAGATTAGCAGAAGAGATTGATGAACTGATAAGTGAGGCAAATAGGACTGTATTTTCCACCGGTCACCGACATGTAGCATTAATGGCTGGCAAAGTAAATGAGATATCTAAAGAAACAATAGACAAATGGGATATCTTCTTTGTTGAGAAGGAAAAGCAAGAAGAGCTTAAATGACCAAAGACTTTCAAAGTCTATCAAAAGGACAAGGATAAAGGTAAAGGTAAGGTAGGTGGTGCTCCGAGCATAAAAGTAATAGACAATTTGCCCCCACCTCCTTCTGATACTCCACCGGTTGTAAATATTGATACACCACCAGTAATAGATAATGTTGAGAGTATGGAGACAACACATGAAGACACCAATCCTGATTTAGAGGTGTTGTATATCATGAATATTGACACACAAGAAGTCAACATTGTGGTTGATAAGGAAACAACTGAGAAGAGAGATGTGGCAACTGAGCCACCAAAAGAAAACATTGCAGCTGAGACATTTTGAGGATACAGTTGGAAACATTGAGATTGGGATTGAAACACATTGTGAACAATAAACTGATCCCTTAGATATTGGAAAGATAGATACCATTGAAGTACACACTAAAAAACCTTATGAGAAACCGACTACTGATAAATTTGCTGAGATACCGACAGTAGATAGTTCAGAGGTACATATAGAGAAACCGGTAGAAAACACTAAAATGCAATCAGAAAAACTGGTAGTGGAAAGCTCAGGGAAATTGACAGAGGTACCTTCTGAGAAGAATGAAAGGAAAAAGGTTGAGACAAAGACAGTGCCACTGGCAAAAGCTGAGAAACCCAAACCTTTGCTAGTAGAAATGCAAACTCAAACTAACCTACCAGAGGTCAACATAAGAAAAGAGGTTACTCACACTGGCGGATTGCAGATCGTTAAGGTAGTTGGACAGTCGTCTAGTTCCTCCTTAACAGAATTCAGACCAACAAATGTAACAGAGGTATTTCTGGATTCCATTAAGAAAATTACTGATTGCAATGCATTGGCCTATAAGGCTATAGATGATACCATCCCCATTCTTAAATTGATTGCACCTTAGTGCGATGTGGAAAATAAAGTTTCTTTGAGCCAATTAGACACATTGTCTAAGTACATAACCAACAACCTACTAATAATTGATTAGATCAATGAGGAGACTTTTAGTGAGAAAATGAATAAAGAGAAAAAAATTATTTGAAGAATCAATAAATAGATGTAAGGAACATATTGACACATTATTACCGGCACTAGGCAAGACAATAATGGACTTCAAGAAATTGTACAGGGACTCATGCAAAACTAACATTTTGACAAAGGACATAGATAAAGAGATCAACATAGCACAAAAAGAAATAAATGATATTGCTAATAATCTAATAGGTTCATTAGACCACATATCGGTAATAGAACAAGAAATTGCAGGCTTTGAAGAGAAAATTGTAAAATTTGAGAATGATAAGGAAAGGATAAAATACAAGGCTAAGGAACTCAAATGTTGACTAGGTCCAAAACTAGACATCCTCATTTCCTTGAGAAAGGAGATTTCAAAGGCTCTTGTTCCAAGACTTAAGACACCAGAAGAGAAAATGCACATACTCACCGGTACCATCCAAAGGACAGTAGCAGCTTTGAAGGATAGTGAAAGGTTCACTAACAACCTAAATTTTGCACTAGTAGATCTATATCAAATTGTAACCCACCGATTACAAGGATCTAGTTGAGAACTACAATCAGTTGACATTTTTGACAACCTTTGTCATTGATGTCAAAGGGGGAGTAGTGGAGATAAGAAAAAAATGACAGAAGAGATCATCTGCTCAAGGGGAACACACACTTTTGGAGCACACAATTTTGGAGCACAAAATTTTGGAGCACACAATATTGGGACAGACAGTTTTGTTAAGAATTTTTTGACAACACATTTTGGATACAATTTTGACTTTTTCTCATGAGTGTTGCCATCAATTCCAAAAGGGGAGGTTGTTGGAAAATGCACACTCCAATGAGAAATTGTAGGTGATTGAAGGTATTGTCATTGATGGCAACCTTACAATCCTATGGCATCGGCAGACCCCGGCACCGACAGACTCTACACTGGTAGATAGTTTACCGACAGTGGCAAAGATGGTTACCAACACCCCAACTGACAAGATTTTATTTATTACATCTTGTATTTAATTGTAATATCTTTTTGTAAGCCGACAAGGCGAAATATAATAAGACTCATATATAAGTATGAGATCTTGTAGATCATTTAATAGGTGTGGATATGGCCAGATTATTATGTGAATATTAAGGCAGATTTTGGAGTAAGGTTTATGGTTATTTTGTGAGCTTAAACCGGTACTAAACCTGGCATAACAGATGCTAAACCGAAGTAGTACATGATATTGGATTTGCATAATCTATTTGTGTAAGTCAGTGAGACTTCCCTTTTTGTAATTAAGTAGTGAGCTTTAGGTAGTTGGCCTTCCTGCATGTGCAGGCTCCTACTGTAAGTAATATTCATTTATTGGCCAGTGAGTGAATATTGTGGGTCACAAATCCCACCAAGGTTTTTCCCACACTGGGTTTCCTCATTAAAAATATTGTTTTATGGTGTGCTTTCTTTGTTGAGGTTATTGTTCTTATTTACTGCATTAATTTTGGTTTACTGGTACACTATTTTGAAATGCAATTTGTTTAATAAGATTATAAAATTTGTTAACCAACAAGATACTAATTCACCCCCCCTCTCAGTATCTTTGGGAATCCTAACAACTATGTGGTTCACACCCAATTCCTTGGTCTTGCATATTGCTTGTAGATTGTTCTTGTTGACTGAATACCTTAGGAGATAGTGGGAGTTGATTAGCATGAAAGATATACTCACCACATCCCATGTCTTTAATCTTGAATTTTTCTTTGAGCTCTATTTGTTTTGATGTAGAAGCTTTCAAGGATTCTAGATCCACATATGTTGATGATGGAACAACCTCTCGATTGACTGGGATTGTTATTTCAGATCTAGGACATAGATTGTTGCAATATATGAATGGGTTTGGATCCGCTTTGACGGTCACTTCAAATCCATTGTGTGGAAACTTGACACATCAATGATATGTTGAAGGAACAACTCTCATTTCATGAATCCATGGACGTCCCAAGAGTATGTTGTATGTGAGATCTAAATCAAGGACTTGACAAACCACATCCTTTGTAACTGGCCCATCTTTGAGAGGTAAAGTGATTGTGCCTTTGGATGAGCGCTCTTCGTCATCATATGCTTTGATGGTAATTTTGTTTGTAGCATTCACATCTTTTTCAGAATATCCCAATTGTTAAATAGTGCTCAATGTACAAACATTCAGACCTACTCCTCCATCTATCAGGCTTCAATGTGTAAAGGTACATTATGTGTTTGGCTCACAGAGGCATCGTCAACTTCTATGAATGTAAGAGAGCATGGAATGGAAAGGTATCCCACCATGGCTTGAAACCAGTCCACGTTTAGATCAGTGTGTATAGAGGTGTCTCTCAAAGTTTTTTCAAGAATGGCTTTATGTGTGGGGGATATGCGTAAGAGGTCAAGGATTGAGATAAGCGTGGGTGTCTTCCCTAACTGTTCTATAAGGTTATACTCATGTTTGGTTGATGAGGAAGTGATGTTTTTAGTTGGAGCACCTTGCAAAGTGAATTTACCTCGATGAGTTGTAATATTACATTTAGAGGTAGGTTTGGAAGAAGATCCAATACCTTTTAGGACAACCTTGGGTCTTTGGGTAGAATTTTTAGGCATTTTGTACTTTATGATAATGGTAGAGAAATAACTGTCCATTGAAATGTGATTGACAGTTGAATCATAGTTATAGGATGCCCTGGTATAGTTGGTCTAGTCATCTGTGGCTTTGGCATTTCCCTTGTCATGTTTTAGGAATGGTTATTTAAACATTTCATGATCTTGATTGGATGAGTATCCTTCAATCTCAATGTCACCTCTATTAATAAGATCTTGTATGATGTTCTTCAACCGGTGACAATTTCTTGTTTTATGTCCCTTGCTTTTGTGATATTCACAATATTCATCGTCATTCCACCAATTTGGTTTGACTTTTGGTTCATATGGAGGAAAATATGGAATTGTTATTATTTTGTTTTCCACTAGCTTCTTGAAAGTTGACTCAAGTCATTCTATCAATGGGGTGTACTTCCTTCATGATTTGGAAGTTGTTTGAGTATTCACTTGATTGTTTGTAGAGCTCGATCCAAAAAAAATGATTTTGGGTCATATTGTATTGGCATCAACAACACCATCATTGACTGTGTTCTTGTTTTTATTCCAAAATCTTGGCTCGCCTTTTCCTTTAAAGTCCTCTTTGTTTTCTTTGAATATCTTAATGACTCCATGTTCAATTAGGACCTTCTCTATTGCTAAGACTTTTTCAATGATGTCCTTCAAGGTGGACAAACAAGATCTATTCAGGTCATAACCAATGTATTTGTTAACATTCTGGGTCAACATTTCTACCATTTGTTATTGTGGAATTTCATAAGAGCATCTGCTCGCTAGATTTCTCCATCCTTTTGCTTGGTGTTGCACAAAGTAGTGGCTGATATGTTTGTCTCTACGTTGTATGAGAAATGTAGGATAAATTCCTCTACTAAGTCACCCCATGACCTAATTCTAGGTAGGAGTTGAGAGAACCATTCCATAGCTTGATCACATAAGCTTTATGGGAATAATCTCATCAAATATGCCTCTTCTCCTGCTACCTCAATGCAAGCTGTAAAAAACTATCTTTTATGTGTCTTAGGATCTCCTTTGCCTCTATACTTATCAAACTTAGGTGTCACAAAGTGTGTAGGAAATGGAGGCATTGGAATTATTTTTTCAAATGGATAGAGACATATGTCTCTCATTGTGTAATTTGGCTTCGGTGTATTTATGTCCTCCATTTAATTTTGTAAGTCATTAATTTTGTGCTCCAAATTGTTCTTAGGTGGAGATCTACTTCTTGGACCATACCCCATGCCTGAACCACCGGGTGGAGGAGGAGCATGTTGTATATATGGATGATACTAATCATACACATGTTCATATGGAGGAGGTCTATAATGATGTCGCGTATAGGAACCACCAGGTATAGAGTCATGATAAGGAATGGAATATATGTTTTGTCCATGTATACCATACTCTATGGGCATGGCATGAGTTTGTTCTAATGTGTTTCCCCCAAATTTGACATAGGGTTTTCTTGTGTCCAAATTTTGATCAAGCCTTTGGATATCCAAATGCTTTGGTGGTTGGTCCTTAGCATTGGTATGTGATTGAGTATATTTTTCTGCATAAGACTTCCATAATGGTCTGCGAAGGTGAGTATCATATGCTTGACCATGTGTATGTGGGACCTCGGGTTTTTTGAAACAAAGATGATGGTGATTCAGGCACCATATGTGGTCCTCTATTGCCTCCACTATTAGACATCCTTTGATCCATGTTGAGGTGAGGTTGTTGCAAAGGCTGATTTTCCATTATTTGAGACATGTCAAATTCATGAGGAATCTTGGCTCCACTTTGTGCCATTACTTGTAAGAAATATTGTCTCTCTCTCTCCTCATTATTTCCTCAACCAATCGATTGAAATGGAGATCCATAATGGAGTCTTCAACTTTAGCTGAATGTATGGAAAATTTGTCCATATTGTCATTGTGTGTATCATTGTTGTTTGTAATGTCCATGTTCTCAACATTTGGAATGTTTCTATAGGCATCCATGTCAGGTAATGTGGTATGATCAAAATTGAAAAAGACATCATTGTCATACTCATAGGCACTCATGTTTGCGGACTCTTGAGCCTCTTTAGTTTCTCTCCTAGATTTTTGGGAATGGGTTTCAACCATGACCTAGGTCTTGACCAAGATGTGTGAGAATAGATGAAAATGGAAAAGAGTATGGAAGACCAAGAGTTGGATGGAATGTAAATGAATCTGAGGTTTAATTGCAATGTCCAAAGTGTAAGACCAAGTATGTATGTACTAGAGTAGGTGTGGCTT
The DNA here is from genome assembly GCF_030272615.1 of Cryptomeria japonica. Classification (NCBI taxonomy): domain Eukaryota; kingdom Viridiplantae; phylum Streptophyta; class Pinopsida; order Cupressales; family Cupressaceae; genus Cryptomeria; species Cryptomeria japonica. The sequence continues at coordinate 87,273,449 of NC_081407.1, forward strand.
CCAAAGAGATGATAGTTTCTCTTGATGAGGTAAGTTGACCTTGACTTTAAGTAAGACCAAATGAGACCCAGAGGTGATAGACCTTGATGAGGGACCATTTAGCAAAATGTTGTTGTATGTAGTGTGTTGACAAAGCAAGATGAGGACAAACAGGTGACCTTTTGACTCAAGTTTAGATAAATGTGAATGTAATGAAAGGTGTAAAGTAGTGATGAACTTTGTGAGACCCAAAGGTAGGTTGAATGCTAGATGAAAACCCAGAGAGATAACCTAGGAAGCTCAATAAGTCTAAAACTGACTGCTCTTGTTTTATGGACTATAAGTTTTTCCAATTCTAAACATAGATGTGGTTAAATGACACAGAAGTGGTTGAATACTACACAGACGCATTTCTGAGAGTTTGTGAATGCAATTTTATTTAGGATAACACAGACACAGTTAAATGACACAGACACATTTCTAGAAAGTGAGTGCAATTTTTCCAATTTGTGAAGTTGTTGTTGTGACCAAATCTAAATTTGTTTGACTGTTTTTCATGATAAGAGGATACAATGTTGATGAAGAATCAATGTTTCCAAGTGTTTAGACTCAAAATGACTCAAGGAAAAGTGTGTTGTTTGATGTAAAAATGTTTTGCATACACTTGAAGACACAAAAGACACAATATTTTGAAGTTTGATTGTTTAAAATAAGACAAGCACAATTCTTATGGTTGGCTAGGACAATAGTTGTTGATCCCACATGGGGTTTCCCCTAAGGCTACACTATTTAGAGCGGATACTTAGATGCTTGACCCCATTGGCTCCACCCTCAGCACTCACTTATTTGGGGCAGCCAAGCATTAGTCCTCATGAAAAATCCATGTGGCAAACTTTGTATCTCTACTAAGAACCGTATGTGTGTGGGCCACTCCAGAGGTTTGACCTCCTGCCCCAATAACTAGAAGGATTTTAGCTTTCTAAAATAAAAATGTGCTAGTAAGGGCATCTACTTGTGTGGCCATACATGTAGCACTTTCAGCTCTGTAAATATATAAGGCTCCCAGCCAGTAGGGGTAATACCCTACAACTGATCAAATAAATTTGATCAAACGGGTTTATAGGGAGACATAGTGTTGGTATGAACTAATCAGCACACATTACCCATGGCTTTCACCATGGATACAATTATTTATAGTGGTTCGGAAGAGGTGGGTTTTCCTCGCTACCACTTGGGTCAATCTCTCCTCACTAGTAGTCCTAATGACCACACGCGGAGACAAGCCCTCTAGAGATTAAACAAAAAGAGCCTATTGCTCAAGACACAAAAGACACTGGTTCAATTTCAGTACACCAATTGAAGTGTTTCCTAGTCTTTGAAAACAAGGCACACAAATGAAGAACAAAAACCCTCGCCAAGATCCTACAACAAAGATTTGTTAGTAGTTTGGGTTGTTTCAAATGATTACCCCTTCCTGCAAGCACACAACTTAGGTAAATTTTAGATCCAAAAAGACTCTGTGAAATAGGCGCCTTCAATAAGATGATTCACTTCCAAGACAAGATGCACTAATTTTGTTATCTAGATCACAAGATATTAGCTCAAATAAACCAAATCTGAAACCTTAAATGCAAGACAAAATGGTGAAAAATGAAAACCTTAAATGAGGAAATATATATATATATATTGAAAACACAGATGTGATTCTACCCTACACAGTCGTGATTCTACCATACACAGACATGATTTCCCAACATAGATGCATTTCTACAAACAAAATGCAAAACAAAAAATCTTGCAGGACACAAATGCAATTAAAGTGATCACAAACACGATTAAATCACCCACAAACATGCCTGTAATGAAATCCTGCAATCTAGAAAATGAAAAATACTGCCAAAAAAACGAACCCGATTCAGAGGTTAACAGACGCGGCTAAAAAGCAAAAACATGATTCCAGGATGTGCAGACACGGAAATGTCGAAATGTTGTCAGAAAATGTCAAATCTGCAACTTCAAAAATATAAAATCTACAACAAAATATGTTAAATACAAAAGGGGCAAGAGTCCCACCAGGCATACCAAAATGTTTATGGTGAAAGTGGAAACAACAATATTGAAAGACTAAATAGAATTCAACCACAAAATCCTAGCCTAACAACAACAAAGATCCACCATTACATACGAAGATTACCTAAGACAATGCAAATCAAATGAATCACAAAGATTATACCATCACATGTACAATAGGGTTTGGATCTCCATTCTTCCTATCTCCATTGATCTTTCTTGATATATTTGCTCTCAAATTTTATGGGTGCAAAAGATCTCAACAAAGAACATAAATGTGGTTACAAGTAGACTTGATCATGTATGAAAGTTCAAATGCTAGAAGGCTTCCAAGATAGATTAGGGTTGATAATGAAGGAAGCATCTCCTTATATAGAAGACACTATAAGAAATGGAGGGATAAGATTGAGAGGTGTAAAAGATAAATGGTTGGCTAGGATTAGAGGGTAGGTAGAGGAAATAAGAAAATAATGAGAGGATAGGTAGTGTAGGAATTAAGAGATGAATGACATGTGTCATGGGTAGAAAAGGTTAATGAATTAATTAAATAAATAAAGATTTATTTAATTAATAGAGGAAGTGGGATCGATTAAATAAATAAAAGTATTTATTTAATTTAGGAAAAAAGATAATTTAAATAAATAAAAGTATTTATTTAAATGAGAAATAAGGCTAGAAGAGGATAAATGAATTAATTAAATAAATAAAGATTTATTTAATTAATAGACAAATAAGGTTAAAATAATTAAATAAATAAAGATATTTATTTAATTAGACTGGACAATTTTAGGTGTCTACAATGGGAATTCAATGTTGTCGTGGAACTCTTAGTGAAGATGAAATTGTTTCTAAAGTTTTGAGAGCCCTACCATTGGCTTACAAGATGAAAGCTACTTCTCTTAATGAGATGAGATCAATGGATAATAAATCTATTAATAGAGATACCTTGGTTGGAAAATTATCTGCTTTTGAGCTTGAAGAAGTTGGACCTTCTGGAGCTGTGAAGGATGAACCTTCTTTTCATGCATCTGCATCAACAATCGGTAAGAAAGATTGGAAATTTGTGTATGCAAAGAAATTGGATGATATGAAGAGAGAAGATGAAGAGTTTGAGCAACTTGAAGCACTATTTTCTAGAAGAGTACCTAAAGGACAGGTAGGAAGTAAGTATGAAGGGAAAGCACCTTTTAAATGTTTTGCATGTAATAAGATTGGTCATTTTGCATCTAGATATCCTGAAAGGAATTCAATATTTGAAGAAAGAGTTAGAAGGTCTTTTAAGCCTAACCCTGGATATCAGAACAAGTATAAGTATAGGAAAAATAGAGACAAGTCATGCTACATAGCAAATGAGGAAGGAACTACTAATTTTTATGATGAACCGACAGAAGACTTTGCTAGTGGTTCCAACAATGGGAAGGAATGGGTGTTCCTGGCTATCAAGGAAGATGTTTCGGCACTAGAAGAGAATGTACCTGAAGAGGAGGCACTTGCTACTAAAATTGAAGACAAGGATGAATGGGTAATTGACAGTGGTTCACATCATATGACTGGAGACAAAGGGAACTTTCTATCTTTACAAGAATTTGATGGTGGTCTGGTTAGATTTGGAGATGACAAAACATGTATGATCAAAGGAAAAGGAACTATATCATTGGATGGTAAGAAAAATACAGACAATGTTTATTATGTTAAAGGTTTAAGGCATAATATTTTGAGTGTAAGACATTGGTGGATAAGGGATTTCAATTACAGTCCAAGGATGGAAAATGCAAAATCATTAACAAGTCTAGTTTGGAGATTGCAACCGGTACACAGATAAAAGGTAATATATTTCATTTGAATTCCAGTGAGAAGAAATGTTTGATTACACAAATTGATGAGAGTTGGCTATGGCATAAAAGACTGTGTCATGTGAATTTTGATTGCATTGTGAAGATTAGTTCAACTAAGGCAGTTAGAGATATACCTACGATTATGAAGCCCTATAATCCGTTATGTAAAGAATGTCCAATGGGTAAATAGGTTAGAACCTCTTTTAGGAATATACAAGATAAATCTAATGATGTTCTTGATCTTCTTCATATTGATTTGTGTGTCCCTGCCAGAGTTAAAAGTTTTCAAGGTGATAAATATTTCGTGCTAATCAGTGATGATTATTCTAAAATGATGTGGGTTACTTTTCTAAAGGAAAATATGAAGCATTTGAAAAGTTTAAAATCTGTAAGGCTAAAGTGAAAACTTAGATAGGATTGAAGATTAAATGTTCAAGTTTAGGTCATGGTGGAGAATTCACATCCGGTGAGTTTAATAACTTTTGTGAGAAGCATGGTATAAGAAGACAATTTTGTGCTCGCTGGAAACCTCAACAATGGAGTTGTGGAAAGGAAGAACAAAACTATCTTGGATGTTGTTAGAACAATGATGATGGAATATAGTCTACCTCATATCTACTAGAGAGAAGCAATGAGCACAACAGTTTATACATTCAACAAGGTACATATCAAAGGAGAAACTGGTAAGACACCTTATGAATTATGGTTTCGCAATACACCTATAGTTAAGTATTTTTGGTAGTAAATGTTATATCCAAAGAAATGATATCATTGGTAAATTTGATCCTAGATGTGATGAAGGCATATTTCTTGGTTATTCTAATGAAATCAAGGCATATAGATATTATAACAAGAGATTGCAAAGAATTGTGGAGAGTTCTAATGTCAAAGTGGATGACTCGAATAGAGGTCAAATAAGAGTTTATGAGAAGGAAACGGTGGTGGTAATGATTATATCTGAACTGGTAGCACCTTTACTGGAACAAAATGTTGAACCAATTACTCCGACAATATCAGAAAATTCTACAGTGACTGAAGAACCAGGAAGAGGAACATAGAGTTAGAAGACTCCTAGGTATGTGAGATTGAATCATTCAGAAGATCATATCATTGGGGATAAGAACAATGGAGTGATGACAAGAAGAAGACTGAGAAATAATGAGGTATGTTTAATTTCACAAGTTGAACTGGTATTAATAATTGAAGCATGTAAAGATGAATATTGGTTGAAAGCTATGGAAGAAGAATTAGATCACATTGAGAAAAATAACACATGGACTTTGGTTCCCCTGCCTACAAATAAGAATGTTAGTGGAATTAAATCAAATTTTAGGAATAAATTGAATGAGGATGTTCAAGTTATAAAGAATAAGGCTAGATTGGTTTGTAAACAATATTCTAAGAAGGAAGGAATTGATTATGGAGAGAGTTTTGTACCTATAGCTAGGATTGAAGCTGTAAGATTATTTCTTGCCTATGCTGCTTATAAAAAATACAAGGTTTATCAGATAGATGTTAAGTGTGCATTTTTGAATGGGGATCTTGATGAGGAAGTTTATATTGAGCAACCTAATGGTTTTTCACTATCAGATGATACAAACATGGTTTGCAGGTTATGGAAAGATTTATATGGATTGAAACAGGTACCTAGAGCTTGGTATGCAAGGTTGGATAAATATCTTTTGAAGCTTGGTTTTACTAAGGGTAATGCTGACAGTAATTTTTATTATAAGATCACTGATAATGATATACTGATTATTGTAGTATTTATTGATGAAATTATTTTTGGAGGTGAAGATAAGCTGTGTAAGGAATTTGCTAACAATATGAAGAAAGAATTTGAAATGTCTATGATTGGGGAAATGAAATTTTTCTTAGGTTTGCAGATTACTCAGACTAACAAAGGCATTTTCATCTGTAAAACTAAGTATGCTAGGGAATTATTGAAGAAACTTGGGAGATTCTAAACCGATAAGTACTCCTATGGTTATAAGTGATAAATTAACATTGAAAAGATATTTCTGCATCGGTAAATCTTACTAGATAAAAATCTATGATTGGAGGTCTTCTTTATTTTACTCAGACTAGGCTTGACATAATGAATGTTGTTTGTATTGTATCAAGATTTTAGAGTGATCCTAGAGAAAATCATGAGTGAGGTGAAAAGGATTTTTAGATACTTACAAGGTACATTATGTTAAGTTCTTATGCCAATAGCTAACAAGATGAGAGGGGGGGGGGTGGATCATACAAACTTAATAATCCAAAAAATCAATAGATTCAACCTCAGTAACTTATACTTCAATAATATAACCAAAAACTGCTAAACATGCAACTCTTAAACACAAAATCATCCAAACACATATAACACTAGATTTAATGTGGAAACCCAAAAAGGGAAAAACCATTGTGAGGTTTCGGACCCACTAAGAAATATACTCTTCTAGAGTATGCTCGGTTAAAAGCAAATCCTGTTAAAGATTACAAACACATTGCTAGATGTGACCCAGTTAAGGGATTTCCCTCAGATCTGTTAGGATCTTCACTTTGTTAGAAGTGACCCTATCAAAGGATTTCAAACACTCATTTAGAATGTTACCTTGCTAGAGGGTTTACAAATAAGACTGTTAAGTCCACTCGGTTAAGAGATTTTCTATCACTTACAAAATAACAGTAATAAAATATATCTGCAACTTCACATCTAAAATGCTAAAGCAGATTCTATTTGCTCAAAACAATCTTGTCATGGGACTTATCTTGTCCCTTTGCTGGTCTCCCTACTCTGTTATTCAAATAGGTCTTCAAGCTTTTGTGCTCGGTAATCACTATGTAGCATCCTTATGCTTACACTTGCCCACATACATTGTTCATCAATAATTTCTTATTTATAAACAGTTGCTAACCGCTGAATCTCCTTGATCACATTTCCCATGATCAATCATAGCCATTAGATCTTCAATCTTGACTAGGTTCAATGTATCCTTTGATCTAGAAATGTTTTACCTCACCTTGGAACTTGCAGTCCTTCCTAGGAACTTGTGCTAGGTTATTGCGATTCATTTTGCATTGTGTTGGTAAACGGATTTGTTGCTTTAAGAAACTTTCTTGAAAAACTCTGTTTTGCCCTGTAATTAGCAACAAAGCGTTCACAACAGTTGAAGAATCACAAACACAAAAGAATGGTAATTCTTCTCTGCGTTTGAGAGGGGCAGCTCCCTCGTATAATGGGGGTATTTGGATTTTTCAAAAATCTAAAGAACGAACAATAAAGAAGGATTGAATGCCATATAAGGTATGAATCTAGATTAAAATAAATTCCATATAATCAAGTTTGAGATACCACAACTTGAAATAAACTTCTTCACATTCAATGTTAAAGGGAAAAGCATTAGGTAATCATCGATCAAACATAAGAACATTGATAATAACCCATGAGAATAAGTTGAACACACATCCAAATTGATCTCTATTGCTTAATTGCTTGAATAATACTATCCAAGTCTCTTATACAAAGCTTGCGAAAAAGTGGAATCCCCTTTCATTGAATAATAATGAGGTATATATAGGAGAAGTGGTAACCACCTGAGGTAACTACCCTAACTACCTTTACAACTACTTTATAACTTCCTCAACTACTTGAAATAACTTCCTCAATTTTGGGAGAAATAACTACTTAGAATAACTACCCAAAATGAGAACTTAGGATAACTACCTCATATGAAAAGAGCCAAGATTATCCTTTATTACAATACAGAAATAGAGATGAGAGAAAAGGAAACTCGATCATGAGAGTTATTTACAAGAAAGACAAAAACATGATGCGAGTAACACAACAAAAATAAAGGCTATACAAAATGCAACTCTGCACTTATTCTAAGCTAACTCCTTGCGCTGCCGATGAGGTTGTCGCTTCTGTAGGCACATTATGTTGTTCAGGTCCTTTGTCTCTGAATATTCTGAAAAGTCTGATGGCTGAAGTGACGGATTTTCCTTTGGGAATTAGGATGTTAGCTATCCTCATTTTCCATGTCTTCAAGTTTCTATGAATGCCACTTAGTTCTGTCACCATGCTGAGTGTCTGAGGCATAGAAATTCTCAAGGAAGAGTAAATATCAATCAACCTTTCGATGGTATTTTCACTGAAGTTTGTCTTGTTAAAAAGCTGTTGATCTACCATGTTCTGGAAGCTATTCTGTAACACCTGCGAATCTTCCATCAATGTCACATCTGGGAGAAGAGTAGTGAGTTGTCCTTGGAGTTTGGTACACACTTGATCACATGAAAGCATGAGCTTTTCTAACTCTGATGAAACTTGATCTATGATCACTAGTTTCCAGTTAATGCTTTCCATCCATATCTCTAGATAATCTTTTTCATTATTAGGCAAGATTTTCTCGGTTGCAAGGGTGTCCATTCCAATTTCTATCATTTGTTTAAAATCATTCACAATTTCTTTCCAGGCTGCCTCCTCTTTCTTGACATTCCTCAAGTCTTTCTCAATAGTATTTTTCTTTATTAAGGCTTCATCATGGATAGATTTTGCTTGGACTAGGAATTCACATGCGAGAGTTTTGACCTTTTCTACCCATCCTTCAGTTACCTTTCCATAGGCTTGGTACTTTTGAAGATTATCCATAACATTCTTTTCAATTACTCCTTCTGGTGTAATTGGCTGGCGATCTACACTTAGTGGCATAGTGGAGGTATCAACTATGGATCTCAAGTAAGAAGACAAAGTGTGCACCTGTTGTTTCAATTGATCCTTGGATTGCTTATCCTTTTCACTTCTCTCCACCATTCTGGCTGCCATCACATTAAAGTTCTGAATATCAGACTCATGAGAAGAAGGTCCCATATCAATCTTTGTCACAACAAAGTCCGCAGAGGTGGCTTCATTTGTATCTTTCTCAGATATGGGTTGAGCAATCTCTAAGCACATATTCCTTGAATTTGGATCAGTCTTTACTCTTGAGGATACTTTGAGTTTCTTCGGTTTCTCAGCTCTTTCAAAAAGATCAGATATGCTACTAAATTCAGGTACCACTAGCTTTTCTACCCTCCTCTTCTTCAATAGACTTTGTTCTAACCATGGGAATGAAGAATTTTCTGTGGACTCTTGGATGTTTTCCTGCCTTGCTACCAGTGTTGTAGTCGCCTCTCTGATTTCTTCAAATTGATCGCTTGGATTGCTTGGAAATGATGAATCCATGACTAAAGTATTTTGCTGTGCTACTTGTCGTAGGGATTCAAAAGGAACTGAGGGAGATATGGAATGCATTCCATCATCAAATCTTGTGTCATCTAGAATTTCCACTGGAACTTGATCCTTTACTTGACTTGCAATAGAATTTTCTTCTATGTCTTTTTCTCTGGATTTCTTCCTCTTTTGTCGGGGTTCATCACCACATGTGTTTTGAAGATTGTTCCTCCTTGGAGGGTCTTCATCTCCATCACTTCCTTGAGTATTCTGGTAAGAAGGAGTATCCCTAGCTGGAGTATAGGAAGAATGCAGCGACGTAGAGCTCTCAAGCTGACTTCCTTTCTTTCTTGGAGCTTCCTTTGTTGGTCTAGTAGCAGTCATTTGAGTAATCTTCTTCTTAATCCAGGCTTCAGAATTCTTGATTACAAAACTTGTTCTTTCTCTAACATCTCTCATTTCTGGACCTGCCCAATTCAAACTGGGAAGTGGCTGGGACTGGACTTGCTCAAAATAGATAGGATCAATCAAATCAGATCCATCATCTTCAATGCCTTCTATGGTCCAATCCATCTTGAAATCTTTCATTTGCTTCAAAGTTAACCTGGTCCAATCTCTTTTTCTAACCTCGAATTCGTCTTCGCAATCCTCCCAAAAGTCTTCGAGATTAGGAAAATGAAAATAGCCAGGGCCTAACTTTAAGCTGCTCTTGACATAATCCTTACTATCAAAAGGAAACCTCATCTGATATGGATACAAGTTGACCTTGGATAAAGCTTTTTCTGTCTCATCTGCTCTTGAACTTGACTCACATCTATAGTGCCCGAGACAAATGGGAAAGGCTACCCCTCTATTCTTTCTATCTCTGCATTTCTTTTGAACTGAAACCAATTGCCAACAAAGCTCAACTAAAATGAGCTTATCATCAACATATCTGGGTAGCTTGTGTGGATAACCTTCAAATCCTCCTACTCGAAGATAGGTAAATCTCGGAAACTGGATGAAGAAACTTCCATATTTCTTTATCAATTTAGCAGCTTCCTTTGATATCCTAGTGGCGATGTCTCCTTGTAATAACCTTACTGCCCACATTGTGAAAGCATCATTCACCCACCTGAAATACACAAAGCTTTCTTCAAGTTGCAATTGCTTGTAATAATGGTAAACTTGAGTTTCTTGATTCAAGACACCATTAGTACTCAACCCTGGCCATGACCTCAAATTAGCAATAGCATATATCAAGTAAGAGATCATATGGAAACGTTGACTTGTTTTAAAGTGCACTAACTGGTCATGTATGCAGTTGCTGATGAGATGGCCCCAGTCAATGAATTGTTTACCAGCAGAGATGACTGTTATGAAGAGATACATCCACATTTCAAACTCAGTGGAGTCAGGACTTCCTGTCACTCTATGGAGTAACAAAATCAAGTAACAAATCTCTTTGATGAAAAGAGAACGATGGAGTGTTTTTGGAAGCTGAGACTGTCCTCCCCGTGGTGCAACCATCCATTCTTTAGCTAGATTGTTAAGGCATTTGCTTCTATTGTCGCTGAAGTATTTATAAGCTTTTTGCTTATCAATGTGAGTGAACTTTTCCTTATATGGCAAACGAAGAATAATAGCTATTGAAATTCCGTCTAGTTTGGCCATTAAGGATCCATCTGCAGCTCTTATCTCTCTCGCATCGGGATTATATCTTTTTGAGCATTCTAGTACCAAATCTGCACATTGAATTGATATGGGAAAACATGCTGCTTCAATCAAGCCACTTCCCGCCACTCTGCAAGACAATTTTGATCTGTCACCTTCCATGAAGAACCTTTTGATCTCCTGCAAATTTATGTGCCCAATCTTGGTATCATGAGCCTCTAGAATCATGGTGGTGATCATCGGAGCGTACTCGTACTCCTGAGCTTTGTACTTCATGATGGTATTTCCACAAACCCTTTGTATTGAGGTCCTCTATGTCAATGTTACTGGAACTTTGAGACTTTGAAGATTTGTGACTGACTTGATTAAGTGACTATGTCTTGCCCATAAGCAAGATCTACCTACTGTCTTTATCATGGATGATCCATTTGTTCCTCCTTGAATGGCTGCTCATGATTAACCTGACAATCAATGAAAAAATGTTACCTTCTTCAAACCGAGGTTTGTGATTGACCTCTCTGTCACTTCTTTGAATGGAAAAATGACTTTTCTTTTGGTTCTTTGGGGCTGATTATGACAAAGACTCAGACCATTATCTCCTCACTGTTTATTGAACTGCGCATTAGACCTATTGGGGTTGTTGTGATAGCTGTGACCATGCCTGATAGATTCTCGTCTCATTGATGATTTCTATCAGCCATCCATGTTGTCAATGTCTTCAGTGTTGTGAGTCAATTGTCCAATAGCTTGGACTGCACTACCACTGTGTCTTGGTTTTGTTTTCTTTTTGGTCTGAGCCTCTTATCACTGTCTTTGCAACTTTATTAGGCTATTCCAAACTATCTTCTGTGTCTCACATGATGCCTATCGATGTGTCTCTGGGTCGCTGCACTTTGCTACCTGTAGATTGCTCACACAAACCCTTGTTCTTTCTCGTGGTGCTAGAAGTGCTATCTTCTAAAGATCCTAGGCATTCTCACTGAGATCTTCCTAACATTCCGGTGGGCACCATTGCAACCATATTCGTTATGCAAAACGTGCAGGAAACTCTACAGCGCGGGTATTCTGCATGAACGATTATCGTAGTTGTTTTGGCTGCAGATAACATGTTAATAGTTACGCGCAGCATATATCCCTGATCTTTCATCAATAACTTGTAGAATGCACCACGAAAAGCAATACTTGATCCTTAAAATTTGAAAGTGCGAGTAGAGTTAAGGGAAACGATAGCATGCAAGTTGTCCAGAGCATTTGTAACTGCGATATCTGATATACATCTTCCTCCCAGTGATGGTTTGGTGGATGTTTGCAACCTATTCCATGTTTGCAGAGCCTGGCGCTATGTCTGCAATCCCATTTACTTGGAGATGAATACCTTTACACCTGCGTGAAAGGAGCCATGCAGAAATAAGGCATTTAAACACTTCTTATCCAACCTCTGCGAGTGGTCTTCAACTTGCGAGTGGAGTCTAGAAAGCACGATAGCAGGCATATATATCGGTAAAACAAACGGTGAAGGTAGTTATAAACCAGCTTTCACATTCTTTTCTGGCCACGCGGTAGTTTTCTTTTGCCAAATGGACGTTCGAATGAGTTTGGTGGAGCGATTTCCCAGTTGTAGAAGGATCGGCATGTTAGCCAAACTAACCAAGCTGCCGATAGTAATCCGATATCTTTCATGCATAAGTGAGTTCGTTGCAAAACACTTGGTAACTTGATAAAGTTAGCCAACTCACCGATGAAAAGATGTCAATGTGAAAACCTTGCATAAAGAAACATATTGGTCCCTTGATAATTTTACCAACTTGATGATAGTTTCTCATTCGCAACTCGAAATTGGTGTTCATTGGTCCTTTTAACCATTTTACCATGTTGTCGCTAACACTTGGTCAACTATCAGCATAGACCGTTGATGATCGTGTTTACTTTAAACTCTTCGAGAATGCCAACAACAATCCTAGACAATACAATATTTTCATCCATTTAATGGCGATTCGAGGGATCATTTAACTTGGAGTTTTAGAGGTCAACATGTTACTTTGAATTATATCCTTTACTTTGAAAACGTTCATAGGATTACAAATACAAATACAAAGAGTTTCTCGATTTTCTCAAAAACATGATTTGCAACCCTTCACCATCATGATGTGAAGTACAATTATAACTTGGGCGAATTTTGGGAATTCACATATGGTCCTCTTTTTTTTTTACGAATATATCCAAATATTCGATGAACCATTCACACTAAAACGACCCGTTATTACATGGAAACGAAGAAGAATCATAGTTGTCAAATTTACAATTAGGATCAACACATTGTAGATCTTTTTCCTGATTTTCTATTGCCATAGATCCTTAACAAACTTCATGTGCGGCATACCAATCATTTATTCATCTCTAGCTCATCAGCGTCCTTCATTAAATAATTTTTTTATCCATCCAATGCGATCTGTCATAACTTGGTTGCAACTCGGTAAATACTAAACTTTACTCGATAGACATTTCGCCTTCATTAACCGATATCGATAGGGTTTACCGACTAGGTTCCTTAGTGTTTACTGACTAGGTTATTTGGTCGGTGACATAGTATAGTATTAACCTTACAATCAATAACATTTGTAGGATATCAAAACAATCTAAAAATCATGATCTAATAATTGTCCAACTCGGTAATAGTTGCCCATTGAATAACTTAATTCTCCCCTTATTCATGACATTCTTTCTGTGTCTTTTACCGACATCTTGATTCCCTTCAAATCAATCTTTTCAAGATATGGCAACATCATACTGAATCATAAAATCAATTTCTTGACATCAATAACAAAATAATGTTATAAAGATAGTTATCATCCTTTTTCAGTTATATCAATAATCTTCAACAACCTTCTCAATATCCTTAATGAATATCAACAATCTGCTTCTATTGAAATGCCAACAATCTCCCCTTTTGGCATTGATGCAAAACCAACAATTAAATGGTAATACCAACAAGATATTCAAATTGATTCGGATTTAGATTGTTGTTAGACTTCTCCTGTTATCATTGAGTCTTCTGAGCTGTTGTCTTGCATTTAGTCTTGTCCCATTTGTAGTTTTCTCCCCCTGTCATTAGTCTTCTATTATTTTTATCATTTAGGACTTTACCATTTAGTCAACCATTTAGTCTTCTCCCCCTTCCACAACAATGCCAAAATGTAAAAGAACTAAATCAGGAAATCTTGCCCTGCGAAGTGATTTACCTTGTTGTGTATCACATGTATCAATTCAGTCTTGTTTAGAGCAACTTGTCTCTATTCATAATTTCTTGCACACCTTTAGAAACCTTCTAAAGTGTGTAGTTCAACATCAATCCACACATAATATTCTGTAGATTCATTGAATTGATGCTTTCACCGAACTCTGTCAGTGAGTAGAAGATAGGGGTAGGACCCCTAACCTGCTTCTGAGATACTCAAAAGTGTCCCTTGGCAGTGGCTTTGTGAAGATGTCTTCTATTTGCTCCTTTGAACTGATATATTCCAGCACAAATTTCTTCTCTTGAACTTCTTCTCTGAGATAATGATACTTTATAGAGATATGCTTTGTCTTAGAGTTCATTACCAGATTCTTTGAAATGTTGATGGCACTCGTATTATCACAAAATATAGTTATTGGCTTGGTAGCTTTTTCATTTATACCTTCCAATAATTGTTTGATCCATGCTATGTTGGTACAATTCAATGCTGCAGTGACATATTCAGCTTCTGCTATTGACTGTGAAATACGTCCTTGTTTCTTACTAAGCCAACTTACTAGTCTTTCTCCTAAAAAGAAAGCTCCACCACTTGTGCTTTTCCTGTCATCAATGTTGCCTGCCGAATCAGCATCAGTATAAACTTTTAAATCAAAATCATTCCTCTTTTCATATACTAATCCATAATCTTTAGTGCCTCTCAGGTATCTGAAAATTCTCTTAATTGTTGTCATATGGGTTTCCTTGGGATCTGTAGAGAATCTTGCAACAATACCTACTGCATGTGCTATATCCAGTCTACTATGCACAACACATTGCAACTTTCCAATCATAGATCGGTAAAGTGTCTCATCAACAGATGCAGATTCATCATTCTTTGATAGTTTACAATTAGTAGTCATAGGAGTACTTACAGGTTTTGAATCCTCCATTCCAAATTTCTTCAAGATTTCCTTTATGTACTTGGATTGAGTCATGAAAATCTCATCTTTCATTTGCAGTATCTATAAACCTATAAAATACTTTATCTCACCGATTAATGGCATCTCAAATTCTTTGCATATTTCATTTCCAAAGTTCTTGCATAAGGAGTCATTACCACAAAAAATAATATCATCAACAAATTGTATTTCAAACCTTCAACCTAGTATACATCATCATATTTAGCATTGTCAAGAAGTGTGATAGAGCCTTTACCTTTCACCAAACATGGTGCATCATTACCAAATCTTACATAGCGTCCATCATAGTCTTCTAATTTAACAAACTTGTGTTCATCACCTGTCATGTGATGTGAGCATCCACTATCTATGATCCAAGAATCATTATTATTTATGTGAGATATTAGGGCTTTTTCTTCATACCTTTCTTCATCGGATCCATCTTTAATAGCCACATAAACAACTTTCTCTGTACGAGTTTCATCAAATTTATCATTGTTGGATTCCTCATCAGCTACTAGGCATGTCTTTCCGTCTCTCCTTCTGAAGTCTCGGTGTCCTCTGTATTGGTTGTCTTTCTTCTTGTTATCTCAGTATTCTCTCTTTTCACTAGATTCTTTGTCAGGGCAGTTAGAAGCCATATGTCCTATTTTATCAAAATTGAAACATTTTAAAGGTAGATTTCCTTTATACTTACCTTTTCCTCTTGGTAACCTTCTGGCTAATAATGCTTCAAACTCTTCTTGCTTTTTTATTTCCTCATATAGTTTGTGCACTTCTTCCATGTTTTTACGAAACCTTTCACTTGCTCCACTATGATTCCCTTCAGAGTACTTACTCATTCTATCATTGTAATCATCAGATTTACCAATATGAACAGAACTCAATGCAGATTCTACTTTATTTATCGAAGACCCACTGTTATCAAAATTACTTAACTCAAATGCATGTAGCTTACCAATAGTAGGATCCAAAGAAACTGGCATGTTAGGTACAATCCTCAATTCATTTATTGCAGAGACTCGAATGGAATAAGAAGGTAGAAGTGTTTTAAGAAACTTACTTGTTACATCCTTTTCTTCAATAGTTCCTCCTGCTCCTTTAATTTGATTGACAGTTTCTTTTAAGCTTGTACTGTACTAGGTTATGTTCTCACCTTCATTCATTCTCATGGATTCAAGTTGTCCTCTTAGACTATCTACTTTTTCTCTTTGAACATGTTCATCACCACCATATACAGATATAAGCTTGGTCCACATTGCTTTTGGATCATTACAACCTTCTAGATCATTAAACTTTGAGTCAGTCAATGCTGATGTTATTTCAATCATAGCTTGAATGTGTTCTTGCTTTGCCTTTATCTCTTCCAAGTTCATCAGGTTGGTGCTTGGTGGTATGTAATCATTCTCCAATTCCTAATAAATGCAGCTTCATCCTTTTTTGCCATGTGGAGAAACTTGACTTGTTCAGCTTTGGTGCATCCATTTTATACATCTTTGGATCTTTGCCTCAAGTACCTTTAAACTTTTCTTCTGGGTTCCAAAGCTCTGATACCAATTGTTAAGTTTTGATGCCAATAGCTAACAAGATGAGAGGGGGGGGGTGAATCATACAAACTTAATAATCCATAAAATCAACCTTGGTAACTTATACTTCAACAATATAACCAAAAACTGCTAAACATGCTAACTCATAAACACAAAATCATCCAAACACATATAACACTAGATTTAACGTGGAAACCCAAATAGGGAAAAACCACTATGGGATTTTGGACCCATTAAGAAATATACTCTTCTAGAGTATGCTCGGTTAAAAGCAAATCCTGTTAAAGATTACAAACACATTGCTAGATGTGACCTGGTTAAGGGATTTCCCTCAGATCTATTAGGATCTTCACTTTGTTAGAAGTGACCTTGTCAAAGGATTTCAAACACTCATTTAGAATGTTACCTTGCTAGAGGGTTTACAAATAAGACTGTTAAGTCCACTCGGTTAAGAGATTTTCTATCACTTACAAAATAACAATAATAAAATATATCTGCAACTTCACATCTAAAATGATAAAGCAGATTCTATTTGCTCAAAACAATCTTGTCATAGGACTTATCTTGTCCCTTTGCTAGGCTCCCTACTTTGTTATTCAAACTGGTCATCAAGTTTTTGTGCTCGATAATCACTATGTAGCATCCTTGTGCTTAAACTTGCCCGCATACATTGTTCATCAATAATTTCTTATTTATAAACAATTGCTAATCGCTGAATCTCCTTGATCAATCATAGCCATCAGATCTTCAGTCTTGACTAGGTTCAATTTATCCTTTGATCTTGAAATGTTTTACCTCACCTTGGAACTTGCAGTCCTTCCTAGGAACTTGTGCTAGGTTATTGTGATTCAATTTGCGCTGTGGATCTTTCTTCTGATTTTCCATTGTCGTAGATCCTTAACAAACTTCATGCACGAAATACCAATCATTTATTAATCTCCAGCTCATCAACATCCTTCATTAAATAATTCTTTTATCCATCCAATGCGATCTATCATAACTCAGTTGCAACTCGGTAAATACTAAACTTTACTCGGTAGACATTCCGCCTTCATTAACCGATATTGATAACCTTAGGGGTTACCAGTTAGGTTCCTTAGGGTTTACCAACTAGGTTCTTTGCTCGGTGACATAGTTTAGTATTAACCTTACAATCAACAACATGTGTAGGATATCAAAACAATCTAAACATCATGATCTCATCATTGTCTAACTCAGTAAGAGTTGCCCATTGAATAACTTATTTCTCCCCTTATTCATCACATTATTTTTGTGTCTTTTACCAACATCTTAATTCCCTTCAAATCAATCTTCTCAAGATATGGGAATATCATACTGAATCAGAAAATCAATTTCTTGACATCAATGACAAAATAATTTTATAAAGATAGTTATCATCCTTTTTCAATTATATCAATAATCTTCAACAACCTTCTCAATATCCTTAATGAATATCAACAATCTTCTTCTATTGAAATGCCAACACATTAGAATATGGTTTGTGGTACCCTAAGGATGATGACTTTACTTTATGTGCATATACAGATGTTTATTGGGCTGAAGATGTTGATGACAGGAAAATTACTTCCCATGGAGCTTTCTTTCTTGGAAAGAAGTTGGTTTCATGGATCAACAAGAAACAATAATGTACTTCTTTATCTAGTGTTGAAGCTGAGTATGTTGTTGTTGCTATTAATTGTACACAAGTTTTATGGATGAAGCAAATGTTGAAGGATATAAATGTGGATTGCAATGCACTGTTACTTATTCACTATGATAACTCTACTGCTATTGATATATCAAAGAATCCAAAATTTCATTCTAAGAAAAAGCACATATCTATCAAGTATAACTTTTTGAAGGAGAAGGTGAAAGAAAATGAAGTCATATTGGTTTATGTGAACACTAAAGAGCATATTGTAGACATTTTTACTAAACCTTTAACCTAAATAATCATTTGAGTACCTGAGAGGTAGATTAGGGGCTTTTGCCCCTCCAGTAGAGACTTGATTGATGCGGTTTGGTATCAATCCGGTATGCATTATCAAAGATATTTTTCATTCTAGCACTAATGTGGGGATGCTACTGTTCAGGGGGAGTAGTCAACTTTGTGATTCAGTGGTTTATGTTTTTGCTTTGATATTTTTGTTGGATTTATGGCATTGATTTCAAAAGGGGAGAGATATTGATGTGAATAAGAAAAACTTAAGGAGTTGAATACATTAGGGAGAGAGATATATGTATAAGTCAGAGTCTTACAAAGAAATGATTCATAGGGGGAGTTTGGTCTTTGTTTCAGAACTTCATTGCTATATCTTTATGTGGGAGATTGTTGGTTGTCTTCCATTAGGGCAGACTTGTTTGACATTTCTTGGTACTTAGATATTTTTTACATCTAGTGTTGCCATCAATGCCAAAGGGGGATATTGTTGGCCATTTGGAAGAATTGATCATGTGTTGCATTGATGTTTTGTCATTGATGTCAACATTATTTGTTTGGATGCTTTACTGACACCCTTCTAGTCCTAAGAGATTGAGTAGTTTCTGGTTAGTTTGGATCTGGCATGCTCAGGTTGTTAGGAACCAGAAGGGCAACTGAGAGGCGGGGTGAATCAGTTGTCAATGAATTTCAACCCAATTATAAATTAATTCAACTTAATACTTAATACCGACAAACCAATCTTAATGTTGGTTAAATAGATTAACAGTGTATATCAATATCGATGAAACTTAATGCATTAAACAGAAAGAGAAACAATATCCACAACACATAACACAAAGATTTTTGATGTGGAAACCCTATAAGGGGAAAATCCATGGTGGGAAACCTTACCCATAATCAAATGATACTACTGGTGATAGTATGTGTATACAAATGAGGTATGCACATGTAGAAAGGCCAACTTCCCAAAGCACACTATTCAATAATAGGATTCACACTAACAACAGTAGGATGGTTAAATCCTAGAATAATGTACTGCTTTAAAGTGCATCTACAATTTTGGATTCAGTACCGGTTCAAGCTATGATAAACACCTTTAAACCTTCCTTTAACCTTCAAATGATGTCTGCTTGATTCGCTCTATGATCCTCTCATATGATCTTCAATATTCGCACATACCAAGTTACAATACCATATTGTGACCATATATTCATCTCACAAATGAGATCTTACATTTATACAAAAGCTAAGACCAAATACTAAGGTCGGCTCACTAAGAATATTACATTCAAATCAATTACAAAATAAGTCTTGATGTGATACAAGATGTCGACCCAATTCAATAACCAATAATAAATCATCTTCATAATGTGTCGTGTTGATCTAGAATAGATAAGTATATCAGTCCATAACCTAGACCTATCTACCAGTAACAACAAATATGTCAACCCAATTAGACTAATAACCAAAACACCAAAACCAAGTATCTAAACCATGTCTTCGACATAATCAAGTGATCTCCAGATGATAACAAGTCATCATCAGTATGGGTGAACCATATAACCTATTGGTGAGCATATACTGGTGACTCTGCATAAGTCACTGACCTTGCCAGTGAACACAATGTGTCGGTTCAATAGTAAACCAATATAACCATAGTGCCAAATCAACAATATAGATCTCTAGAAGGATAAGTGTTGACATCAATGATAAAACCAATGCAACACATCCATAATACCAATAATCTCCCCTTTGGCATTGATGGAAACAGTAGATGGAAAAACATCTAAGTGCCAAAGAAAAATGCCAAAAATAAAATACCAACAATCTCCCAAAATAGATCAATACCAGAAATCAAAACCAAAATACAAAGATTATATATCTCTCCCCCAATGAATAATCTCTCCTCTAATGAATAATGTTTTTCTATAGATATCTCTCCCCCTTTGAAATCAAATGCCAAAGAAGTTAAGAAGAAATACCAGAATATACAACCAACTACTCCCCCTGAGAAGTAGCTCTCCTCCATCAAAGATGGAAAAGGATTTCTCTTTTAGTTTCTGTCGATTTGATGCCACTCTTTGATAATATAAGTCTCTGTCGGTGAGGGTATTACCCCAAGCTTCTCTCTGAGATATTCAAAAGTTTCCTTGGGAAAAGGCTTTGTAAAGATATCTGCAATTTTCTCTTTAGTATTCACATAAACCAATCTTACTTCTTTTGCTTCAACATTCTCTTTCATAAAATTATACTTGATAGAAACATGCTTTGTCTTAGAGTGAAATACTATATTATTTGATATATCAATTGCTTCTAAATTATCACAATAAATGATTATAGGTTCTTTGCATTTTACCTTTATGTCCTTCAACATTTGCTTAATCCATAATACCTGAGTACAATTAGTTGTTGCTGCAACATATTATGATTTTGTTGTTGATAATGATGTACAACTTTGCTTCTTGCTTACCCAAGAAATCAATATGCTATCAAGAAAGAATGAACTACCAGTGGTACTCTTTTTGTCATCTATATCTCCTACCCAATTTGCATCGGTGTATGAACATAAATAAAAAAATTCATATTTAATATACCATAGACCAAGATTTGTTGTGCCTTGTAGATACCGGAAAATCCTTTTACAATTGATTCATGATTTTCTTTAGGATTACTTTGAAACCTTGAAATAATACATACTGCATTCATTATATCAAGTTTGGTTTGTGTTAAATACAATAAACCTCCAATCATAGTGTCATGCTTGTGAAGTGTGATACTTGCAGCTGCAACACAAAACACTTAATAGATCATTACAAGCATGGTTAGAAAATTTAAAGCAAAGAGATATAAAACCATGACAAATCAATCTATCGCCTCCTAAGAGATGCGAGTGTGGATTTTCTCTCAAATTTGGATAAGCAAATTCTAGTGACTTGACTACACCTAGATGAGGGATTTGAAATGATAATGATGCATTTAAGCTAGAAAAGAGAATGATTAAGCTACCTGATTCAAAAAGTATCCTAGAAAAAGAGCAAATTAAGCTAGATCTAAGATGCAATTGCCTATAATAACAATGCTCAAATGATAGTGCTAAGATCCATATGCCTATAGTAACAATGCCAAAAATGCAAATGAGATGGGATGCTTTGTACTCCAACATGGGGGATATTTATAGGATTTCCAAGGCCAGGGGTGAGGTGGCAGGAATCAATGGTCAAGATTAAGTCTGAAGATATCAACGGTTAAATTGGAGGAGGTTGGTGGAAAGGGAACATTTGCCATCTCTATGGTGACAAGTGTCAATAAGTTTTTGTCATGAGAGGGCAAGTGTCTAAGGAAAGGGGACATGTGGTTAGATCAAATGTGTTAGGTTTAGGAATGGTTAGGTTTATGAATGGTTAGGTTAGGTGGTTAGAATTTAGGAGGCATGTGGGGAATTTGAATTTAAAAATTCAAATAATAGGAAAAGGATAATTAATTTCAACAACTCATTAATTGATTTGTTTTAATTAATTAGGGGATTAGAAGAAATGGATTTGATGGTGAGGAATTAATTAATTTGAATTAATTAATCAAAGGGGACTATTGAAATGAACTTATTAAATAAATCCTTAGATTTATTAATAAGTGGATGAGTGGGGGAATTTAATCAAATTGCTAATGAATTCAATTAAATTGGGAAGGAGGATTAATTAAATAATTGCTTATTCAATTGATTATCTTCAGAATATTTTTAGGTGTATGCACATAGATTTGTATCTTGTCGGATTAACAGGAGTTGAATCATCCTTCAATGTCAATTTATCAGTTGTAGTCATAGAAGTACTTACCGGTTTAGAGTTTTCCATACCAAATTTCTTCAGTAGTTCCTTCAAGTATTTTGTTTGACATATAAATATACCTTTATCAATTTGTGAAATCTACAATCCTAAGAAATTTTTTATCTCCCCAATCATAGACATTTCAAATTCTTCCTGCATCTTGTTAGCAAAGTCCTTACACAATCCATCTTCTCCTCCAAAAATGATATCATCAACAAAATCTTAAATAACCAAGATGTCATCATTAGTCACTTTGTAATATAAGTTGATGTTACCATTACCTTTAGTGTAACCAAGCTTCATAAGATATTTGTCCAATCTAGCATACTAAGCTCTAGGAGCTTGCTTCAATCCATACAAAGCTTTTCTTAACCTGCAAACCTTATCTTTATCATTTGTCAATGAAAATCCATTAGGCTACTCAATGTAAAATTCCTCTTCAAGATCACCATTTAGAAATGCACATTTTACATCCATTTGATATACTTTATAGTTCTTATGAGTTGCAAATGCAAGAAATAATCTAACTGCCTCAATTCTAGCTATCGGTGCAAAGGTTTCATTAAATAATAAATTCCCTCCTTATGTGAATGTCCTTTACAAACTAATCTTGCTTTGATCCTAATTACCTTACCATCTTCATTAAGTTTATTTCTAAGTACCCATTTAGTTCCAATTACATTTTTATCTTTAGGGTAGGGAACTAATGTCGATGTATTGTTCTTTTCAATTTGTTCTAATTCATCTTCCATTTCTTTTATCCAATGTTCATCTTGACATGCTTCAATAATAGATGCTGGTTCAACTTGAGAAATTAAGCATACCTCTTCATTTTCCATTCTTCCTCTTGTCATAACACCTTGATACTTATTCCCAATTATCTAATTTTCTGAGTGATTCAGTCTTACATACATGGGTTTGTTCAGATGTTGGTGTTCTTCAGTCACTGTGAAATTCTTTGATGATGCCAGTGTGACTGGATCCAAATTTTGTACCAGTGCAATCTGTATTGGTTCATTTATGATCATCTCAACTACCAGTTTAGAATTTACAGACCTTGAATTTCCTCTAAAGTATTCATCTATCTTCACATTAGTACTTTCAATAATCTTCTGCAATCTTTTATTAAAACATCTATATTCCTTGCTCTTAGATGAATAACCAAGAAATATTCCTTCATCACTTCTAGGATCAAATTTACCAACATACTCATCTCTCCTGATATAGCATTTTCTTCCAAATATTTTGAAGTATTTAAGAGTAGGAGTATTACGAAACCATAGTTCATAAGGGGTCTTACCGGTTTCACCTTTGATGTGAACTTTGTTGAAAGTGTAAACCACTATATTTACTCCTTCTCTCCAATACACATGAGGTAGATTTGCTTCCAATATGATGCTTCTAGCTACTTCTAGAATAGTTATGTTCTTCCTCTCCACAATTCCATTCTGTTGAGGTGTCTGGGGTGTTGATAGTTGTCTTTTGTTTGCATTCACTTCACAGAATGTATTAAATTCCTTAGATGTAAATTCTCCTCCTTGATCAGATCTCCAACATTTGATTTTCTTACCGGTTTCATTCTCTACCATTGCCTTGAATAACTTGAATTTTCCAAAAGCCTCTGATTTCTCCCTGAGAAAAATAACCCAACACATTCTAGAATAATCATCAATAATTAGCATAAAATATCTATCTCCCTGTAGACTTGTTGTTCTTGCCGGACCACACAAGTCAGTATGAATTAAATTAAGAACATTATTGGATTTCTCGGAAATACTCTTAAAAGTTGTTCTAACTTGCTTTCCCATTTGAAATTCCTTGCATACTGGATTATGACGTTTCATAATCAGGTAATCCCTTACTGCCTTAATTGTACTAATCTTTACAATACAATCAAAACTTACATGACAGAGTCTCTTATGCCATAACCAACTTTCATCAATATGTGCAATCAAACATGTCTTATCACTGTTATTCAAATGAAAGATATTACCTTTAGTTTGATTACCGGTTGCAATATCCAATCCAGTTCTATTTCTAATTTTACATTTTCCATTCTTTAAGTGAAATTCATTTTCAACTAATTGACCAACACTCAAAAGATTATACTTGAAATCTTCAACATAATAAACATTGTCAGTATTGTGCTTACTATCCAAAGATATAGTGCCCTTTCCTTTGATTAAACAAGATTTATCATCAACAAATCTTACTAGACCTCCATTACATTCCTGAAAAGATAAGAATTTACTTTTATCACCTGTCATATGATGTGAACATCCACTATCAATGATCCATTCATCTTTTTCCTCAATTTTAGCTGCCAGGGCTTGATCTACCGGTAGGACAGTAGGTGTCGGTTGATCTTATTTTGTTGCAAAAAATGCCCATCCATTATCTGTCTGTTCTTCATAAGAATTATCTGTAACTCCTTCATCAACTTAGTAACAAGATTTATCTTTGTTCTTCTTAAATCTATATCTCTGATATTCAAGGTTAGGCTTATATGTTCTTTTAGCTTCCCCTCTTAATATTGCATGTTTATCAGGACATCTAAATGCTATGTGATAAAATTTATTGCAATTAAAACATTTAAACAGTGCTTTACCTTCATACTTACTTCCAACTAGACCTTTAGGTGTCTTTATTTCAAATAGTGCTTCAAGTTCTTCTAGTTCTTCATTTTCCCTCTTGATATCTTCAAGTTCTTTATCATAAAGTTCTTTCCAATTAGATGATGATGATGATGATGATGATGATGCTTTGAAGGCTAAATCAGTCTTAACTATAGCAACATGACCAAATTCCTCAAGCTCAAATGCTGAAAGTTTTCCAACCAAGGTATCTCTAGATACTGATGTATTAGGCATTGTTCTCAACTCATTAATAGCAGTTACTTTCATTTTGTAAGCCAGTGGCAAAGATATTAAAATTTTAGAAACAATTTCATCTTCACTTAAGGATCCTCCACAACATTGTATTCCCAAAACAATTTCATTAACTCTTTCCATAAAAGCAAAAAATCTTTCATCTTCTTCCATTTTCAATTTTTCATACTTGACCCGATAACATTCCAGTTTTGCAATTTTGATAGTGGTATCTCCTTCATTGAATGTTTCCAATTTATTCCAAATAGATTTAGTAGTAGATCAGTCTGATAATCCCATGATTTGTTGATCTAATAATGCACTTAGAAGTGCTTCTCTTGCTTTGCAATCATTCTCCAAGTCCTTAGACAATGTCTGTGGATTAGGTTGATTCGAAGTAGAACCAACATAGCCATTCTTAGTAACTTCCCATATATCTCTTCCAATGCAATTCAGGTGTGTCTCCATTCTTATCTTCCATATACCATAGTTAGTTCCATCAAGTTTTGGACTTTCCTTCTTGAAAATATTTGTTGCCATAGGATCTCCTCAAGCTATTAGACTTTTGCAAAAAGAGGACTTGGCTCTGATACCAATTGTTAGGAACCAGAAGGGCAACTAAGAGGGGGGTGAATCAGTTGTCAATGAATTTCAACCCAATTATAAATTAATTCAACTTAATACTTAGTACCAGTAAACCAATCTTAATGTCGGTTAAACGAATCAATAGTGTATATCAATACCGGTGAAACTTACTACATGAAATAGAAAGAGAAACAATATCCACAACACATAACACATATATTTTTGACATGGAAACCCTGTAAAGGGAAAAACCATGGTGGGAAGCGTTACCCACAATCAGATGATACTACTGCATATAGTATGTGTATACAAATAAGGTCTACACATGCAGAAAGGCTAATCGCCTAGAGCACCCTACTCCATAATGGGAGTTGCACTAACTACAGTAGAATGGTTAAATCCTAGAATAATGTATTGCTTCAAAGTGCATCTGCAATGCTAGATTCAGTATCGGTTTAAGCTTTGATAAACACCTTTAAACCTTCCTTGAACCTTCAAATGATGTCTGCTTGATTCGCTCTATGATCTGCTCATATGATCTTCAATATTCGCACATACTAAGTTACAATACCATATCGTGACCACATATTCATCTCACAAATGAGATCTTACATTTATACAATACCTAAGACCAAATACTAAGTTCATCTCACTAAGAATATTACATTCAAATCAGTTACAAAATAAGTCTTTATGTGATACAAGATGTAGGCCCAATTTAATAACTAATAATAAATCATCTTCATAACATGTCATGCTAATCTAGAATAGATAATGTATACCAGTCCATAACCTAGACCTATATGTCGGTAACAACAAATATGTCAACCCAATTAGACCAATAACCAAAACACCAAAACCAAGTATCCAAACCATGTCTTTGACATAATCAAGTGATCTCCAAATGATAACAAGTCATCATTAGTACTGGTGAACCATATAACCTGCCAGTGAGCATATACCGGTGATTGTGCATAAGTCACTAACCTTGCCGGTGAACACAATGTGTCAGTTCAACAGTAAAGAAATATAACCATAGTGCCAAATTAACAATATAGATCTCCAGAAGGATAAGTGTTGACATCAATGACAAAACCAATGCAACACGTCCATAATACCAACACCGGTAGGCTCCAGTATGATTTGGTTTTTGAATTAGATTATTCATGATACTCATGATCATATTCAGTCATTTAGTTTTGGTCTGGTGATCGGATGCTATCTTGTTTGTTTGGAAGCTTGGCTTACGGCTCCGTTGAGGGTTTCATCGGTAGAGATTTTGTTGAAGATCTTTGGTGAATTACATAAATGGTGTTGGTACAGCTTCTGGTGGAGATTTAGGATGCTATTGGTGTTCATGTTCGAGACTTGGTGGATGGAGATCATTTCTTTAGCATGTGGACCTATATTGGGTCTCGATTGATCTAGGTTATCGACTAACTTAATGTAATGTGTGGATTGGACCTCTCTATGTGTTTCAGGTATGTCTTATGTGTTGGATATTATTTGTTTTGTCTAAGGCCGACATGTTTTGTAATTATGTAATTGGTTTATTATCTGGTGGCCAACTTTATTGTTTATGGTCAAGGGTTTTTATATGATGTAAGATCTCATTGTAGATTAGAGTGGTTATGGGAAATGAATATGTAATGTGTGAATAATGTAATATCATTCAAGCAGAGGATTTGGTCAATCATTGGAGATTGAATTGGGTTTATGTAAGAGGATTTAGTCCTCTAGTATAGAGCTTAACTGGAAGTGTACTCAGGCATAGGAGATGCTATCTTTGCAATTCAAACACTTCTCTTGATTGTAGTATGGATTTCTATGTAGTCAGTGAGACTCCTTTTGTGATGAACAGTGCTCTCTAGGCTATTGGCATCCTTGCAAGTGCACATGCCCTTCAATTGTAATTCACATACTTACTGCATAAGTATTATCTGACTGTGGGTAGGCTTCCCATTGTGGTTTTTCCCTTTACCGGGTTTTCCACATATAAATCTTGGTGTCATATGGATGGTATTTATTCTGTGATTATTGCTTATGCTTAATTGGTTTAACTACTATTCCGATATTTGGTTTAAGCATTCTGGTAATAATGTTTTGGGTTTCGGCATTAAAGTTTTAATTGCTTAAGGTTTCGGTAGTCCATGACAACTAATTCATCCCTCCTCTTTCTTAGTTGGCTTCCGGTTATTTGAATTGTCTAACACTTCTTGTGTCAATGACAACTCTCAAAATTGCAGTTATGAAAAACTTGCAGCGTAGATGCACATGAATTATGAAGATAGTATTTACTGATAGTGGAAATCGATGTTCAATTTATAGATTTTTAGAAGTTTGATTCGTTGGTTGAGATTGATTGGAGAAAAAAATTGATCAATGATTGAGATTTGATGAGACAAAATAGCTAGAGATAATTACTCGATGTAATTGAATCAATTGAGGAAATAACTCATTTAACAGACTAGTTAAGATATTTGATTGAGAGTGGAACTAAATCGATTGATTAGCTAAGATAGTTGATTGAATTACTAACTGATTCGATTGATTCAAAAAATAAATTAACTGATCCGTGTAAAAAAAAGTTGATTGAAGACTAACTGAGAGTCAGTGATAGTTAAGAATTTCCACATATGATGTTGGAATGAGATGAAATGTCATTCAGACAAAATTTGGTTTTTCAAAAACATGAAATTGAAATTGAAATGAGAAGGAAATGAAATTGATTTGAAATGAGGGATAAATGAAATTAAACAAATTTAAGAATTTATTTAATTTGAGAAGACATCATTAGATAATTACATAATTTAAAGAAACTATTTAATTATGGGAAGATAGAAATTAAATTTAATTAAACAATAGAGATCATTTAATTAAAGTAGAAAATTGAAATTAATTAAATAATACGATTATTTGATTAATGTTAGAAAGGGATGATTAATTGATTAAGAAATTAGAGAGACTATGAAAATGATGACTTAGCAAAGAGGTATTTAAATTTTTTCTGAGGTTTACAAGTTTTAGGTTTTCCCACTTGCCATTGAATTTGAACATAATGGGAGCATGGTCCGATGAAGAGACATCTAACAAAGACTCCATCAAGAGTTAGAGGCAACTAACATTTAGAAAAAGAAGACATGTTGAAATTATTACACTATCTAAGCATTTAAAGACTCTATTGGAACGTACCTATCCCACATATACTAAAGAGAATGATTATGGTGACAACCCAAATTGGGATTAAAAAGGCTCAACTTATTACACATGTATGCTTCTCGTTTAACGTTTGTCCAACATAAGGGCAGGTTCCCATCATTATCATACACCATATCTACAATATTAATGTTTGTGCACATAAACCAAATGATGACAAGCAATAATTCAACAATAAATTGGAACAAAAGGTGTATCTCAACGACACCATTGAAAATATAGATATTCATGATACCAAATGAATGATTTTTTACATTTAAGAGGATCCAATTCACACAATTAGTCGGGTTAGAATTGTGGTTGAGAAAATCCTAAAACCACAAAGGAGAGAGAATGGTGACAACCCCTCCATGATTAACTTTATTATTTCTATAAAACATAGACTTGGATAGCCAAAAAACATGACAAACAACACAAAGAAAAAAATCAATAATCTTGAGCATCTTGTTCCAAATATTTCTTGATACCAACAAAACCTCAGACATTTTAGGATAGGAAATTCATTGTTGGGAATCAAAAAGCATTTCAACACTATTTGACTCTCGAAGAGAAGAATAAAGATTTTGCAAAAAATCTTCTAAAGAGAAATTGTCCAACCCAATGTTGGGAATTGGAATTCTTTGTTGTTCTAAAACATATTCCAAGTACAAAAGTAGGCTATGTAAACATCATAGAAATCTAGGAGATAGTGGAGAGTAAACAAAAACTTTTGATAAAATTGTCTCTAGTTGGAGAGTCCAAGAAAATCTTGGTATGGATGAAGACTCACTAATAGGTGGAATAACCTCTTTCCCCTTCTCAAAAGAGCTTGAAACATGTGTTGTTTGCATCTTAGTAGCTTCTTGGTCCAATGTGGCATAGGCTTTAGCTTGGGAGCTACTAAAGTTAGCATTCTTTTTTTTCTAGAGTGAAGCCATTATCCATTTTTTGCTCAATTTTCAAGGAACCTCATTAGAACGAGGAGACGATTTGACCCAAAGGATTACCAAGGAAATCATTACAGAATTAAAGTATCTCATGAAAAAACTTTTGGACCTGCTTGTTCAAAGATGTCATTGTATAGAGCCCCCAAACTATTAACAGTAACATAAACTGCTACCTTGAAATCATCTTCGGCTATAAAAAGAACTAGCTAAAACACCAGCAATGAATGTTGTATGTTAAAGGCCTTTTTGCATCAAAGGCATGGCTTGTATAAAGACTAGAAAAGACAAATCCTAGAAAAGGCAAGTTCCCCCACTCACATAATCTTTCCAAGAATGGGATATTTGGAAAACAAATAGGAGAAAGAAACGAAGAAAGAAATCTAGCATCGTAGGAAACATTCAGCCGAAGCTACCCATTACTACCCATAAGAAATTTATACGTAAAATTGAAGCTCTGCTGACAAAATATATACTAATATACTGCTTAAAAATGTATAAGCCTAAATACACACAACTTGAAAACCTATAAACCTAAACACATGGGGTCAGGTTTTAGAAATTTAAAAGCGGAGTTAAAAAATCCATAATGCCAATTAGGCTTGGATACTATATATGATAGAAATTGCAGAAGCATATATAGAACAAAATAAAATAGGCTACTAAACTTGCCAAAGAACTAAATACCATATAACCGATGTTAAAGATACATTTATAATTTATCAATTTTATAAAGACAACTCTTTGTTGCACAACCTAAAATATATAGGAATACCAACAAATAAATATTTAGATCATTTTAAACTTTTTAGTTTCATTTTCCATTAAAACAAAATTGTTGGCAATATGAAGGAATTGATTATGTGTTGCATTGATGTTTTGTCATTGATGTCAACACGAGCTGTTATGATTTGTTACCGATAGATAAATTTTGATTACCGTTAGAAGAACTAGTGTTACCGACAGAAAGGACTATCAGTTGGATACTACCAACATGTTTGGATCAATGGAATATTTTTTGGTTTGATGTGTTACATGTTTTTGGAGTATGTTTTGGTCATTTGGTATTGACTTGATGATCGGATGCTATCATACATTCTAGTAAGCCTATACCAGTAAGGGTTTAGGGTTTTACCTTTACTGAGAATCTTCGACATGATGCATAAGTGGTGTTGGTGCGGATTCTAGATGGAATTTAGGATGCAGAAGGTGATCTTTGTTCATACCTTGACTGATTCGAGACATCACTTTGGCATGGTGGATCTATTTGTTGGCATTTGGTATTATAACAGACAATGGGAGATTGTTGGCATTTCAATCAGGATATTAAGAAGGTTGTTGATGATTATGGATATAACTGATTAAGGATGTTTACTGTCTTAATATTATTATTTTGTCATTGATGTCAAGAAATTGATTTTCTAATTCAGTATGATGTTGCCATATCTTGAGAAGTATTATTTGATGAGTATAAAGAAGTCGGTAAAAGAGACATAAAGAATATGATGAATAAGGTATTCAATGGGCAACTATTACCGAGTCAGACAATGATGAGATCATGATGTTTAGATTGTTTTAACATCATACATATGTTGTAAATTGTAAGGTTAATACTATACTATGTTACCGAGCAAAGAACCTAGTCAGTAAACCCTAAGGAACCTGGTTGGTAAACCCTAAGGTTATCGCTATCGGTTAATGAAGGCAGAATGTCTACTGAGTGAAGTTTAGTATTTACCGAGTTGTTACCGAGTTGTTACCAAGTTGTAACCGAGCTGCAACAAAATACATTAAATGGTTACATGCATTATTTAATGAAGGAAGCTGATGAACTAGAACTGATTAAAGGATTGGTATGTCGTGCATGAAGTTTGTTAAAGAATCTATGGCAAAGAAAAATCGGCATGAAGATCTATAGCGCAGATTGAACTGCATTACCCTAGCACAAGCTCCAAGAAATGTATGCAAGTTCCAAGGCAGGGTGAAACATTTTTCAGATCTAAGGATACATTGAACCTAGACAAGTTTGAAGATCTAATGGCTATGATTGATCATGGGAAGTGTGATCAAGGATATTAAGCGGTTGGCGAATTGTTTATAAATAGGGAACTGTTGATAAACAATGTATGCGGGCAAGTGTATGCACAGGGATGCTACATAGTGATTATTGAGCACAGAAGCTTGAAGACCTGTTTGAATAATAGAGTATAGAAGCCCAGTAGATGGACAAGATTAGTTCTATGTCTAGATTGTATTGAGAAAATAAGAATCTACTTTATCATTTTAGATGTGAAGTTGCAGATAGATTTTTATTACTTTTATTTTGTGAAAGTGACAGAAAATCTCTTAACTGGGTGGACTTAACAGTCTTATTTGTAAAACCCTCTAGCAAGGTGAAATTATGATTGAGTGTTTGAATTCCTTTAACAAGGTCACTTCTAACAAGGTGAAGATCCTAACAGATCTGAGGGAAATCCCTTAACCAGGTCACATCTAGCAATGTGTTTGTAATCTTTAACAGGATTTGCTTTTAACCGAGCATACTCTAGAAGAGTATATTTCTTAGTGGGTCTGAAATCCCACAGTGGTTTTTCCCTATTTGGGTTTCCACGTTAAATCTAGTGTTATGAGTGATATGATGTTTACATGCTTTTGAGTTTGCATGTTTAGAAGTTTTGGTTATATTACTGAACTATATGTTACCGAGGTTGAATCTGATGTTTTTATGGAAGATTAAGTTTGTATGATTCACCCCCTCTCTCATCTTGTTGGCTATTGGATCTATACTTACATTAAGTATCAGAACTATCAATTGGTATCAGAGCTTTGGACTCCAGAAGAAAAAGTTTAAAGGTACTTGAGGCAAAGATCCAAAAATGTATAAGAGGGATGCACCAAAGCTGAACAAGTCAAGTTTCTCTACATGGCAGAAAAGGATGAAGCTACACCTATCAGGAGTTTGAGAATATGTTGTATATTATTTGGAGAATGATCTCATCACACCAAGCACCTATCCATTGACTATGGAAGAAATAAAGGAAAAGCAAGAACATATCCAAGCAATGATTGAAATAACATCTACATTGACCAACTCAGACTTTAATGATCTAGAAGGTTGCAATGATGCAAAGGCAATGTGGGACAAGCTCATATCTATATATGGCAGTGGTGAACACGTTCAAAGAGAAAAAGTAGATAGTCTAAGAGGACAACTTGAATCTATGAGGATGAATGAAGGTGAGAACATAACTCAGTATAGTACAAGACTAAAAGGAGATTGTCAATGAAATCAAAGGAGCAGGTGGAACTATTGAAGAAAAGGATATAACAAGTAAGTTGTTAAGAACCCTTCTACCGGCTTATGCAATCCGAGTCTCTGCAATCAATGAATTGAGGTTTGTACCTAATATGCCAGTTTCTTTAGATGCTACTATTGGTAAGCTACATGCATTTGAGTTAAGTAATTTTGATAATAGTGGATCTTCGGTAAATAAAGTTGAATCTGCATTTAGTTCTTTTCATCTTGACGAATCTAATGATTACAATGAAATAAAGTACAAGTACTCTGAAGGAGATCACAGTGGAGCAAGTGAAATATTTCATAAGAACATGGAAGAAGTACACAAACTATATGAGGAAATCAGAAAGTGGGAAGAGTTTGAAGCACTATTAGCTAGAAAGTTATCGAGAGGAAAAGGTAAGTATAAAGGAAAACTACCTTTGAAATGTTTCAATTGTGATAAAATAGGACATATGGCTTCTAACTGTGCTGACAAAGATTCTACTCAAAAGAGAGATTACCGATATGACAAATAGAAAGATAATCATTACAGAGGACACCGAGACTTCAAAAGAAGAGATAGAAAGACATGCTTAATAGCCGATGAGGAATCCAACGATGATAAATCAGATGAAACTAATACAGAGGAAGTAGTTTATGTGGCTATCAAAGATGGATCAGATGAAGAAAGGTATGAAGAAAAATCCCTAATATCTCACATAAATACTAATGATTCTTGGATCATAGATAGTGGATGCTCACATTATATGACAGGTGATAAACATAAGTTTGTTATGTTAGAAGATTATGATGGAGGCTATATAAGATTTGGTAATGATGCACCATGTCTAGTAAGAGGTAAAGGATCTATAACACTTCTTGACAATGCAAGATACAATGATTTTTACTAGGTTGAAGGTTTGAAATACAATTTGTTGAGTGTAGCACAGCTAAACAATACAAGTTACCAAATAGAATTTCAAAAAGGAATTGTCAAAGTTCATGACAAGCATGGAAAGTTAGCTACTACCAGGACACAAACAAAAGATAATACATTTCACCTTGACTCAACTCGGAACAAGTGTCTGTATGCAAAGATAGATGATACCTGGTTATGGCATAAAAGGTTTTGTCATGTAAAATCTGATCAAAATAAGTAAGAAGCACCGAGTAAGAGGTCTACCAAGTCTTGAAAAACCTGAGAATGCTATGTGTCGAGGATACCAGATGGGTAAGATGACAAGATCAAGCTTTACAAGTAAGTCTTACACTTCTAAGGGAATTTAAGATCTTGTGCACATTGATCTTTGTGGTCCTATGAAAGTTCAAAGTTATTATGGTGATAAATATTTCATATTATTTGTGGATGATTACTCAAGGATGATGTCAGTAATGTTTTTAAAAGAAAAATCAAAAGCTTTTCAAATGTTTAAATGGTACAAGGAAAGAGTTGAAAATGAAACAAGAAGACAACTGAAATGTCTTAGAACAGATAGAGGAGGAGAGTTCACATCTGATGAGTTCAACTTATTCTGCAATGATCATGGTATTAAAAGACAAGTCTCTGCACCGAGAAATCCACAATAAAATGGAATTGCTAAGACAGGAAACAGATCTATTTTGGATTGTACCAGAACCCTGATGATTGAAAAGAAAGTGCCACAAACATTTTGGAGAGAAGCAATAAGCACAGCAGTTTACACCCTGAACCGAGTACAACTAAAGAAAGGTACTTTGAAGACACCATATGAAATATGGTATGACAAGAAACCTAATGTAAGTTATTTTAAAATCTTTGGAAGTAGATGCTATGTACACAAAGATGATAGAAATGGCAAGTTTGATCACAAAAGTGAAGAAGGAACATTTCTAGGTTATTCTTCTAGAAGCAAAGCATTTAAATGTTTGATCAAATTATCTAACAAAATAGTAGAAAGTGCAAATGTGAAAATTGATGAATTTGCAGAAAGAAATAATGAAGGAAATTCCAAAGAACTAGAAGATTATGATGAATTTGTCTATGTTCAACCGACAAGTCTTACCGAGAAAACTCTTGAAGAAAATAAAGAGAATATCTAGTTACCGAGTGATGAAGAAGATCATATAGAGCCTACCGAGCCTGTATTAGCCAAGTATGTCAAAAGACATCATGCACCAAGTCAGATTATAGGAGACAAGGATGATCCAATGATGACAAGGAAACAACTAAGACAGAACACATGTGTGATATCTGAATTTGAACCGAGAATAGTGAAAGAGGCATTTAACAGTGAAGATTAGATAAATGCTATGACAGAAGAGATTGATCAAATCAAGAAGAATGACACATGGAAACTAATCCCAAGATCAAAGGACAAAAATGTAATCAGTACAAAGTGGATTTTCAGAAACAAGCTAAATGAAAAAGGCGAGGTCATTTGAAATAAAGCAAGACTAGTATGCAAAGGTTATGCTCAAGAAGAAGGAATTGATTATGGTGAAAATTTTGCACCTGTGGCTAGAATTGAAGGAGTAAGAATTGTTACTACTTATCAAATTGCCATTAGTTTTATATCCAAAGTCATACTAGTCAGTTAGTATTACCAAATCATGCAGTCGGTATACACAGAGAAGTCGGTATGAATAGTCTAGTCTGTTACAGAAGAAAGCACTCACAGAACACAGTATTCACCGAGCTGTTTACCGAGTATTGTTTCATGGCTACCGAGCAGTAAAGTTAACACACCGAGTGAAATGTTTTACCAGATACATTGAACCTGGACATGCACATGAAAACGTGTTACAAGATCGAGGCACATCCAACCATTTTTTACATTGGAAATTGCACTAGAAGATTATATTTGATTGCAAGGTCAATTTAACCAATGAAATATTTTTGTTTAGTTATTCATTCGAGGAATCTTTTTGTAAGATCGAAGAGATGAATTAGATCACTGCTGTAAGAGATCTATTTATACAGCATGGGAAGAGAGAAATAAGTGTGGATGAATATGTATGAATGCATGTGTGTGTATGCATGAAGGAAGACTATTACAGAGACACAGAGAGGTCACCAAGAAGGTTATCAGTGAACAGTCGAAGAGCAGAGTAAACAAAAGGGTTTACCAAGTTACAATATGGGTTACCGAGGTATGCTACAAGCTAGGTAATCTTATTCTGAGCACATAGAATCTGCTATAACATTTCAGATGTAAAGTTGCAGATATTTGTAATGATTCTATTGTAATATTTTGAAGTTGTAAGAGAAACCTCTAACAGGGTAAAAGACTCTAACCAAGTCTATAAATTGTAAATCCTTTAACCAGGTGCAGCATTTATATAGTGTTGTGAAATCCTTCAGTAAGGTAGATCTAACAGATCTTGTTACTCCTAACAGGGTAAGCTATTAGAAATAGCTAAATGTAGCTCTAACCAAACAATCTTTATTATTTCAGTAGTGAAGTTGTGGGTACCATCCCCACCATAGTTTTTCTCTCTAACCAAGAGTTTCTGCATGACCAAAATATATGTGTTATGGAGTGAATCATGTATGATTGTTATCTGTTTGTTTTAACTTTATTTTATGTTACTGCACTATTCTGTTTATGCATAATAGTAAGGTTATTAGTAAAGAAAAGTTTTGGAGTACTGATTCACCCCTCCCCTCTCAGTACATTAGCTTTCCATATTGGGCCTAACAATTGGTATCAGAGCTTGAATCTTGGAAAAGGATTTAACTACCTAAAGAGAAAGATCTTATGAATGAAAGGCTACAAACAATCTCAGAGGATTGTGTATCTAAAAGAAGAGCTAGATAATGCAAATCAAGTGATTGCAGAAATACAGAGGCAAATGCAAAAATCTTTGAAAGTAAGGAGAAGATTATTTGATGACTTGTAGGATTCTCAAGAGCTAGTGGAACAAATCGAGACATCATTTGAGAATAGTATATCTGAAGAGACTGAAGAAATGATTGGAATATTGAAAGAAAAGAACAAAGCATTGGTTGATCAACTAAAAGCAATGAAAAGAGAACATGAACATTTCAGTATACAGATGACTGAAAATCTAGATGCATTAAGGATAGTCGAGGATAAAGAAAGAAATCTACAAAGAGAGAAACAACAACTTGAAGCTCTAGTATCTGATAAGGATGATGAAATCATAAGGTTAACTAGTATTCAACAAAATATGACAGATCAATTAGGCTACACACATCATGAAGCAATTCTAAAGACTGATGAAAATCAATCATTCAAACTTGAAGTATCAAGGTTGACTGGTGAACTTGAAACTGAGAAGAAATCCAAAGAAACATTGGAGAAAAGTTATGAAGCATCAAAGATGTTGGATGAACAACTGAATACAAGAAGACCCTACAAAGCTGGAGGACTCGGTTACAAAGGAAAAGAATCAATCAAGAAAGGAATTCATACTACCGAGAGAGGAGAATCATCAAAACAAGCTGGAAATAGGAATAACATCAAAAGGAAGAAGCCTATTTGCTACTACTATGGAAATCAAGGTCATACTGCCAACATATGCCAGATCAGAAAAGGTAAGCAACCGAATATCACTAAGCCCAATGGATATTGTTACAATTGCAATAAATATGGTCACACATCTAATCAATGTAGGACAAAGTCTGTTAACAATTATCAGAAGGCAAAATTCAAAGGGTTTTGTAAGAACTGCAATAGATATGGACATAGTACCGAGAAGTGCTGGTCTAAGCAAAAGAACTACATGTGGTATCCACACCGAGCAAACACTAGAGGTTACCGAACTCACATAGATCCTTACTCACAGTATGCAGCAGTACCATGGGATTACAATACAAGGATATGGTGCGAATGTTGTGGAAGATATGGACATATTAGTGCCAACTATTTTATAAGGTTTGGAATGAACAACCGGAGATCATGGAGAAATCCGGGAATGGCATGTTTTCATTGTCACAAAGTTGGATATTTAGCTGGAGATTGCAAAGATCAACCTAGAAGAGACACTGAAGAGATAAAAGAAAAATTCAAGATGATTTGGAAAAAGAATGAAATTATGTCAGATGAAGAAAGCACCTTACCTACAGAGTTAGGTGCACCTATTTCAAATTAGTCAGAAAAAGGTATGAAGGGACTACATTCTCTAAAGGTTAAATCATAATAGTTCCTATTCTATTATGTACAAAATTCAAAATCTGCATAGTTAAGATGCAATTAGTCAGTTTATATACTATACAGGAAACTTGTCAAGTCGGTTAATAAAGGAAAGTTGGTTACTCGGTTAAAACCAAAAATGGAGTAAATCGATAAAAGGTGAACCAAGTGCATTTAATGTCTTGACCTAACTTGTATAGAGCCCGATGAGGTATTTTTGAGTACTTAAAAGTGTTTTCGTGGTCATTTACATTCACCAAGTTTTTGAGAAGCAGAGCAGAGCGAATCAAAGTGATCAAACTTCATTCAAGGAGAATTTTGAGGTATTTACATCAAATCTATTCATTGTTTAGCTGGTTTCCAATCTAGTCAAAATGCTATTGTCTACTGAGTGTGAAGCATCAGTCGTTTGTAAACCCTAAGGATAATTTGTCAAATCTTACCCAAAACCTACCATGGCGCCCAAGATCCAAGACCCCATAGTTGTCCAAAATGTGGAGAAGCCCTCGCTGAAATATTCTTTAACTCCCAAAGGTGCCTCTGAACCAGATGACAAAACTGCATTTTCACTCATCCCGGATCGAGTCTTGTTAGTAGAAGATGTTAGATTCTTCACCAAATGTCATGTTGAGGAACTCGGTCATGTCGAGATTAGTGACACATTTGATAAACTTTGTACTTATGGCAAACTGGATAGCAAATTTGAGCATGTCAAAATCAAGGGATTAACTGAAGCCCTAGTCTATCCCCGTGTGTTCAAACCCTAGTGGGTTAAGTTTGTCTTGAGAAGAGTACATGATGATTTCATGTGGCTACAACAACAACCGTTCAAGATCACTAAGGAAGTCATTCACCTGATCACAGGCTATCCCATCTATGATCATGCACGAGCACAGAAAATGATATCACAAAAGGAGCTAATCAGTCTAACTGGAGTAGAATCTGATTACCTAGGACTGAAATTGAATAATGTCACTGATGCAGAACTCAAGTTTGCAATTAGAGTAATTGGTTACTGTTTCTTCCAATCTGCAAGGGAAAACAGTGTACCATGTGCTGCAGTTGACTTGGCCTACAAAATAGTGAAGAAGGAAATGAAAGTAGACTTGTGTGAAGTACTATTGAAGAACTTGTTTGAGAACCTGAACACAATAAGGAAGCCGAAGAAGAACAACTCAGCAAATACACTAAATTTCAGTTCACTGCTTGTATGTATGTTTTTCTACTTTGAGAAGTTATTTCCCTCAGTCGGTAAAGTAGTATGGGAGCTACACCGACCTGTCACCCATCAGATCAATGACTTCATAAAGAAGTTAGGAGATAACTTTAATGATATCATGGATGATTACTTCAGCAAATTCCAAGAGAAAATGCACAACAGGTACAGGATTCCATCACAGCTGGTAGAAAAATACAAGGACAATATATGTTTTGAGGTCGACACTGATTATTGCTATGTAAATGTTGTTGAACCGAGGACTCAATCATTGCAACCAATGGGTTATGAGATTGATTATGATATTACATAGCAACAAATTGATGCCTATTTATCATTGCCAAGGCATGCAACCAAACTAAGGTATGAAACCTATGAAGAGGTGAAGGAGAAAGTAAAAATGAGCATTGTAGTACCTGAGGCTACAAGAAAAGCTACAAAAATGATAAAGGTTTTATCTGAGAAATTCAGAAAAGAATTATCCTCTACACCTGTCAAAGGCAATCTTGCCATTACCAAAGAGGAATCAGAAGCACAAGAGGCAGCAATAACATTAAGCACAGAGTTGCCTAAGGGTAAAGTTCTGAAAAGAAAGAAACAGGACATCTCAAAGGCCCTACCGACTCCACCAACAAAGAGACCCAACACCAGAGCATCAACTACATCACCGAGTAAGAAGCAGAAGAGTGTTACTACACCAAAGGTAACCAAGACCTATAAGAAATATACTCAGAGACTCATTTTGGCAAAAGAGTCGAGTGATACAGAGTCTGATGATGCAAATAAATTCTAGATTGTGAAAAGCAAAAAGGTAAATATTCACAGTGTTGAAAAATTTTGTGCCAATCTTAAAGAATATGGTGGATTTGTAGGATTTAGATATGTTAAGTATGAGACTAGGAATAATGATGAGAAGTGATAGATTGAAGAAGCTGTCATCTGTACACTTCTGAAGTTTGGCTAGCACCATTAGAACTAGCAAAGTCACTTCCAAGTGAACTATACTTGCATATTGATAACAGATGGAAATATGCAATGGACTCAGAGAGACAAATAAGAGAAAGAAGTCTAGTCCATCTATTTCCTAACATGTCCGTAGCAGAAATCAAGGAGCATTCGACCACATACAATTCTAAATTTCTTGTGAAACAGAGAGCCTTAAAATTGATGAATGGGCTATACATTGATGTGGAGAATGAGACAAAAGCCAAGTGGCAGGAGATCTTCAAACAAAAGGATGTCGGTGAAAAATCTCAAATTGAAATTGTTGATGTCACCGAGCAAGATCCAGATGTCATCGAGCAAGGTCCAAACCCAGTTGACACTATATAAATTGATGAAGATGTAATGGAAGATGCCACACCAGAGTAGGAAATGATTGAAGGCACTACCTATGCCAAACTTGTCTCTAGTGAATCTGTCTTAGAGCAAGTTCAGCCTTATCCGCTGGTGAAGCCACCTATCTCAACCGAAGCTCCCAAGGACATCGAGCAAGGCACTGAAGGTACCAAATCTGAAGCTGCAGGAGATACAACCAAAGATCAGACGTCTTAAGCACAGACAAGCACTGCAAATGTTACAGCTGAGACCCCTAGCACCGAGCCACCCAAGGACACTACAACGGCTATAGGAACCAAGCAAAGTGTTGCATCTACCGAGCAACCTACCGAGGGTTAGCAAGCCTCACAAGAACTTGTCTTAGTGCCACCAACCAAAGGAAAAGAAAGGAAGGTGAGAAAGCATAGTTTTAAATTTGACTTGTCTAAACTGATAGTGTTGCCCAATGTAGACATCTCCAAATTGAAAGGGCAAGCACTCACTGAATTCGGTGAACTATGAAAAGAAAAGGTTGAACAGGAGAAGCAACTGGCCATACAGAAGAAGAATAAAGTACTTCAGAAGGTTAGGACACTACTAACAGACATGCTACCATCAGCAATAGTGTCAACCGATGCAGCCATCCATATTCAATTAGATGAACTCCTAAATCAGATTGAAACATCTGGAGTTGATGCATCTGAGTACTTAAGCAAACTCAACGATAAAGTGATTACTACTAAAATGATATAGGAAGTACAAAAATCCATTGTTGTTTGCAAGGTAAAACTTGTCAAATTCATTGTTGAGTTGTCCCCTCAACTCAAGCATATTCTTTATTTATTCCAGAAACTGTGTACATTTTCCTTATTCATTAAAGATGTCAAAACTAAAACTGATGCAATTGAGAAAGAGATCGCTGATCTCTCAACTAAGTTGACCACTGAGCCTAATTCAGTTCAGAATTTTTATACAAAGCTTCAACAGCTCATGGCTAAACTGTTAGAACTCAAGAATGAAGAGCATAAAATCAGGATGGACATAATGACCCTTCAGATATTATTCCTTCCTCATCTCTCATCAGTACAGGAATAGATCAATAGAGCTACATGCCTATCAACTACACAAGAGGGAAACACTCTTGATGGCTTAATATCACTCTCATCTGATATTCAAGCACAAAATTCATTTATAGAAAGTGTAAAGGATTCACTCTTAGTCGCCCTCACCGACACCCGGACCAAGTATAAGTCTAGTTTTGATCAATTACCGCTTCCAGATGGAAATTAAGTTTATGATGTTTGTCAAAAATGGGGAGTAATATTATGATACTACATAGAGGAAAGTAATACCCAACAAAGGGGGAGTAATACTATATTTGGAGTGATACAGTTTTGAGTATTGTATTCAAGGGGAGTATACCGAGCAGAATATACAGAGCATTCAGAGCACACAAGCACAGAACAGAACTGAACAAGAAAAACTTAGAGTTATGTACAGAATAATGATAACGGAAGTATATCTACATACACTATTTCATTGACTATTGTATATATTGTCAAGTGTAGTTATTTTGCAAGTATATAGTTTTTGAGTTATGACTTTGAAAGTAGTTTTTGTCAAACATCTCAACTAATGTCAAAAGGGGAGATTGTTACTACTTATCAAATTGCCATTAGTTTTATATCCAAAGTCATACTAGTCAGTTAGTATTACTGAATCATGCAGTCGGTACACACAGAAAAGTCAGTATGAACAATCTAGTCGGTTACAGAAGAAAGCAGCCACAGAACGCAGTATTCACCGAGCTGTTTACCGAGTATTGTTTCATGGCTACCAAGTAGTAAAGTTAACTCACAGAGTTGATATTCACTGAGTGAAATGTTTTACCAGATACATTGAACCTGGACATGCACATGAAAATGTGTTACAAGATTGAGGCACATCTAACCGTTTTTTACATTGGAAATTGCACTAGAAGATTATGTTTGATTGCAAGGTCAATCTAACCAATGAAATATTTTTGTTTAGTTATTCATTCGAGGAATCTTTTTGTAAGATCGAAGCAATGAATTAGATCACTGCTATAAGAGATCTATTTATATAGCATGGGAAGAGAGAAATAAGTGTGGATGAATATGTATGAATGCATGTGTGTGTATGCATGAAGGAAGACTGTTACAGAGACATAGAGAGGTCACTGAGAAGGTTATCAGTGAACTGTCGCAGAGCAGAGTAAACAGAAGGGTTTACCAAGTTACAATATGGGTTACCGAGGTATGCTACAAGCTAGGTAATCTTATTCTGAGCACATAGAATCTGCTATAACATTTCAGATGTAAAGTTGTAGATATTTGTAATGATTCTATTGTAATATTTTGAAGTTGTAA
The DNA here is from genome assembly GCF_030272615.1 of Cryptomeria japonica. Classification (NCBI taxonomy): domain Eukaryota; kingdom Viridiplantae; phylum Streptophyta; class Pinopsida; order Cupressales; family Cupressaceae; genus Cryptomeria; species Cryptomeria japonica. Next base: position 87,316,598 of record NC_081407.1, read on the forward strand.
GAGAAACCTTTAATAGGGTAAAAGACTCTAACCAAGTCTGTAAATTGTAAATCCTTTAACCAAGTGTAGCATTTATATAGTGTTGTGAAATCCTTCAGTAAGGTAGATCTAATAGATCTTGTTACTCCTAACAGGGTAAGCTATCAGAAATAGCTAAATGTAGCTCTAACCGAGCAATCTTTATTATTGCAGTAGTGAAGTTGTGGGTGCCATCCCCACTGCAGTTTTTCTCTCTAACCAAGAGTTTCTGTGTGACCAAAATATATGTGTTATGGAGTGAATCATGTATGATTGTTATCTATTTGTTTTAACTTTATTTTATGTTACTGCACTATTCTGTTTATGCATAACAGTAAGGTTATTAGTAAAGAAAAATTTTGGAGTACTGATTCACCCCTCCCTTCTCAGTACATTAGCTTTCCATATTGGGCCTAACAAGAACATTGTTGGCATATGCTGCTTTCAAAAACTTGAAGGTATATCAAATGGATGTCAAATGTGCATTTTTTAATGGAATATTAGAAGAAGTTTTTATTGAACAACCTGAAGGATTTGTTGAAGACAAGAGTAAAGATCAGGTATGCAAATTGAACAAACCATTATATGGTCTGAAACAAGAACCTAGAGCATGGTATGAAAGATTGCACTCTTATTTGATTAAGATTGATTTTATAAGCGCAAGTGAGAACAACAATATGTACATGAAGAATGATGAAAATGGAATACTGATCTCAGCCATATTTGTTGATGATATTATATTTTGTGGAAATGACTCTTTATGAAAGAACTTTGGAAATGAAATGAGCAAAGAATTTGAGATGTCATTAATCGGTGAGATAATGTATTTTATAAGTTTACAGATACTGCAAGTGAAAAATGAGATTTTCATTACTCAATCCAAGTACATAAAGGAAATCTTGAAGAAATTTGGAATGGAGGATTCAAAACCAGTAAGTACTCCTATGACTACCAACTGAAAACTATCAAAGAATGATGAATCTGCATCTGTTGATGAGACACTTTACCGATCCATGATTGGAAAGCTACAATATGTTATTCATAGCAGACCAGACATAGCACATGCAGTAGGTATAGTTGCAAGATTCTCTGCAGATCCTAAGGAAACACACATGACAACAATCAAAATAATTTTTAGATACTTGAAAGGCACCGAGGATTATGGTTTAGTATATCAGAAAGAAAATGATTTTTATTTAAAAGTTTATACTGATGTTGATTGGGTAGGCAACATTGATGATAGGAAAAGCACAAGTAGAGGAGCTTTCTTTTTAGGAGAAAGACTAGTGAGTTGGCTTAGCAAGAAACAAGGATGTGTTTCACAGTCAACAACAAAAGTTGAATACGTTGCTACAACATTGAATTGTACCAACATAGCATAGATCAAACAACTATTGGAAGGTATAAATGTGAAATTTATCGAGCCAGTAACTATATTCTGTGACAATACTAGTGCCATTAACATTTCAAAAAATCCTATTATGCACTCTAAGACAAAGCACATCTCTATCAAATATCATTATCTTAGAGAAGAAGCTCAAGAGAAGAAAGTGGTGTTGAAGTATGTTACCAAAAAGGAACACATAGTAGACATCTTCACCAAGCCACTACCAAGGGACACTTTTGACTATCTCAGAATTAAGTTAGGGGTCCTACCCCTATTTTCTACTCACTGACCGAGTTCGGCGAAAGCATCAATTCGATGACTCTATTAAATATTTTTTAAGAGTTGATGCTGATTTACACACTTTAGGATGTTTTCTAAAGGTGTGTAGGAAACAGTGCAGGATACAATACAAGAAATAGGAATTGAAGACAAACTGCTCTGACCGAGACTAAGTTGACACATTACAGTAGGAATTCACTTCATATAGGAAGAAATTATGTTTTAATTCTTTATTTTTTTTTGGAATTGTTGTCAAAGGGGGAGAAGACTGGAGAAGAAGACTAGAAAAGACTGAGAAGATTGAAAAAAAAGAAGAAAAGAAAGACTAAGAAAAGAGGAGAAGTCTAATGTATGGGGGAGAATTCTGATGATAGGAAGAGAGCATTTCAGAATCTCACAAACAACTCATAGCAATCCGAATTAATTAGGTCAAATCAATTGGTTTTACTATCAATGCCAAAGGGGGAGATTGTTGGCATTTGGCATTATAACAAACAATGGGAGATTGTTGGCATTTCAATAAGGATATTGAGCAGGTTGTTGATGATTATGGATATAACTGATTAAGGATGTTTACTGTCTTAATATTATTATTTTGTCATTGATGTCAAGAAATTGATTTTCTAATTCAGTATGATGTTGCCATATCTTGAGAAGTATGATTTGATGAGTATAAAGATGTCGGTAAAAGACATAGAAAGAATATGATGAATAAGGGGATGAATAAGGTATTCAATGGGCAACTATTATCGAGTCAGACAATGATGAGATCATGATGTTTAGATTGTTTTAACATCATACATATGTTGTAAATTGTAAGGTTAATACTGTACTATGTTACCGAGCAAAGAACCTAGTCAGTAAACCCTAAGGAACCTAGTCGGTAAACCCTATGGTTATCGCTATCGGTTAATGAAGGCGGAATGTCTACCAAGTGAAGTTTAGTATTTACCAAGTTGTTACCGAGTTGTTACCAAGTTGTAACCGAGCTGCAACAGAATACATTAAATGGTTACATGCGTTATTTAATGAAGGAAGCTGATGAGCTGGAACTGATTAAATGATTGGTATGTTGTGCATGAAGTTTGTTAAAGAATCTATGGCAAAGGAAAATCGGCATGAAGATCTACAATGCAGATTGAACCACATTAACCTAGCACAAGTTCCAAGAAATGTATGCAAGTTCCAAGGTAGGGTAAAACATTTTTCAGATCAAAGGATACATTGAACCTGGACAAGTTTAAAGATTTGATGGCTATGATTGATCATGGAAAGTGTGATCAAGGAGATTAAGCAGTTGGTAAATTGTTTATAAATAGGGAACTGTTGATAAACAATGTATGCGGGTAAGTGTATGCACAGGGATGCTACATAGTGATTACCGAGCACAAAAGCTTGAAGACTTGTTTGAATAACAAAGTATAGAAGCCCAACAAATGGACAAGATTAGTTCTACGTCTAGATTGTATTGAGCAAATAAGAATCTGCTTTAGCATTTTAGATGTGAAGTTGCAGATAGATTTTTATTACTGTTATTTTGTGAAAGTTGCAGAAAATCTCTTAACCGAGTGGACTTAATAGTCTTATTTGTAAAACCCTCTAGCAAGGTGACATTCTGATTGAGTGTTTGAAATCCTTTAACAAGGTGAAGATCCTAACAGATCTGAGGGAAATCCCTTAACCGGGTCACATCTAGCAATGTGTTTGTAATCTTTAAAAGGATTTTCTTTTAACCGAGTACACTCTAGAAGAGCATATTTCTTAGTGGGTCCGAAATCCTACAGTGGTTTTTCCCTATTTGGGTTTCCATGTTAAATCTGGTGTTATGAGTAATATGATGTTTACATGCTTTTGAGTTTGCATGTTTAGCAGTTTTGGTTATATTACTAATGTATATGTTACTGAGGTTCAATCTGATGTTTTTATGGAAGATTAAGTTTTTTTGATTCACCCCCCCTCTCATCTTGTTGGCTATTGGATCTGTACTTACATTAAGTATCAGAACTATCACTATTTGTGTATGATGTCTATCTAGGTTATGGACCGGTATCATGTAACATGTTATTAAGTGTTATCTACACATGACTAAGATGGTTTATTGATTGGTTAATGTTGTTTTGATCTAAAGCCGACATGGTATAACATTGTAATGTATGTAATTATCTTATTGTAATATATTTTAGGTGGCCAACATAATTTGTTTAGGCCTTAGGGTTTGCATAAATTGATGTAAGATCTCATTGTAGATCATGGTCATGGAATGAAATGTGGGAATAATGAAAAGATCATATGCGAAGGAGATTTGGTCAATGATAGGTGATTGGATTGGGTTTATGTAAGAGTTCAAAGGCCTCTGGTATTGAGCTTCACTAGGACTACATAATCAAGCATGGTAGATGCTATCATTGGCAGTTCATTCTTCTGAATTGTTGTCCAATTATATTGAGGTGGTTATAACCTCTCTGTAGTCAGTGAGACTCCTTTGTAATGATTAGTACGCTCTGGGTAGTGTACGTTCCTACATGTGTAGGCCCCTTATTATATCACATACTTTCTGCAAGAGTATCATCTCATTGTGGGTTGGGTTCCCACCATGGTTTTTCCCTTTACTAAGTTTTCTACATACAAATCATGGTGTTATGTGGTATGGTTGCCTTTGTTGGTGTAAATAAATATTCATTATAGATATTATTACACTTTACTTAAGTTAACTTAGGATAATGCATCTCTTCTTAGTTTGGATTTGAGACACTTAGGGAAGTGTGCACATAGGAATATATCTTGTAGGAGAAATTCCACTTTTTGTGGTCTTATTTTGTTGTTACACTCCACATTCAGTGGGTCATCCACCTCTTGTGGAATATTATATTATTTCTCCTACCTACCCCTAGTATTTCTTATCTACCCTTGTTTCTCATTAAGCCACATGTCATGATTGTGTGCTTGTACACCCATATGGCCTTGCCTATATAAGCAGGCCTATATTCATTGTATTGGGAATCGAGTTGATCATTTGCATATTGATGAGAATACAGTTTGTTCTTGTCATTCTTTTGTCTCTCTTTTATACTTTGCATTGTGCCCTTGATCTTGGCAAAATCTCACAACATCGTGTTGATTATCTATTTCATACCTAATTTTTATCGCTTACTGGTATCTATTTTTGCTATTCCGGTATTCAATGTTTATGTGCTCTGGTTAAACATTATAAAGTGGTTTGAGTAACATAGTATGTTGACAACTGATTCACCCCCCTCTCAGTTGTACACCGATTATTATAACAATTGGTATCAGAGCATTGGTCCTCTTTTGCAAAAGCTTGACCGCTTGAGGTAGATCGTATGTCAGCTATTTTTAGAAAAGAAATCCCTAAGCTTGATGGAACAAACTATGGGATATAGAAAATCCAAATGGAGACTCATGTTAGATGTCTTGGCAAGGATATTTGGGAGATCACTAAGAAAGGACATACACCTTATGATCCGACATCTGGCAATCCTACTCTCGCAAACTTGGACAAACATATTGAAAATGATTGTAGATCTAGAGAAGCCCTCTTGTGTGCACTCATTGATCAGCAAATCATGGGATTGACTAATAAATTATCTGTAAAGGTTATTGTTGGCATTTTGTTGTTATTGATGTCAACCGGTATAGGATAACTATTGGTATGAAAGATGTATGTGCAGCACTGTCATAAAGGAGTTCAAGATGAGACATCCTTGATATCACCTTATGTTGTTGAACACCGATAAGGTAAGAAAGAGAATGCCACTCATAGGAATGATCACTATAGTCATCGATACACAAGTTAGTGCCTGAATTTTGTGGATGAGATGAATAGGTTATTGGTACAGCATATCACTAGTAAGGAAAGGATTTCAACTAGTAAGTGATGTGTTGACATGGGGAAGACAATTCAACCAAGTGATTAGCTACCAATTGACAAGCTCATGACCAGTGGACAAGAAGGATGGGCAAGGTGCTTAAGCTGTTATTTGTGATGAAGAGGCTGAATGCTACCTAAATCACATCAACACATGAGGAGAAGGATGAATAGCTCATCAGTATACTATGATGTTACAAAACAACAAGAATCCCACCGGATGAAGATGCAGTCATCATGAGAAGCAACAAATGAAAGTGAATGTCCGCACACCAGATAACATGTGCCTATTTGAAGTTTTGTTGCACAAACAAGGAAGTCACATGAATTCACTGTAGGATATAGATGACAAGGACTCACTCTTAACAATAAGTGGAAGTTATCTCCTATCATGCAAAGTATGTGTCATAATTCCACAAGATAATGTAGATGAAGCAAAGGAAGGTGTTTGAAGGCTCACACCAGATCTACCAGTAAATCAAGGGAATGCCTCAAGAGAATGAGATCAAGGATATGCACCAGACCAATAGATAAGGCATATTGAGATGTTGGAACAAATGAAGTGTGATGTGTTTGTCACTTTGATAAACCGGTTGAGATATGGTCTGAGCTGATCAGGAAGAATGCAAGGTAGAAGCAGATGCAAATAGAGGAGAATGGCCTGATTGAAAATAGAGTCTATTGAGGGTTGATGACATGGTGTCATCAAGAGGTTTTACCAGGATGAAAGTCCACCAGTAATATGGACAAGGTGCAGATGCAAAAGACCTCCCACCTGATGAGAATGAGCATGCTATGGATAGACATATTTGGTGACCTGTTAAGGTGTTCCACTGACAGTTCAACAAACTATAGGCATAAGAATTTAACTGGTAAGTGTAAGATACTGACATAGTTAGTAAATTGGTAGAAGAGAAGAATCGGTTGAGTGTTTGGTTGATGATTCTTGAACTAACACAACGATCCAAGATGGCAGTTGGTCGACATGGATGCCATGTGGAAGTCAAGGTGGTAGAATGGCTTGCAATGGTAAATGGAATATACACTGATGAGGTAGTTGTAGAGTTGGTTAACATTAATGGAAGATCCCATAAATCATGGGATGTGTTGCTAAGTCATTGCAGAGGTTTGCAGGTCAAGGTCTGGGGGACAATTGAGAGTCAGCTCAGAATGGCTAAGGAGATAGAGGAAGTAGAAGGAAACCACAAGACCAATCTTGGTGTTTGACCAAGAGATTAGCCAATAGGATAAAAAGCAGACTGCCAAAGATAGAAGGCGTGATCAAGAAGGCACAATAATGGTGGGATTGATTGATGAGTTAAAGTTCATCAATCTAGGCAATCAGATAAGACAAGATATGATTGGATTTGGTTTTCCTCAAGGTTCATGAAGAAACCCTAACCACCCATGTTTTGAATTGGCTTTTGGTATTAAAACCAAGATATAAATATGCAAGCCAAAATCATTGAAGGGTGCTATTGAATAGAGGAAGATAGTGTTGCTGCGAAGTGATTAAGTGTTACTTCTGCATGTGAGAGTAAATCAGTCAAGTACTCAATGAGTATCTGAAAAGAGACTGAGTGTGAGCAAGAACCAAGTTGAAGTGTTCAATAGGTAGCAGTGTTGAACTGGTAGTGTCCATACTGACAAAGCATAAGTGAAGGAAGCTGCAAAGAAGGCAGACATAGAACTGATAGAGTATAGTATCGGTATAGAGTAGAGTAGTGATGAGGAGATCTAGTAGAGAAGAACAGAGGTGCGATGAATCAATAGAGTTAACCAGAAAGGAAGCAATAGATGAGAGCAACAAAAGAGTGAATCAATGTAGCAGAGAAGGTGTCTTGTTGGTATAGTAAGGTATATGAAACGGTTACAAGAATCACTTGTAATGGTATGAATAATTTTGTATTTTAAGTTATCTGTGTGATCACTGAGTTGCATCTTGGTGTAGGGGTTGTAGCCCATAAATCACTCAACGGATAGTTCTCCTTGGGTTGGTGCTGCTTGGGTTGTAGCCCTAAAAATTGTAACAGATTTTATTGTGAGGCTGGATTCAAGTAATAGACTCCAACAACATTTCTCAATGAGGTTTTTCCCATTTTGGATTTACCTCGTACATGTCAGTGTTATGTGATGTTCCTTTGTGTGTGATTTTAATTGTGATTAAGTCTCCCCACTGACTGATAAGTTTGCATTGTGTTAGATTCCATAACCGGTATACACACATAAGTTAGTTAAAGGGAAAAAGATTAAGAACCACATAATCACCCCCCCTCTTGGTGGCGCATTGTGTCTAACAATTGGTATCAAAGCATAGGTACCTTGTTTATCAAGCTTTCTCTTGCCTGGGTAGATTTTGGATTAAGGATAAAATGGTCTATTTAGTGTCAATCCTTGCTCCTCTGTTAGATGGTTCAAACTATTCTATTTGGAGTTGTAGAATGGAAGTCTACTTGTCATCTCTAGGGTTTGATGTATGGATGTCGGTTGTTAGTGGTCTCCCTAGAAATATAAATCATCCCACCAGCTCTGAAGAAGAAAGAAGATGCATGTACAATGAAGAAGCCATGATGGCTATATTCAGTGGGCTTACCACTGATGTCTCCTCATAGGTGGATGAATCAAAATTGGCAAAAAGATTATGCAAGAGATTGAAGAAGCTCTATGGAAATGGACCAACTACTCCAAAATTGGCTTGTGGTGATATGATGATAAATGCATCTTATGTATCTGTAGACGATGAAGGCAGATCTATTAGTAGTTGCAACAATGATGATGAAGGAACCTACCTCTTCATGGCTCAAGAATCAGAGGATGAGAGGCACACATCTGAAAGTGATAAGGCAAATGGATCCCACTGATATGATGTGTTTGGCAGTGATAATGAAGAAGATGAAGAAGAAGGAGACAAGGCAGATAGATCTAGCTACTAAGATCTATTTGATAGTGAAGGAGAAGAAAAAGATGAATAAAAAGTTTATCTTGAAGGAGAGCTTGTAAATGCACTTGAAGAACTCAACAGAGTAATAAAGGAATACAAGATATTCAAGAATGTTTCTTTAGTGAAGCAAAACCGGCTGACAAACTGCCTTGAAGAATCTAAGAAATGTATCTCAAATTTGAGGACTCAAGAAGAAGGCACCAAGGGGTGCCGATGTAATGATTTAGCATCTATGCTAGAAGTTAAGGATAAAGAATATTTGCAACTGGTTGGAGAAATGGAGTCTCTCCAAATTGACCTTGAGAAATGTCAAGATGAACTCAAGGTAAGAATCCGGTTTGATGGCAGAAGTGATGCCTTGGACAAAATGTTGAAGAAGGAAAAGCATGTCAAGGACACTAAAGGTTTAGGTATTGGTGCCAGTGAATTTTCCACTAGAAATAATGTCCCCCAGAATGACATTTGTTTATCTCCTCAAATTGAGAAAACAAAGGCCAAACCTTCACATTGAGAATTGTTCCCCAGAAGAAGGTTGATCTAAACACAACCTGTGAAGACTTGCAGACAAGAATGAAGACTGATGTTGTAAGAAAGAAGAACCATGCAGATTCAAAAGGTAAAGGGGATATGGGAGAAGACAACTTCACCGGAAGCAGGAACATGAGAAGACAGCAAAGAGGACCTCCTACCGACATAGGACAAAGAAATTCTACCACCCACAGGGAAAGACAAGTGTGGAAGAAGATCCATCCTCAAAGAAGGAGAAATGGAGATGCTAAACTAGTAAGATCTCCCCATGCATGGTAGAATAAATTTGTAAGTCATATGCCATCCTTCTCCGGTTATTTCTTTGCATGTAATGTTTATGGCCATAGGGCAGAGGAATATAGAAGGAGATATAGAAGGAATAATCCAAGATCTCAGAGACATCAAGCATATGAGAAAAATGTATCAAGGAAAAGATACATGCATGTCCCCTCTCTCGGTTGTGCAAATATTGTTTGTCATAACTGCAATGGATCTGGCCATAGAGTGTTTGAATGCAAGAAGAGGAACCTGTAATTACATGGAGGTCGGTATAGCAACCTTGCTCTGCAAAAAGGTGGATATAGAGCATGATGGAAGTTAGAGACCCGCATGGAACCAAAGGAGAAATGTCCTTGCAAGAGCAAGAGGTCTACTAGTTTTGGTTGTTAGACACAACAACATGACCAAGAGAATATGGTCAAACTGGTATGTTAAGAGATTCCCTAATCATGAAGTTGAAATGAATGTTGTGTGCTACTATAGCACTACTTCTATGTATGATGTAGAATCCAGAAATGAAAGGACCCATTAGCAGAAGAAGGAAAGGCCTACTCCCAAGACTGAAAAAGAATGAGACCAAGCAGGTATGGATGAAGAAGACCATGGACCAGCACTGTGCATTCAATGCATAGGTGATATCTCCTAAGGCTTAAAGGAGATGTAGGACCTTAGGGGAAGTAGTACATTAAATTTATCTTTCACTCCTTCAATAAAGAAGAAAACATGGAAGAACAAACTACTGTCGGTATGAAGGAAGAAAATGAGAAGATAAGTGTGTAGAGGCTACCTTGACTACACACCTACAGAGGAATGTTGGATCACTACTACTATGTCAAAGTATGGTGCGATAATAATTGGAATCAGATACAAAGTGACACAAAGGTCAGGAGTCATAGGAAGGTGCTCTAGTAGTGATAGTGAATTGGTATAGGAGATAGGTATGTGTAGGATGTTACCGACATGAATGCTAACACGTACTTGTAGGTTGTGTAAGACAATGAGGCTAGAGATAATTACAATAGCCCTAGTAGAATTGAATGTGGAGTTTATATCTCAGGTGGTATTGGAAAAGACCTTAATGATATATGTTGGCCTGGTTGTTGTTCATGTAGGCATGCATGTTACTGGGCTAACCGGTTTAATTTCTAGTATGATGATGTCATTGTGAAGATCCAGGATAATGTCATAGGCTGTAGTGAAATAATGAAGCTGAAAGATCATTAGATGATCACAGTTGCACAACTCAAACGATATATGGAGATGATTGGTGCCCCAGTATTAGACCTCACCGGAGTTAAAAACCTGGGATGTATGACTTAGGGGGAGCTCAAGTGGTTATGATGCAAGGTAGAGATGCTTGAACTTGAATGTGTAAGTTCACTAATTGCCCAGACTGCAGATGATGGAAGTTACAGTAGGAATACCCAGGAGAGTTTCATTGTTATGGGTATCTACTTGTCATTTGGCTAGTTGTATTCATAGTACAATCACATTTGATTCTAAATAAATTTGGGATCACACGGCAGTGATGCAATTTTACCGGCAAGTGAACAGTATTCACTGACACATCCTTCTACAATTGAGTGTTTTAACAAATGGTATCATATTTCCTTGCTCAATTGGTGTCAGTTGATGGTTGAGTCCTCCATCTCAAGTGTTGTGACTTGAGAAGATGTAATAATTTGTAACAATTGGTATCAAAGGAGGAGATACATCTGGTAAAGAAAAGGGGGAGAAAGAATTTTTTCAGTAACTGACAATTACAAGGAGGAATGATACCCTGATAGTGCCCTTTGCCATTGTTTTCAAAGTGGGAGAAGGATTTTGTAGTATACATCATACTACATGTGTTGAGAATCAATGGATTATGAAAAGGGGGAGAGATATTATGTAGTATGTCGGATACTACATGAGTTGACATCAATGCCAAATGGGGCTCAAGTTATTGGCATTATGTTGTCATTAATGTCAAACGATATGGGATGACTACTGGTATAAGAGATGTATGTACAACACTATCATGCAAGAGTTCAAGATGAGATACCCTTTATATCACCTTGTGTTACAGAACATCAGTAAGGTAAGAAAGAGCATGACACTCAGAGGAATGATCACTGTAGTCACCGGTACACAAGTTAGTGCCTGACTTCTCTAGATGAGATAAATAGGTTACCAGTAAGGAAAGGATATCAACTGGTAAGTGATGTGTAAAAATGGGGAAGATAGTTCAACCAAGTGAGTAGTTGGCAACCGACAAGCTCATGACTAGTGTACAAGTAGGATGGGCAAGGTGCTTGAGTTGTTGTTTGTGATGAATAGGTAGAATGCTACCTAAATCACATCAACATAGGAGGAGAAGGATGAACAAGTGATCAGTATACTGTGAGGTTGCAGAACAATAGGAATCCCACTGGATGAAGATGTAGTCATCATGAGAAGCAATGACTGATAGTGAATGTGTCTACATCGGATCACATGTGCCTATTTGAAACTTTGTTGCACAAATAGGGAAGTCACATGAATGCACTGTAGGATGTAGATGACAAGGACTCAATCCTACTGGTAAGTGGAACTTATCTCCTATCATGCAAAGTATGCATCATAATTCCATGAGATAAGGTAGCTAAAGGAGAGGCAGGTGTTTGAATGCTCACATCGGATCTATCGGTGAATCAAATGAATGCCTCAAGAGCATGAAATCAGGGATATGCACTGGACCAACAAAGAAAGCATGTTGAGATGCTGGAACAAATGAAGTGTAATGTGTTTGTCATTTTGACAAACCAGTTGAGATATGGTCTGAGCTAATCTGGAAGAATGCAAGGTAGAAGTAGATGTAGATAGAGGAGAATGGTCTGATTGAAAATGGAGTCCATTGAGGGTTGATGACATGGTGTCATCAAGAGGTTTTACCTGTATGTAAGTCCACCGGTAAGATCAACAAGGTCCAGATGCATAAGACCTCCCACCTCATGAGAATGAGCCTGCTATGGATAGACATGTCTGGTGACCGGTTAAGGTGTTCCATCGATAGTTCAACAAAGTGCATAGATGAGGATTTAACCGGTAAATTGTAAGATACTGGCAAAGTTAGTAAACTGGTAGAAGAGAATAATCGGTTGAGTGTTTGGTCGGTGATTCCTAAACTAACACACCCATCCAAGATGGTAGTTGGTTGACATGGATGCCACATGGAAGTCAAGGTGGTGGACTTTCATGCAAAGGTAAATGGAATATTCATTGATGAGGTAGTTGCAGAGTTGGTTGACATTAATGGAAGATCCTGTAAATCATGGGATGTGTTGCTCAGCCATTGCAAAGGTTTGCTGCTCGAGTTCTGGAAGACAAATGAGAGCCTACTCAAAATTATTGAGGATATCAAGGTAGTAGAAGAAAACTGCAAGACCAATCTTGGTGTTTGACCAAGAGATCAGCCAATAGGGTAAAAAGAAGATTGCCAAAGATAGAAGGTGTGATCTAGAAGGCACAACAATGGCGGGATTGATTGATGAGTTATAGCTCATCAATATAGGTGATTAGATCAAACAAGATATGATTGGATTTGATTTTCCTCAAGTTTGATGAGGAAACCCTAACCACCCATGTGTTTGAATTGGCTTTTAGTGGGAAAACCAGGTTATAAATATGCAAGCCAAAATCATTGAAGGGTGTTGTTGAATAGAAGAAGATAGTGTTGCTGCGAAGTGATTAAGTGTTACTTCTGCATGTGAGAGTAAATCAGTCAAGTACTCAATGAGTATCTAAGAAGAGATTGAGTGTGAGGGAGAAATAGCTTGAAGTGTTCAACCGATAGCAGTGCAGAACTGGTAGTATCCATACCTGTAGAGCAGAAGTGAAGGAAGCTGCAAAGAAGGCATACATAGAACCCATGGAGTATAGTACTGGTAAAGACAAGAACAGTGAGGAGGAGATCTAGTAGAGAAGAACAAAGGTGAGGTGAATCAGCAGAGTTTACCAGCAAGGAAGCAGCAAATGATAGCAGCAGAAGAGTGAACCGATGTAGTAGAGAATGTGTCTCACCGGAATAGTAAGGTATATGAAATGGTTACAAGACTCACTTATAATGGTATGAATAATTTTGTATTTGAAGTTATCTATGTGATCACTAAGTTGTAGCTCAGTGCAGGGGTTATAGCTCTTTTGGGTTGTAGCCCATAAATCAGTCAAGGGTTGATTCTCCTTATGTTGGTGCCCTAAATCAGGAGTTGGTGCTCCTTGGGTTGTAGCCCTAAACATTATAACTGATTTTATTGTGAGGTTGGATTGGAGCAGTAGACTCTAGCAACATTACTCACTGAGGTTTCTCCCATCTTTCATTTTCCTCATACATGTCAGTGTTATGTGATGCTCCTTTGTGTGTGATTGCAATTGTGATTAAGTCTCCCCACTGACTGGTAAGTCTGCATTGTGTTAGATTCCATAAATGGTATACACACATAAGTTAGTTAAAGGGAAAAATATTAATAACCACTGATTCACCCCCCCTCTCAGTGGTGCATTGTGTCTAACAGTTGTATGGGATAAATTGCAAACTCAGGATGAAGGTGACCCTACTATAAAAATTGTTAAACTTGATGTTTACCGGGTAAGATATGAGAACTTGACGATGGAAGATAATGAAAGAATTGCTACATTTATGGAAAGAGTAAATGAGATTGTCATGGCAATTCAATGTTGTAAAGGATCTGTGAGTGAAGATGAAATAGTTTATAAAGTTTTGAGAGCCCTACCATTGGCTTACAAGATGAAAGATACTGAAATTAATGAATTGAGAACAATGGCAAACACTTCAGTTAACAGAGACATTCTGATGGGAAATTATTTTCTTTTGAGCTTGAAGAATTTGGACCCTCTGGAGCTACAAAGTCTGAACCTTCTTTTCATGCATCATCATCTATCAACAAAAGTGATTGGAAAGCCCTATATGCAAAAGAATTCGAAGATATCAGGAAAGAGGATGAATAATTCTTGAAACTTGAAGCACTGTTTGCTATAAGAGTACCTAAAGGACGGACAGGAAGTAAGTATGAAGGAAAAGAACCTTTGAAATGTTTTGCATCTAGATGTCCTTAAAGGAATTCAAGATTTGAAGAAAGAGTCAAAAGATCTTATAAGCCTAACCATGAATATTTGTTAAAGAATAAGCACAGGAGAAACATAGATAAATCATGTTACTATGTTCATGAGGAAGGAGTAAATGATGAGTCAAAGGAAGAACCAGCAAGAGACTCTGCTAGTGGATCCAGTAGTAGAAAGGAATGGATGTTCTATGCTATAAAGGAAGATGAACCAGAACCAGTTATCAAGAATGATAAAAGGCCCTAGCAACAAAAGTTGAAGACAAGGATGAATGGGTAATTGGTAGTGGATACTCACATCATATGACTGGAGATAAAAGAAAAAAAATTCCCTATAAGAATACAATGGTGGTCAAGTCAAATTTGGGGATGAAAAAGCATGTATGATCAAAGGTAGAGGTGTTATTTCTCTAGATGGTAAGCATAATACTGATAATGTTTATTATCTAGAAGGTTTAAAGTATAATATTTTAAGTGTTGGTCAATTGGTGGATAAGGGATTCCAACATCAGTTCAAAGATAGAAAATGCAAAATCATTACCAGAACTAGGTTGGAGATTGCAACCAGTACTCAGACTAGAGGTAATATATTTCACTTGAACACCAGTGATAAGACATGTTTGACTGCTCATATTGATGAGAGTTGGTTATGGCACAAGAGGTTGTGTCATGTTAATTTTGATTGTATTGTTAAGATCAGTTGAACAAAGGCAGTTAGGGATATACCTAAGATTATAAAGCCTCATAATTCAGCATGTAAGGAATGTCAATTAGGAAAGAAAGTCAGAACTTATTTTAAGAGAATACATGATAAATCTAATTATGTGCTTGATTTGATTCATACTGACTTATGTGGTCCAACAAGGACCATAAGCTTTCAAGGTGATAGGTACTTCATGCTAATAATTTATGATTATTGTAGAATGATATTGGGTGACTTTTCTAAGGGAGAAGTCTGAAGCTTTTGAGAAATTCAAGATCTTTAAAGAAATGGTGGACATAGAAAGTGGATTGAAAATCAAATGTCTTAGATCAAATCAAGGCGGTGAGTTCACATCTCATGAATTTAATATTTATTATAAGATAAATGGAATTAGGAGACAATTATCTAGACCTCAGACTCCTCAGCAAAATGGAGTAGTGGAAATAAAGAATAGAACCATTTTGGATATAGCAAGAACCATGATGATGGAAGCCGAATTTCCTCACATCTACTAAAGAGAAGCAGTAAGTACAACAGTCTACACATTCAACAAAGTTCATATCAAAGGTGAAACTAGTAAGACTCCTTATGAATTATGGTTTGGACATACACCTACTCTTAAATATTTTAAAATTTTTGGAAGTAAATGTTATATCAAAAGGGATGATTCAATTAGGAAGTTTGATTCTAGATGTGATGAAGGGATATTTCTTGGATATTAAATTTAGAGCAAAGCATATAGATGTTATAACAAAAGATTGCACAAAATTGTGGAGAGCACAAATGTGAAAGTGGATGAGCAATACAAAGATCAATATATATCATATGATAGTGAACTGACTGTGGAAATGATCATAACTAATCTGGTAATGCCTCAACCGGTACAAAACACTGAGATAGTTACACCAGTACAATCAAAAAATTCAACTATGACTGATGATTAGAAAAAAGAACCCAAAGTTCAGAAGACACCAAGGTATGTGAGCTTAAAGAATTTGGAAGATCAAATAATTGGAGACAAGAACAAGGGAGTTATGACAAGAAGAAGACAAGCAAATGAAGAGGTATGTCTTATTTCTCAAATTGAAGCGACATTTGTTATTGAAGCTTGTAAAAATGAGTATTGGTTAAAGGCCATGGAAGATGAATTAGATTAGATAGAGAAGAATAAGAGTTGGACTTTAGTTCCCCGACCTAAAAATAAGAATGTTATTGGAACTAAATGGGTTTTTAGAAATAAACTAAATGAGGATGGTTAAGTTGTAATAAATAAGGCTAGACTAGTTTGTGTAGGATATTCTCAAATGGAAGGAATTGATTATGGTGAGATATTGGCACCAATAGCTAGAATTGAAGTTGTTAGACTATTTCTTCCTATGTAGCATACAAGAACTATAAGGTCTATCAAATAGATGTTAAATGTGCATTTTTGAATGGTTAACTTTAGGAAGAAGTATACATTAAGAAACTTGATGGATTTTCACTGACAGATGACAAAGATATGGTTTGTAGGTTAAGGAAAGCATTATATGGATTGAAACAAGCTCCTAGAGCTTGGTATGCAAGGTTGGATAAATATTTTTTGAAGATTGGTTGTACAAAAGGTAATGCTGACATCAATTTATATTACAAGATGAATGATGATGATATTCTAATTATTGAAGTATTTGTTGATGATATAATTTTTGGAGGTGAAGATAAATTGTGCATGGAATTCTCTAATAATATGAAGGATGGATTTGAAATGTCTATGACTGGTGAGATGATATTTTTCTTAGATTACTCAAGCTAACAAAGGTATTTTTATTTGTCAAACTAAGTATCTAAGGGAATTGTCGAAGAAGTTTGGTATGGATAATTCAAAAGCGGTAAGTACTCATATGGTGACAAGTGAGAAATTATCTATCAGAGACACATCTGAAATGGTAAATTCGACAAGGTATAAGTCTATGATTGATGTCTTGTTATATCTAACTCAGACTAGACTAGATATTATGAATGCAGTAAGTATTGTTTGAAGATATCAAAGTAATCCTAAAGAAAATCATGAATGTGCAGTAAAGAGGATATTTTGGTATTTGCAAGGAGCAATAGAATATGGCTTATGGTACTCTAGAGATGATAACTTCTCTTTATGTGCATATACAAATGCAGATTGGGCAGGAAATACTGATGACCAAAAGAGCATTTCTGGTGAAGATTTATTTCTTAGAAAGAAATTAGTTTCATGGATCAGCAAAAAATAATCATGCATTTCTTTATCTACTGCAGAAGTTGAATATGTTGTAGAAACAACTAATTGCACACAAGTCATGTGGATGAAGAAAATGTTGAAGGATATCAAGGTAAATTGCAATGAAGCGGTAGTTATCTATTGTGATAATGAAAACTCAATGATGAATGAATAGTACCAAACTGATACTAAGAGGGGGGGTGAATCAGTATAGGCAAAATACTATCAAAAACCGGTTTGTCAGCAAATACTCCAAGTGACTGGAAAGCAGTGACACTGGTTGAAACAAAGTGCAACCGGTAAGACCCTGAACAAATAAAACAATCATAAACTAGTTACTCACTAAGCTTTCCTCTTAGCTCAATACTATAGTACCATTACACCCTCATGCATGAATAGGTAAACTATCATCAGATCTTCACAATAGTTAGTTCAATATGTTTTGTAAATAGGTATAAAACACAGAACCATCATATGCTCAACAGGTAATAACAAAGCATCACAAGATAAAAGCATCACACATGACACACATATTTTTCACGTGGAAATCCAACTGGGAAAAACCATGGTGGGGATGAATACCCACAAGCTTCTTTTTGAACTCTTTAGAAGTTCGCTCTGTTAGGAGCCTTGTCCGGTTAAAGACATTACTAGGAACCGATCTTGTTAGGGATCACCTAGTTAAGGGATGGATATAATACCCGGTTAAGGGTTAAACCCAGTTAGGGTTACCTAGTTAGAGGATTGCATGAACTTAATAGCTAAAGGATCTCCAAAGCTCTATAGCTTCCCAGAACTCAATAACTTCAAGTTACCCTGTTAAGGGATTTGTATCAAGCTGGTTAAGGCTACCCTATTAAGGAATTTCACAACTATTGAAGTTGTTAAAGATCAACAGGAATTACAATGATCTTGTAACAACACTCAATGCTAATGCAGATCCATTTTCACTCCTCTCCACCTTCTGCACATTCACTTTGCAGGTATCTCTTCTCTCCTTTAGTCTGGCAAGTATTTACATATCCCTTCCCTAGGATAGACACATACAACTTTTGCCAACAACTTTGGAAAGAAACACAACATCAACCTTATAGGAAAAAAATAGGTCGGTAGAAAAAACCCTAAACCCTAAACCTGTTAGGTTAAGCAATTCAAACGGTTCAATCCTGACCGTTGAATCATACTGCATTAAATGAAACACTCTTGAATCGATCTCAATACATTCTCCATCGTCCATTATCCACTGATTTCATGGTGGCTAATAACCCATCACGCGTTATCACCATTTGATAGACTTCGTACATTCCCAAGGTGGATAGGGATAGTCTTCTTCATGCAAGATCCTTCACGCACATAGGGCTTACGTGGCAACATGATCTTTTCTCCGTTATATTGCTAACTAATCACATAAAGATCACTGATTCAGTCGCATAGGCTTGAGGTACTCCAACCGAAAATCCTGAAGTGGAAACTACGTACCAACCGGTAGTCACACAATGCTTCCATGTGCCAGTTCTCATAACTACATGTCGGTTCATCTTGACATGCCGGTTCATCTTGAACAAATATACTGCTTCACTTTGGCATATATACCGGTGCATACATATGTCGGTTCTCTCTTATCACATATCACATCATGTCACATATTGACATCAATGACAACATACAATATCATTATGTCTTCATACCGGTTCACATAATGCCAACAATCTCCCCCTTTGGCATTGATGGCAATATACAAAGATATCTCTCCACTTCACATCTTCTCCCCCTTTGACAACAATGCCAAAGTGGAGGCACAAGCATCCCTGTTCCATTATGCTGCTCCCCCAGAGGAGTAGCATCCTTCAACACATCAATCAATAAAAGTTTGACTATGCGATACCTGACTGATGTGGAACAAATACTTTTAGTTCACCTCCTGAAAGGGCAGTACCCCCAATTCACCTCTTAAATGCACAAATGTAGTCTTTCAGAGAGGCTTGGTGAATATGTCTGCGAATTGCTCCTTACTAGAAACATGTTCTAGTACAATCTCTTATTCTGAACCTTTTCCCCCAAGAAATTATACTTAAGCTCAAAATGCTTGGTTCTAGAATGTAAAACCGGATTCTTTGAGATATTGATAGCACTTGTGTTATCACAGAATATACTTACCGGTTCAGATATAGGGATTTTGAAGCCATTTAAAACATGCTTCATCTAGATTGTCTGAGTGCAATTCATGAAAGCTGCAACATACTCCGCTTCCGCTGTAGACTGAGAGATACAACTCTTCTTTTTACTCATCCTCGAGACCAGTCTACCACCGAGAAAGAATGCACCACCAGTTGTGCTTTTCCAATCATCCACATTACCTACCCAATCAACATCTGTGAATACTTTCAGAATGAAATCATTGTTGTATGGGTACCACAATCCATAGTCAACTGTTCCCTTCAGATACCTAAGAATCCACTTTACTGCAACCAAGTGGGATTCTCTTGGACTTTTCTGGAACCTTGCAATAATGCCAACTGCATGTGCAATATCTAGTCTATTATGCACTACATAATATAACTTACCAATCATTGATCAGTATTCCTTCTCATCAACCAATGCAGAATCATCCTCTTTTGTCAATTTGCAACCGGTCACCATCGGTGTACCAACCGGTTTGCTATCTTCCATGCTAGAGGTTTTCAATACCTCTTTGACATATTTGGACTGAGTGATAAAGATTCCATCTTTCATCTGCTGGATCTGTAGTCCAATGAAGAACTTAATCTCCCCTATAAGTGACATTTCAAACTCTTTCTTCATCTCATCAGCAAACTCATGACTCATCTTGTCATCTCCACCAAAGATAATGTCATCAACAAAAACCTCACACATCAGGATCTAATCTCCTTTAGACTTCAAGTAGATATTGTTATCTTCACTTGTTCTTTCAAATCCAATCTTCACAAGATGGGAATGTAGGTGCTCATACCATGCCCTAGGTGCTTTCTTTAGACCATATAAGGCTTTATGTAGCCTACATACCATGTCATTATCTTCAGATAGGGCAAACCCATCTGGTTGCTCAATATAGACCTCTTCTTCAAGTACACCATTTAGGAATGCAAATTTTACATCCATTTGATATACTTTGAACCCTTTAAAAGATGCATATGCAAGAAGCATACAAACTCCTTCTAATCTGGCTACAGGAGCAAAGGTTTCTCCATAGTCTTCTCCTTCTTCTTGAGCATATCCTTTGCACACCAATCTGGCTTTATTCCTAATCACTGTGCCATCCTCATTCAGCTTGTTTCTGAACACCCATTTGGTGGCAATGACATTTTTATGCTCCGGTCTGGGTACCAAGGACCATGTACCATTTTTCTCTATCTGGTCAAGTTCCTCTTCCATTGCCTTGATCCAGTCTTCATCTTTATGAGCCTCTTTGAATGATTTAGGCTCAAATTCAGAGATCATACATGAGTTTTCTCTGATCTTTCTTCTTGTAAGGATTCCTGCATCCTTATCTCCTATGATCTGCTTAGGATCGGGATTCAGCTTGACATATCGAGGAATGGTCTTGACTGGTTCTTCTTTCTTTTTCTCTTAATCCTCATCTTCATCCTTATCAACATTCACTGGTTCAGGAACACTATTATTGGTACTTGATTGACTGACAACCGGTTCCTAGAAGGTTGCAACCGATTCATTTATAGCTTGTTCACTATCAGTTTCCTCAGTTTTCTCAGAGGATTCATCAACTCTTACATTGATACTTTCCATAATTCTCTGAGTCCTGTTATTGTAACACTTCAGAGCTTTACTCTTGGTGGAATATCCTAGGAATATTCCCTCATCACATTTAGTTTCAAATTTATCCTTATGTTCACTCCTCTTGATGTAAAATTTGCTACCAAATACCCTAAAGTAGCTAACCACAAGTGTCTTATCGGTCCAATACTCATAAGGAGTTTTGTCCTTACCTTTCTTGATGAGTACTCGATTCATTGTGTAGACTGTAGTGCTCACCGCTTCTCTCCAAAAGGTGTGAGCTATCTTTACTTGAATCAACATGGTTCTAGCTGCTTCAACCACAGTTCGGTTATTCCTCTCTGCTAGGCCATTCTGCTATGGAGTCTAGGGGGCAGACAGTTGCCTCTTGATGCCAAATTCTTCACAATACTTGTTGAATTCACTGGAAGTGAATTCCCCTCCTTGATCAGTTCTGAGACACTTGATTCTTTTACTGCTTTCCTTCTCCACTAATGCTCTGAAAGCCTTGAATTTCACAAAGGCTTCAGACTTGTCTTTCAAGAATGTGACTCACATCATTCTTGAGCAATCATCAGTGATAATCATGAAGTACCTATCACCCTGCACACTTCTGGTTTTCATAGGACCAAACAAATCAGTATGCACAAGATCAAGCAAGTTGTCAGCAGTGAAAGATTTACCTTTAAAGGTTGAGGAAGACATTTTCCCTAATTGACACTCTCTGCACAAGGTATTATCCGGTTTTCTTAGCACCGGCAACCCTCTAACTACCTTGATCTTACTAGCCTTCACAATGTTATCAAAGTTTACATGGTTGTCTCCTATGCCATATCCAGCTATCATCAAACTTGGCCATAAGACATGTACTTATATTTGCATTCAAATGAAATAGGTTACCTTTGGTCTGCATGTCGGTGGCCACCAATTCACCATCTTTTCCTTTGTTTCTGTAGACTCCATTCTTGAATTCTTGAGTGAGGCCACTGTCATTCAGCTGAGCAACACTCAGAAGATTATGTCTGAGACCATCCACCCAGTACACATTGTCAGCACTACTCCTTCCATTCAGAGAGATGGACCCTCTGCCTCTGACCATGCATGGTGCATCATTGCCAAAGTGAACCACACCACCATCATACTCCTCCAAGTATAGAAACTTGCTCCAGTCACCAGTCATATGGTGAGAACAACCACTGTCAATGATCCACTCATTGGAATTATCAAACCGGGAGACAAGAGCCTTCTTGTCTGACACATCTTCTTTCACAACAACAAACATAATATCTTCATTTTCTTCATCCTCTGATTCTTCCTCTGTGACACCTTCATCAATTGCCACAAAACAGTTTCTCTGATTTCCTCCTTTGAATTTCCTGAACCTTTCTGGTTTGTCCTTGTTATCACCATTAGCGCAGTTTATAGCAATATGTCCTATCTGGTTACAAGAAAAGCATTTCAAAGGTAGCTTACCTTTGTATTTACTAGTTCCTTAGGAAGCTTCCTAGCAAGGAGAGCTTCAAATGCCATCAGAATCTCTTCATCATTCATTTCTCTACTCTATCTAGGTTCACCACTAGTGCTAGCTTCTTTTCCTTTTCTGGATGGTATAGCAGAGGCTTTAAATGCTAATTCAGTCTTTTGAACACTGCCATCAAAAATGTTTAGCTCATAGGCTATCAAATTGGCTATGATGGAGTCCAAGGATACCTTAGTCTTGTCTATTGATCTCAGCTCCTAAATAGCAGCAACCCTTATTGCATAGACCGGCAACAGGGTTCTCAAGACTTTGCTTACCACAGTGGAATCTTCTATTTTACCACCTGCACTCTTGATTTCTCCAACAATTGTTTTGATTCTTATTCCATACTGCTGAATGGTCTCACCTTCAACCATCTGCATATCTTCAAACTTCCCTCTTAGGCTTTCTTCCTTAGCCTGTTTTACATGTTCATCACCACCATAGATATTTTCAAGAGCATCCCATACCTCTTTGAGATTTACCTTGTCCTAAACATCAATAAAGTCAATGTCAGATAGACTACTAATAAGGGCTTCCATGACTTTCCCATTTTCTTGTATCTCTCTCTTTTTGTCATCGATGAGAGTACCGGTAGGGACAACATAGGCATTCTCAACATAACTCCAATGTTGAGCACCCATGCTTCTGATGAATATCTTCATCCTATCTTTCCATATACCAAAATTTTTCCTATTAAACTTTGGACCTTCCCTCTTCATCATTCGACTGGGATCTTTACCTCAAGTGGTTAAGCTTACAACACAGAGGACCTAGAGTGCTCTGATACCAATTGATAACTCAATGATGAATGAATAGTGTATGCGGGAAAAGTGGACTGATAAAATTTAAAATGTGAAAATATGACAAATGACTTATCCACACACACACACAGGACTTCTTGATGCAAGCTATGGAGTAACATAGTATTACTCAGCTTCCCAAGGAGGGTCCCATGGTTCTCTATCTCACAATGTCCCTCAAACTAGTGGATAGGGGGATTTAATTGAATAAAATGGTTTATTCATTAAATGGGTATAGTGAATTTAATTTAAATAAATTGAATAATTTATTTAATAAAATAGAAGAATGTGGATAATTTAATTAAATTGGATTTAATCAAATAGAAAAATGAACATAAAATATTCATTTAGGAATGTGGTCATTTTTATACGTCTACAAATAGTACCAAACCGGTACTAAGAGGGGGGTGTGAATCAGTACAGTCAAAATACTATCAAAAATCGGTTTGTTAGCAAATACTAGTTGAAACAAAGTGCAACCGATAAGACCCTAAACAACTAAAACAATCATAAACTGGTTACTCACTAAGCTTTCCTCTTAGCTCAATACTATAGTACCATTACACCCTCATGCATGAACAGGTAAACTATCATCAGATCTTCACAATAGTTAGTTCAATATGTTTTGTAAACAGGCATAAAACACAGAACCATCATATGCTCAACAGGTAATAACAAAGCATCACAAGATAAAAGCATCACACATGACACACATATTTTTCACGTGGAAACCCAACTGGGAAAAACCATGGTGGGGATGAATACCCACAAGCTACTTTTTGAACTCTTTATAAGTCCGCTCTATTAGGAGCCTTGTCCGGTTAAAGATATTACAATAGGTTC
The DNA here is from genome assembly GCF_030272615.1 of Cryptomeria japonica. NCBI lineage: Eukaryota > Viridiplantae > Streptophyta > Pinopsida > Cupressales > Cupressaceae > Cryptomeria > Cryptomeria japonica. The sequence continues at coordinate 87,340,869 of NC_081407.1, forward strand.
TGCTAGGAACTGATCCTATCAGGGATCACCCAGTTAAGGGATGGCTATAATACTCGGTTAAGGGTTAAACCTGGTTAGGGTTACCTTGTTAGAGGATTTCATGAACTCAATAGCTAAAGGATCTCCAGAGCTCTATAGCTTCCCAGAACTCAATAACTTCAAGTTACCCTATTAAGGGATTTGTATCAAGCTAGTTAAGGCTACCCTGTTAAGGGATTTCACAACTGTTGAAGTGGTTAAAGATCAACATGAATTACAATGATCTAGTAATAGCACTCAATGCTAATGTAGATCCATTTTGGCTCCTCTCCACCTTTTGCACATTCACTTTGTAGGTATCTCTTCTCTCCTTTGGTTTGGCAAGTATTTACGTATCACTTCCCTAGGATACACACATACAACTTTTGCCAACAACTTTGGAAAGAAACACAACATCGACCTTATAGGAAACAGACAGGTCGGTAGCAAAAACCCTAAACCCTAAACCTGTTAGGTTAAGCAATTCAAATGGTTCAATCCTAACCGTTGAATCATACAACATTAAATGCAACACTCTTGATTCGATCTCAAGACATTCTCCATCGTCCATTATCCACTGATTTCATGGCGGCTGATAACCCATCACACGTTTTCACCATTTGACAGACTTCACACATTCCCAAGGTGGATAGGGATAGTATTCTTCATGCAAGATCATTCAGGTGAACAGGGCTTACGTGGCAACATGATCTATTCTCTATTATACTGCTAACTAATCACACAAAGATCACTGATTGAGTTGCACAGGCTTGAGGTACTCCAACCAAAAATCCTAAAGTGGAAACTACCTACCAGGCGGTAGTCACACAATGCTTCCATGTGCTGGTTTATCTTTACATTCTGGTTCATCTTGAACAAATACTGCTTCACTTTGGCATATATACCGGTTCATAAATATGTCGGTTCTCTCTTCTCACATATCACATCATGTCAAATATTGACATCAATGACAACATACAATATCATTATGTCTTCATTCCGGTTCACATAATGCCAACAAATAACTCTACAACTATTGACTTGTCTAAGAATCTGGTATTTCACTCTAAGACTAAGCACATATCAATAAAATATAACTTTCTGAAGGAAAAGGTGGAAGAAAAAGAAGTCAAATTGGTTTATGTGAACACTAAAGAGAAAATTGCAGATATATTCACTAAACCACTATCTAAGGAATACTTTGAGTATTTAAGAGATAGATTAGGGGTGTCTACCCCTTTAGTAGAAACTTGAATGATTGAGTAGAGAATCAGTCTGGTATACATCATCAACGTTATCCTTTGTTTCAGATTGATGGAGTGGTGCTACTACTCAGGGGGAGTAGTTAGCTTTGAGGTTCACATGATTTTGATATCTATGTCATCTTTGGCATCGATGTCAAAGTGGGAGAGTTATATGATGTGAAAAATAATGTCATAATGTGTCATATGGCCGAGAGGTTCAGATCAGTTTCAAATTGGACTACACTCCTCAGGGGGAGTTGCTGGGATTTTTCAGTTGGCCCTTGTTATATCTTCTATGAGAAATTTTTGGCATTTCTTGGCACTTAGATGTTTTCTTTTTCACATCTAGTGTTGCCATAAATGCTAAAAGGGGAGATTGTTGGCATTATGAAGTAATTCATTATGTGTTGCATTGATGTCAATACTAGTAGTTATGATTGGTTACCGACAAACAAATTTTGATTACCAGTAGAAGAACTAGTGTTACCGGCAGAAGAGACTATCATTTGGATACTAACAACATGTTTGGATCAATGGAATATGTTTGGTTTGATGTGTTTCATTCTTCTAGAGTATGTTTTGGTCAATTCATATTGACTTGATGATCAAATGCTATCATACATTCTATTAAGCCTATATCTATAAGGGTTTAGGGTTTTACCGGAAGAACTTTTACTGTGAAACTTCGATCGGATGCATAAGTGGTGTTGGTGCGGCTTCTAGATGGAATTCAGGATGCAAAATGTACTATTTGTTTGTACCTCAACTAATTGGAGACATTGTATTGACTTGGTGGATCTATCTAGGTTATGGACCAGTATCATGTAACATGCTATTAAGTGTTCTCTACATGTTATTGGGATGATTTATGAATTGGCTAATGTTGTTTTTCTCTAAAGCTAACATGGTATATCATTGTAATGTGTATGTATGTAATTATCTTACTGTAATACCTTTTAGGTGGCCAACCTAATTGGTTTAGGCCTTAGGGTTTGTATAAATTGATGTAAGATCTCATTGTAGATCATGGTCATGGAATGAAATGTGTGAACAATGAGAAGATCATATGTGAAGGAGATTTGGTTGATCATAGGTGATCAGAATGGGTTTATGTAAGAGGTCAAAGGCCTCCAGTATTGAGCTTAATCAGGACTATAATCAGGCATGGTAGATGCTATCATGGGCAGTTCATTCTTTTGAATTGTTGTCCAATTATATTGAGGTGGTTATAACCTCTCTGTAGTTAGTGAGAATCCTTTGTAATGAGAAGTATGCTCTAGGCAGTGTGCCTTCTTGCATGTGCAGGCTCCTTATTGTATCACATACTTTCTACATGAGTATCATCTCATTGTGTGTAGGGTTCCCATCATGGTTTCTCCCTTTACCAGGTTTTCCATGTACAAATCATAGTGTTATGTGGTATGGTTGCATTGTGTTGATTCTTTGTTTCATACTTAAGTTTTATTGCTTACCGGTATTCAATTTTTATGTGCTCCGATCAAAGTTCATAAAGTGGTTTGATTAATATAATTTGTTGACAACTGATTCACCCCCCCTCTCAATTGCCCATCGATTATTATAACAATAACCTCTTATACTTTTGAGATGGAAATATTTGGAACGGTAAGGAAAAATAATAACTAAATGATTTTAAAACATGTTACAATCCACCTTCAGATAATAAATAATTGAGCATTGAATCCTTATTGACAAAGCTCATTAAGAAATTGAAATCAATTGTAATTTCAATTAGTCAACACTAAAATCCAAGAAGATAGATAATTCATACACTAGTTAGGGGGAGGGAGAGGGAGAAGCAATATGTGTTCCAATTTATGAAGCAGTAATAGTAAACAAGGAAATATGGTAAAAAAGATGGGTGAAAAGTCACATCCTTAGAGTCCACATGAGGCAAAATATTGGATCATAAAAGAATTAAAGTAAATATAAATTTTCTCAGTAGATTTAAATAAATAGAAAATTGGGGAGGAGGTTGGACAACACCTGATTTGCTTCTTACATCAATGGAGTTTAGGGTTTGTGTGAGGGTCCCACCCATAAGCATCTTTGTCTTTGTCTTTTTATTCTTCTTATGTAGCACAAGAAAATGAAATAGAAAGATAAAATCAAGGTAACTTGGTGAAATCAAACTACTTAGAAACAATCACCAATAGACCACCCAAAAGTTCCTTCCATGAGCGGTGGGGGAGGCAGAGTGCTGAAGAGCAGGCTAAAACTAGCCCCACTATCCACAATCCTTATTGCTACCAAGGGAAAAGTTTGGGAGAATGTCTCCTAGGTACCTCAATTAGAAAGACTCCATCCATAATGGTGCCCATGAGAAGGTAATCGGACCCTAAAGGAGGAGAAAGATAAAGGAAATCTAACAATTGCACAAGGGGCATTGCTCTAGTGGTTGAGGAGAACTTGTAAATGGGTCACCTCAAGTACAATTTTGTTATCTTGTATTTTAATCTATAATATGAAACATTTTAACAAATAAAACCTTGAATATATAAAAAAAGATGTCAATCAATATAGCAATTTACAAAAATATCCAAATTTCTATCTTTCCATATGGTAAAGAAAATCGCCACCTTGAAATTATTCTAAATCTAGTTGAATTTGTGAGGGATGCAAGGTCAAGCCCCTAGAAGAATCATAATACACTAAAAAAAGTGAGCCAATTTGCGCTCTAGAGGAAGCAACCAAATGGTGTGAAGTATATGATGTCAAAAAAAGGTTTGTGATAACAAATGCCATCACTTATTCAAAGTGGGAACCATGGGAAAGTTAAGAGAGATCCAAACATATCCTTGTCATGGTTCGTAATTCTAGAAATGATGTTTGGACACTTCTAATATTTTCACTAAGATCTTAAAGAGTTGATACAAATTTTGTGAACCATATTAGTTGAAAATGCCCCAAATTGTCCCAAGACTATATCAAAAGTTTCACAATCTTGATTAGAAATATGAAACTTGTCTTTAGTGTTATCCTATTGTAGAAGAAACATGGAATCTCTAGAGAAGATGTCTTTCATCTAACTACTTTCTATGAAATATCAAAGTATTTTCACCAATAAGTGTTCATGGCCTTACAAAATGGGGGACCACCAACTATTGTATTTGGTTAATCAAAATCCCATTACAAAATTTAGAACCATTTCAAAGAAGCTAGGGCTTCATGGATTCCCAAGTTCTCCAAATAATTTATTTTTTCAAAATATCCCTTCATTTTCACTAGATTCTTCATGCTAATAAGGGTTTAAAGCCTAAACCCTTCCGAGTAGGTCCTCTAGTAGGACTACCAATGTGATACAATTCTACATAATGATTTTCCAAGGTTCGTCATGTTTTTTATTAAGGAAAAACAGGTTTTAAGGGACCCGAAACCCACTTACATATCATAAGGAAAAGAATTAGAGAAGAAAGAAAGGAGAGAATGAAGAAATAAAGGCAGCAAAAGATTAGCACAAAAGACAACAACCAAAGAAAAGTATAACAAAAGACCAGCGAGAAACTGGCACACCTAAAACAAAACTAGAACATTTAGGTGAAAATATTTATAGTCCCCTCAGCATCATAATTGCATTTTCTGCCTCTTTAAGGTCTTTGCTTTCCCGCACCTGTTGATTACATTAGTCTTCAACTCTAACTCTTTAGCATTTTGCCTAGTTCTGCGTCTGGAAGAATGCTAGACAGAGCTACAACCCGACTCATCATCAACAATCACAGTATCTTTGTTCTACTTATCCTTCTCCAGGCAACCAACCAACGCATTCATATTTTTGGAAGTCACCTTCATCATAGCCAAGCTATGCTCCATGATTTTCCTCAAAGCACTCTTGATTTTTTGAACCCTATTGTTTATTAGTTCATAATCAGACTCACAATTTTCTTTGAGAGTCCTCACCACATCCTCCAGGTGCTTCACATCTCCCTTTATGATCTCACCCTCCGACCAGTCAGGAGTTTCTTTTTCATCCTCGGCTTCACTATTATCCTTAGAATTTCCCTCTTTTCCTTTATCATTAATATCCTTAACCACATTATGAATTTTGAGCTCCAGCTCTCTCTGTTTTTCTTGAATTTTGGTAATATTATCAACCACCCACTTCTGGAAATTAAACATTTCCAGAGAGCTATTTCTAACAACATTCAGAATAGTATCCACATCCTCCATGTCCTGGGCAGAATCCTCAGGCCTAGGGTTTCCCTCCTCCATATTATTCTGAACCTCATCTCTATTGTCTATATCATAGGAACTCTCCTTCTCCTCCAACTCATTAAAATCCTCTTTACCCTGCTCATTATCCTTGTCTCCTTTCTCACCCTACACCTCCTTCTCCTACTCATGCATTGCCTCCTTCTCCACCTCCTTCTCCCACTCCTGCTCAAGATCAGTCATCTCTTCAGTGTCTTCTTCATCTTTCTTACTAACCCTCAATTTATTTTTAGGGAGATGATTGGTAGAATCCTCATCAAACTCGGAACTGTCATCATCCTAAGAGATATGGGCACTCTCCACAAGGGGATCATCGTTATTGGCCTTAACTTTATCCTTAAGATACTCATAAATTAACAAAAAAAGATCTTGGTGGGCAATGGGGTAGGAATTGGGTTTCTTAGCATGGTCAACAAGACTATCATTAAGGGAGGAGGCTAGATAGAAGGGAAAAGATATCTTAGAACCATGGCGAAAGTGATTAAGGATAACAAAGTGATAATTATAGACTTTAGAGAACCTACCACGAACAATAAGATACTCCATTAACACTTTCAACATTTTATGTCGAAAGGCGTTTACCTGGTTAGGGAGATAGTAGGAAATATTATCCTTTTTGGCAAGGCGAGCCCTTTCTTCTTCATTCTTGGGGAAATTTTTTATGGCTTCCACTAAGAACTTACACCAAGTCTTCATGACGTCCTTCTGCAAACTAGACACCAAGTCTTCATCCACTCTTTAGGTCTGACCAAACAGAGTAACTCTGTTATTTTTCCAACCCTTGGCAAAACCACGGGAAATGGGCTTCTTGCCAATTTCTCCATATAATCAGTGAAGCCATTTTTATGCATCCTTCTCCAAATTTTCCTTTCACCCTTCCAACTATCACAACTAGCGGGCTCATTACGGTTGATATTTCCACCCATAATGTAGAAGTAGTTCAAATCAAAACCCTCAAGGGAGCACAAACTAACTAGATGCTGAAGAACAAAGAAGCTGGAATTGAAAACCAAGGTAATTATCTTGTTTTTCAAGCAACCTTTTAAAACATGCAAAGTAACCCAATACTTAATATGATAAGGCCTTTCACACCTATACTCATTAATGTGATGCCTGAGACAGGTCATCATCTAACAATCCACCTCACTCCAAACTCTATCATTGAAGTCCAAACCAAAAAGGGTAATGATGAGATTAATATGTACCATTGTTCCTATCATAAAATAATTTCTCTTGAACTTTGTTCTTACATGATGACTCTCCGATATAATTAACATCTTCCACTCAAATGACCCCCTCATTAGCTAACAAATCAGCTACCCTATTATCTTCCCTAAAGGTATGGGTAATAACCACATTATCACAAGAATCTAACATTTTTTTTCCTTATCAATGATATTTTGGGTATTCCAAGAAGGGGAACTAATACCTTTAATAACCTGAACTATATTAAGGGAACCCCCTCCAGCTAATTTTTTAAAAAATTGAAACCCTGAGCAAGATGAAGATATTTTAACATTGCCAGAGCTTCTACAACATGGTTGTCTTGAATTCCAAAGGGAGAAGCAATCACAGAAACACAAAAGCCATGAGAATTTTTGATAACACCTCCCCCACCAACATTACCCGGATTTCCTTTAGTTGCACCATCAAAGTTCACCTTCACCCAATCATGAGGAGGGAACCTCCAAACCACATTATCTCTTCTACTCTTCAAATCAGACTTCCGAACCTTATTCAATAATTTATCATTATCATTCATATCAATATAACTACACTGCTTGTTTCTTTTGTTAGTGGTGTTGATGTTTTCTTTAATATCCCAACAAATCTTTTCAAAGACCACTTGAGAAGAACACTTAGTCTCCCTAAAAATTCTATTGTTTCTCTCCTTCCAAATATACCAACAGGTCATAGGAAGAAGAAAGGACCAAAGGGTCTTGATGATGGGAAGCTTGGTAGGGAAAATCCAATTCCAAAAGACTTCCTTAAAAATATTTTGCATAACCCAATCAACTTTCCATTGTGTCCACACTTTACCCGAGATTTCCCAGGTAAAAGAATAGTGAATGAACAAATGATCCACTGAGTCAGCCTCTTTTTGACATAATTCACACCTATTAGGGATCATAAATCCTCTTCTGACTAGGTTATCAATATTGAGAATCTTTTTATGAGTGGCAAGCTTGAAAAACATATTAACTTTAGGAATGAGGAATCTATTTCAAACTTTAGTCCATATAGGGTTACAAGCCTGAGTTGATATCTTTTTGTAATTAGAAGCAATAGTAAAAGTACCCCTAGGATTACTCTTCCATAAGAAGACATCATCTGAGTCTTTGCTGAAAGAAAATGACAGCAAATCATGCTGGAGAGAAGAGAATCCAACATAAACAACATCAAGTCTAACCCATTTATTCTCCTCCCAATAATTACAGACCATAGAACCAAACCTCCTTTTACAATCTTCAATGATATGGCTGCAATCTTGGGTAAAAAGAGGCTCATCTTTGATCCAGACATCCTCCCAAAATCTACTTTTGTTACCTTTACCAAGGACCCAGCCAGCTCTAGCTTTAGCAACTTTAATAGATTTTATCATACTATTACAAATAAAAGATCCGGTAGGGATATCTTCGGAATAGATAAGGGAATCAATGGGCTGATTATGGATGTATTGATCAAATGACAGCCTACTCCAATCTCTCTTAATACCATAGGCCCTCCAAACCTATTTGGCTAACAAAGCTTTAATGAAAGGTTTAAGGGATTTGATACCTAACCCCCCACTACTTTTAGGACCATAGACTTTATCCTAAGAAACCAAAGCAATCCTTTTCTTATCTTCCACACCAGACCAAAGAAATATTTTCTGAATTCTTTCTAACGCTTCTGCAAATTTGACCGCTATACTAAACAAACTAAGAGCATAAACAAGTAGATTGTGAAGGGTAGCTTGAAGAAGCTGGAGCTTACCAACCTGCGACAACATAAAGCCTTTCCATCCAGCCAATTTTTTGTTGAACTTATCAATCAAAGAATTCTAGAAAGAGTTTGGAGGAGCTAAATCAAGAGGGAGGTCCAAATAAGTAGAGGGGAGTAGCTCAACCTTACAGCCAATTATGTTAGCAATCCTTTGCTGCCTCAATAAGGGAGTGTTGATGAAGTAAATAGAAGATTTCTCCCAGTTAACCTGTTGGCCAGTATGAAGGGAATAAGAGATGGGAGCATTTTTGAAGGCATAAGCTTCACTCATAGAAGAGTATCCCAGTAATATAGTATCATCAACAAATTATTGATGAGTACAGAAGAAATTAGCTGAAGAGGGTTGCAATCCTTTGATGATCCTTTTCTCCTTCAACTTTTGAGTCAATGTACTCAAACATTCCGCCAAAATAGTAAAAAGAATGGGTGAGATAGGATCTCCTTGTTTGAGACCCCTTGAAGACTTAAAAAATATGGAAGGAGATCCATTAACAAGAATAGAAAAATTCAGCGTAGATATTAGCTCTCTAGTGATTTTGATAGCCTTCTCATCAAATCCAAAGGCTTCCATGATCCTAAAAAGAACCTGCCATTCAACCCTGCCATAGGCTTTTGCCAAATCAAGATTTATGAGGAATCCATTTTTGTTTGCAGCATTAAGAGAATGGATATTCTCATGCACAAGAATTATAGAGTCCAAAATCTTCCTACCCGGGACAAATCCTTTTTGCTCCTGAGAGATAACAAGAGGAAGAACAACCAACAATCTATTAGTCAAGACTTTTGAGATTATCTTGTAAAAAGAATTGCATAGACTTATTGGCCTAAACTTACCCATAGAATCAACTCCAACCACCTTAGGAATTAGAGCAATGAAGGTAGAGTTGATTTCTTTAAGAATTCTTCTGGAACCAAAGAATTCTTTGACAATATTGACCACATCAGCCCCAACAATGTGCCAATATTCCTGAAAGAAAAACATGGGGAAGCCATCTAGGCTCGGTGCCTTATCCCCTTGGAAGGAGAAAAAAACTCTTTTAATTTCATCAACTGAGGGGATGGCAAATAAATCCTTTTCTGATTAGGTCCAATAATCTTAGGAATATTTTCAACCAAATCTTGCTACTTAACAAGGTCAAGTTCTTTGCTACCAGTCAGAAGGTTAGAGAAGAACCTTACAGCTTCATCAACTATATCATCATCTTTGACAAGATTTTTATCATGTTAACAATCAATCTGGAAATTCTACTTGCCGCTTTATGCTTCATTGATGTCATATGAAAGAATATAGTATTTATGTCACCACCCTCTAACCAAATTGCCCTGGATCTCTACCTCCACTAAATTTCTTCTCTTGAAATAGTGCTATGTAATTTGGCTAGAACCTCATCTTCTTTAGCCTTGGGGACATTCTTATAACCATGTTTTTTAATAGAATTTTGAATCTGTTCTAATTCCTCCTTGAGCTTCCTTTTAGATTCAAAAATATCCCCAAAAACCTTTTTATTCCAAACCTTGATGTTATCTTTGATTTTTCTTAACTTTTTTGAAACTTTGAACATGGCAGAACCATCCACAGTTATATTCCACCATTTGGAAATGGAATCTTCCAAGGAAGGGTGTGAGATCCACTTTTTTTCAAACCGGGAGGGAAAGCAACATTTTCCCTTAATAGAATCAGCAACAAAAGAAATAGGATAATGGTCTGATTCAATTCTATTAATAACAGATAGAGAGCATCTATACTTAAGGACTCAGTCAGGAGTAATAAGAGATCTATCAAGCCTTACTTGAATAAGTTCTCCTCCATCTAGACCAAGTGTAGGAAGCTCAAGAAAGGTCAATGGCAATGAGAGCATTGACATTGATAAAGTCCATAAGATCAATACTGCTATCCAGTTGAGCTTGGGTTCCACCAAATTTTTCAATTTCCTATAGAGGAGTGTTGAAATATCCCATCAAAAGCCAACTATCCTGGGTAAAAGTCCCTCTTTTCTACTAGATTTTGTCCGAAAACTTGCTCTGAGTAGCTTTAGAGTTGGGAGCATACATGTTGGTAACCACCCAGTCCTATCCTTAAGCAATGCATTTGACTCTCATAGAAATGATATTACCATCTTCATCAATCAGGTCTCCATCAATAGTTTTCTTATTCCAAAATATGGCAACCCCACCAGATGCTCCATTAGAACTACTGCCACACACACCCCCAAGTTTAAATTTTTTTATTTTTTCTACTTTTTCCTTACTCATTTTAGTTTCTTGAACCAGGATAATGTCTGGCTTATGATCTTTGATAAAATTCCTGAGCACATCCTGCTTATGGAGACCATTTAGGCCTCTAATGTTCCAAGAGATTACCTTCATTTGGAAACCTGGGAGCAGGATTCCTGAATGGTTCGCTGCCTTCTATCAGCTATATTTTGTTTGCTCTCCTAGTCCCTATGCCACTTCATAGTTTTGAGCCCCTGTGGAGATTCGGAAAGTCCAATATCCGCCTTAGATCTGGTTCTAGTTTTAACCCCATTAGTACACCCTGTTTTCTTGTTTTTCTTTTTTCCCACTTCTATTAACTCTTCATCTTCTTCATTTTTATATATAGACTTCTTACTATTCCAAGGTTCTCCTTTTCACTGAGATGAGGTGGGTGAATCAGTCCCAAAGTTTTGGAATAGAGAGTTAAGGTTAACCTGGGGCGATCTAAACTGGGTCTTTTCTTCAAAGATTACATCTGGAGCTTCAGAGTCCTTTGAACACACTTTATTACATTCCTAATCTATTTTTTTTGGAATCTCATATTGTGATTCATCTGTGTCTCCAATCTCACCCTCTTTAATAATTTCTTCTATAATTACATTTTCTTCTTCTTGAATCTGTAAAGCTTCAAAGCCATTGCTTGTTTTAACTTCAAATACATTCTCTTCATCCTTTCTAATTTCCTTCTAAGGAATCTCCTTGGAAGGTCTATCTTTCCTTTCATCCCTTGTTATATCTTTTGAGTTACTAGGGAATCCGCTTCCTCCTTCCGATCTACCCTCCTCATTTTTGTTCAGCTTCTCTTTCCAAATCTGTTTAACACGATTATTGTTCTTCTAAGCATTATTTGGGTTACTAGGACAAGCCTTTGCCCAATGTCCATCTTTCTTACATGAAAAGCACATGAAAGGGAGGGATTCAAACTCTATGACTTGTTCCCACTTACCTAGCTTGGAATTTATTTCTATGGAGCTAGGAAGGTTCGTGTTCTGTGAGATATTAACGGATATCCTCACATACATTAGTCTCTTTTGCACTGCTGTCATAGAATCTATAGCCACAAGCTCCCTGAAGGATTTAGCAATGCCTGAAAACACGTCCTCCAACCAAAATTAAAGTGGTAAACCAAGGAGCTGCACCCAAACCAAACCATATTCAAAAAATGAGTCATTGAGCTCCATTTTTGCAGACCATTTTCTTAAAGATAAAGAAGACTTCCCAACCATCCAGGGTCCTTTGCTCAGAGCTATTTCCAAGTCTTCACCACAGGAGAAGGAAAAGACAAAAAAAACCCTTGATAGGGCTGAAACATACATGTCCTTTCACCCTCCATTTTCTCTTCACAAAAGACCTAACAACTTCAATATTAGGTCTGGTCCAACAAATTTCCCCACAAGAGAAAATGCCATCAGAGAAATACTGTGATATATGACCACGCTCAGTGCAGCAATAGCTAATCTACCTACCTTTCTATCAGAAATATCTTCCACAGAGGGAAATGTAGATTTACCAGTAGGCTTGTTGCAAAGAAACTATTCTAGGATTTGACCACCTTATCTCCAACCGTCTTTTTCAGCTCAGTGTTCAAGATCTCGTGACCCAACTTTGTAGAATCTTCAGTATTTTTAAAGTCAAGAGGAGGGTCCTTATGCTGTGGATCCCCATCCTTTCAACCATCCTCATCATCCTTCGTAGATCCCAAAGAGACAAGTTGTCCTTGAGCTGCAGAGGCTACAGAACCAGAGGAAAAACCAGCCGCGTTGTTCCATCCATTCTCATAATTCAAATTTGCCTCCATTCGTTGTCCTCTCCTTTGGATAGAACTAGAGATTTGGTGCTATCTAAATAATAGATATTCCAAGGTTCATCATGTTTAAGGGCATAAATGTTCTTCTTAGTTCAAATAACCAAACCCTAACATTGGGGGAATAAAACCCCAAACCTCCAAAATATTAGTCAAGCCAACCAAATTTCAAGGCAACCATATGAAATTCCTTCTAAGTCTTTGAAGAATCTTTAAAAAAATCACAAAGAAGCCTATCCAACTTTTATATAAGAGGCTTTAGAACGAGCCTATCATGAAGAATAATAAACATAAGTGGCCATAAGAATCTTGAAACAAACTTGAAATTTCTTAGCTAGGGAAAGGGGTTTGGTGACTTAGTAGCCCAAATAATTAAAAAATTCTCCATGGCAATCCATTTTAAATATCAAGAGTTAAGATACGAAGATGTGAGGAATAAGGATTGTTGTAATACTATTTCTTATTCTATTGATTAGAAAACCTAGAAGCCTTGCAAGAAACATTCACAAGGTAGTCATTAACAAAATGAGTTGAGAAATTGGGTAATACGTCTAACTAATCCTTGAGACACAAAGGGAGTTAGAAGGTAACCAAATCCTTTAGCAAAAAATACAAAGAGAGTTGGAGCTAAGGAAGTGCCAAGGAACAACTTTGGCAACTTATGGAATTGAAAATTCCAAAGACACTAGATTGCTAACCATTAATATTAATGCAAATTGAGGTGTTTGCAAAGAGTGTTAATGATTGAATGAAGTGAAGCCTAAATCATAAATCTTTAAATTTATCTAGGATAAAAAGCCATTTAATATTGTCATATACCTTAGAAAAACCAATTTTGAGGAATAAATTCATTTGATTAGAGTGCCTATGCCATTTCATACCTTCACAAAATTGAATTATTGTACCTAAAATATGTTTGGATTTAATTAAATTAGTTAGCTCATGCCTCACAATTTGAGAACGAAGATGACACACTTTTAGAGCTAAAACTTTAGCAACTATATTATAAGAGACATTGAGCAAGGTGATAGACCTCCAATTACAAATTTCCTTCAAGTCTCTAAACATAGGTATGAATTTAATATTTCCTTTGTTGATTACTTATCCCAACTATTTGGAGTGAAATTCTTCAAAGTAGAGTTGGTGTAGGTCCTCACTAACACAATCCCAAAGGAGCTTATAAAATTTACAAGGAAACCATTACAAACGAGGGCCTTATCATTGGCAATAGTATGAACAAACTCCTTGGGATCAATAATAGAGAGGAATTTATCACAAAAGGCTTGTTGTGTGGGAAAAACATAACATGGAACAACCTAGAAGCACTATTGAAGAGAATTTTCTTGAGCTTGGAAGAATTCCTTAGAAGCTATATCCACAACCTTAACCCAATGCAATTTGGTTTTTATTTGACTATCTTGGACTAAATCATTATCAATGATTTTCTCCTGATGATAATGCTCAACCACCTTGACCTCAATCACCATGACCTAGGTACAAAGCAAGGGAAAATTGGTCTGCTTCAAGAGATGCAATAGCCCTATGGAGCTCCAAGATCACAACCTCATATGCATGGCACTAAAATATTTCTATCTAGTGATCAGAAGTGCGAAATAACCAAAAGTACACCCTATAGCTCTATTCAACTAATCAATCCAACTGAGTCAGACTTCTAAGCTCCACACCTTCTTAATCTAGGCCAATGAAGAGGTAGACCTAGGAATTTGAACTAAATTGACACAAAAAACATTTTTAAACCTAAAATAATGAAATCTCAATCTACGGTAGAATGACTAACGAGTGTGCATGGACATATCACATGTCATGCTTAAGAAGGGCATCAACAAAGCGAAAAAGGAAGAACACTTCAGTGAGATTCTAGACAAAGTCAAGTCAAACCCATGTGAAACACAATGCTTGTTAACCTAATCTCAAAGCATGCTTTTGGGAAAAGTTCTCCCAAATAAAATACTCTCAAAGTAAAATGCTATAACTGCTTCAATTATCAAACTTGAGTATGAGTAACCCCATGTCCCCATGCAACTACTTAAGTCTATTTTCTGCTTATTTTTTAAGCAGTGAAAGTGTTCCAATGCAATTTTTTAATTAGAGGGAAAGGAAAATTTGGAATCTTTTCCTAGTTTTGTGGAGCAGTCGTTGCTTAATAATAAAAAATAAGCTGGAAAAAAAAAGGAGGGGCTGAAAATAAGCAAGATGCTTATTAAAAAAACCAACACATAGCTTCACCAATTTTTTTTCCTTTCCTTTTTATTTGCCTTAAATTTTGCTTTTAAATTTTATATGTAAAAAATATTATTAAAAATTTCATTTAAGAGTGTCATTTAAGAGGGCTACTTAAAAATAAGCACAACTTTTTAATGCAGGGGTCACCAGCTCCACAAATTGTTGCACATAAAGTGAAGCAACAGCTACTAGCCAAAATAAACTAAACAGCCACATGAGAAAACTTTTGAAACAAACTCATGAACCTGCTTGTTCAAAGGAGCCATTGTGCAGAACCCCAAACTATCAACACAAACATAAACTGATAGCTTGAAATCATCTGAGGCTACAAAAAGAACTAGCCAAAAGACCAGCAATGAATGTTGTATGCTAAAGATAGGGAAAGACCAGAAAAGACACAAATCCTAGAAGAGGCAATTTCCCCCGCTCACACAGTCTTTCCAATACTTCACGAGACAAAATCCTTCAGTAAAGCAATAAATAAAACAGTAAGGGCGATAAACAGCAGGGCATTCAACCAGCCGAGCAATCAGAGAGCCGAGCGAGAAGAAGAAAATCCCTGCGCTTGCGCTATTTTGCAGCGCTCAAGACCCCCTTAAGTTTGAGCACATCAAACTCACTCCATTTCCACCTCAGACTCACTCCATTTCCACCTCCCTTGCATTGAATGAGCGGTATTGAATCTGGCTTCAATTTCTGGCATTGAATGTGTTTTGTAATTGGGTAAATGCAGAAAACTGTGGCGTCTCCAGGAAGACGAATCAAATGCCACCTGTGGGAAGAGGCACGCTTCCATTGCGCTGGAAAACACGGAGGCCAATCGCCAGGCCTACCGTCAATTGCTGGTTAGGTCAGTACATTTCCAGGGCTGGAAAACGAAATAGTTTTTGATATTCTTGCCTTCAAATTCTTAACCATTACTACCCATAAGACATTCATACGTGAAATTGAAGCTCTGGTGACAAAATATGTACTAAACACACAGGGCCAGGTTTTAGAAGTTTAGAGAGGACTTAAAAAGTCCATAATGCCGATTAGGCTTGGATACTAGGAAGCTTAAACAACCATACATCCAATTGTATGGTAGAAATTACAGAAGCATATACAGAACAAAAAAAATCCATGTTCCAATTTATGTAACTGTAACTTTTTTTAAAAACTATTTTCTATTGTCTTGCTTCAGCCTGCAGTATACACACTGCAAGCGTTTTCAAAAGAGACTTGACAATTAACAGTCAATGGAGAAGCAAGTATTCGTTTCAGCAGCACAAAGATCAAGAAACCCACATGGATTAAATTTTAAAAAAAAATACAAAAGAAAACAGGGAATATATGGTACCACACAATACTACAACAGATTCTCACCCAACAGTGCATTCCAGAAGAAAAGAAAACAACCCACTTAGTTCCAGAGAAAACTAGTTTGTTTACATATAAATTGGAGAAAAAGAATTGAGGTATTTCACTAATAAGATTAATATTGATCTCAGAGAAAAAAACACTGTAACGCCAAATCCTTAACCAAAGGCTACACAGAAGGGCCACTCAAGGACTACTGATCACATTATCAGCAGACTAAAACCATGTGATGCTAAAGGTCTGCAGCAATGTGCAAGGACTAGATGAAATAAGCAGGCTACTAGAAAATGACTTGACAAACTGGAACAATAGCGCTCTAATAATCTACCATGTCTTGATCAAACAGTAAAACTTACTAATATACCCTGTCTGTTTTCATTGCATAAAAGAAGCAGACATGTGTATGCAATTTCTAAACATTTAATGATATAAAGTTTAAACTATTCCTCATCACCAAAGTATTGTACAATTTCAATAATGGTATCTTTTAATTGATCTTTTCCAAATCGTACAAAAGACCAGAAAGAGGCTCAATAGATCCATTAATAAAGCCCTGTTGTAGCTTCCAAAAGACACGTGAAGTAAGCAGGCTATCAGAGCCAGCTTGGTGGCTAGATCCAGCCCTTTCCACCTGCACAAAGTCTGCCAGCTTGCTCAATCCACCAGGGAGGTCTTGACTACAAAGTTTTAACAAATTCTTGATATCATACGATTTAGGGAAATAGGTCCTAAATTGCTTGAAAAATTCAGCTTGATCTTTCGGCAAATCTTGCATCGTGAGCAATTTCATCAGGTAAATCATATCCCCCGTGAGCTATTGTCTTGCTTCAACCAATAACATGGATTATGGAGATCTGATAAATCTAGTATAGTGTTAGTACTTATATGATTTTAAATGCTTTGTTTTTTTTCTTTATTTTCTTATGAATAAGGTGTATATTAATTTTATTGATAAAGAAGATAATATACTATTTGAGAAATACGTGAATGGTCATCGAGTTCATCTTATACTTTAGAAGGGACAAACTATCATTAATAGCTCCCAAATAATAAAAGCACCATCTTTCTCTTGATATTTTCTAGATTGTTGAGCATGAACATGGGAAATTCCTAACTCCAAGCACGAAGAGTTGTGAGAGTTTTTCCCTCAAGAGCACCATGCTAATGAGGAAAGGTGAAGAGTGACTGAGAGGGTTGAGACAATCCATAGGAAGTACAATCTATAGAACTTTGTAATGAGAGCCTTAAGATTGGAATTCAAAATCTTATTTGACAAATAGACCATAACTATGCATACTCTCCAAAGGTGGGAGGAAGTATGAGCTAGGACTCTAGCAGTCCATCTAGAAAATTACTCCAATGACCGAAATGCTCCTATAGATGTGCAACATCTGATGGAACTTGGCAAGGTTGCACATAGATCTACATAAGTACATTAGAGCAAATCATAGCTTTAGCATATAAAGAATAATGAACACTAACCAGACAACTAGAGAAGAGAGCTAATTTTTTTTTTCTTTCTAAGCAATAAAGATAATTCCCCCCCTAAGAGCTTGCTAAATATGACAGAATTCAAGCTTGAGACCAGGTCAATCGCCTAGCAACACCAAATACCTTGTGAAGGTGTAATGTCTCCATTTGGAATTCGCCTTTATTTAGTCATGAGACAACAATTTAAATTTTATGTGAGAGTTGAAATACATTTATGAATATAATTTTATCAATTATGAGGACATTTCATTATAATATTTGATTTAAAATTCTAAGAATTAGTTTGAGAGATAAAGTGGATATGACTTACAAGGTGGTGGATGTAATAGAAGTTTGTGCACTTGAAAGCCTTCTAGATATTATAGAAAAGATAAAGATAGAAAGAAGAATTTGTTACAAGTGCAGTACAAGTGCAGTTGTCATTGCACCAAAACATCAACTTGTTTATACCCAATACAACCACTAGAATCATATAATCCATAGGAGGCAATTAATCCATGTCACAAACTCAAGCGCTACGTTGTACAACACAAGGAGACCAAGGATGTGCACCTTGCAACAATCCCTCCTAACGCAAGTGAGGGGTTTGAATTCATGACCAAGATTTGATACCAAATGAGGGGTTTGAACTCATGAAATAAAAATCAAATAAATTAAATATTTTTATTGAGTAAAATATTTTGTATATAATTAAAATAAATTTGTTTTTTATATAAAATTATTTTGATTGCTTAAGTGATTATTATTTTATTTTGCCAATTTCATCAAGCAATACTTATACCATCTTTTATGTGTTTTTTGCATGCATAAGCACAATCATATATAGATGCACTAAAGACTTAAGAATCAAATAATAAAGATGTAGATTTGTATCATAAACTATCTTCAAATCATCATATTTTAAAAAAAATTATAGAGAAATTCTAGGATCATTTAAAAAGAACGTACAAAGGGCATTGAATTTACAAAAATTATATATTGATTAGCTTCATATTGAGAGAACACTTGAAGCAAGGAATATGGTTTTCTTGAGGCTACAACCCTATATGAATTCTTCTATAAAAAGGAGTAAAAAAAAGAACTGGAAACTAATATTCTATGACCCTTATAGAATCAAACCATGAGATGGCCCATGGTTGTATATGAATTGGAATTATCAAAAAAATCACAAGATTCATAATGCATTTCATGTTTCTTATTTAAAAAGAGATTTAAGAAGTCAAGTCTTTTTTTAGCTACCACCATCGAATGATGAAGGAAAGTTGATCTTAACTCTAGTCCATCGTAAATTTTAGAGAAAGAAAAGTAAGATTTATAAAAACATGAAATATCTACTTTGGTGAAAAAATATTAATGAATAAGATGCTATATGGGAAAGAAGGGAAGCTATTCAACATCCTACTTTGCAATTTCTTGAAGACAACAAACTTTTGAAAGGATAGACTATAATGCCACCTATTTAATTATATATTAAGAGAAATATTTTCTCTACGAAGCACCCAATTTATTTTTGTATATATCATTGTATTAAGGGTCCCTTTTACTATCACAACTCATTGAGATATTTTATGAAATAAAAAATAGATTAAATTAAACCTTGAGTCTAGTTAAGAAGAAATGCATTTTTTAAGGAAAATAAAAAAGGTTAATTATAATTAATTTTGTTGCTAAAAGACAAAGGGTGTAATCCTTTGGAAGAAAAGGTTTATAAAAGAATTCAAGAAAAGAGAATGGAAGTGCTCCATTAAATATTCTTTTGTGCATCTGATTCTATCTTGTATAGAGCTAAGGTTGTGTTCTAACAGTATAAGGATGAAACCCTTCTAGGCTTGAAAATTAAAGGATAAACACTTTGTTCTTTTCTTTGAAAATTTAGCATTAATTTAAGTAGATTTGGATTTTTTCTCCAAAGGCATTCATTGCGTTTAATTGTTGTATCTTTCATATAATTTAATAATTATATAAGAACAAATATTTGACATAAATCTAAGATGGTTTTTGAGATTCCAAAACAATAAAAAAATTAAATGTAATAGCAACTATTAACTTGAGAAATAAAATAAACAATTCTTATTGATAATTGACTATGCAAGTGTTACAATTTAAAATACTAAAAAAAAATTAATTGAGTATTTTTTACACCGAGACAAGATTTTGTAATATAATGTCAAGAAAAGAACACATTAGTTTTCTATTGTAGAGAGCATATTCAACCTACCTTCCTATATTATACATGGAGTAACAAACAAAAACCTTGTAATGTTATTTGCCTTCTATAATTTGAATGTCAACCTAGAGATAATATTAACAAAATAGAAAGCTTTAGAATAATTTTATTTGATTGTAACATCCTTAAAGCCTCTTTCTATAGGAGACCATTCAATAAAATCGCCCCCATTATCCACTTATCACACCAATTTTTACCAACATTCCAAAACCATTTATAATAGCTAGAAGAACCTTGTACAAGCCTCTAAGGAATTGGTTTTTCAATAGAGCATCGACCATCTTCCGAATCAACTCTTTTTGGCTCTCTGATATCCAACATAGCCACAGAAAAATTGAGGAAATGTCCAATTGACCCTACAATGGTGGTTGAGGATAATTAATCCTTCTCCTAACACCCACTAGGATTTATATAATACAATACTGTTGTAGTGTCATAAAATTGCGACCCTCGCAAATTACGACTGCATTAGGGTCCTCACGCATGCAAACTTGAATCCTCTAGCCTGATCGAAGACAGGAGAGTGCTTGACTTGTGAAAACTGCTTCTTCTTTGGCCTCTGCATCACTCTCTCCACAATCCGCCCTGGAGACAGGGGTAGGACAGGGGTGTTAGACCCCTGTCTCTACCCTATTTTGGGGCAGGACCTTTCTAGTTCAAGCATTGTGGGTTGTGCAGTGAGTAGGAAATCTCCTTGATGTCGGCCCATGACGAAATTCAAATCCTTCAAACATGTATTGAAGGGGAATTTGTCCTCTCATTTGCATAGGTTAAGGAGGTGGAATTTGGATAAGGTCATGTTGCATAAGTGATCAACCATTCGAGAGAATTCAAGCATTCAAGCATTCTTTTCTAGCATTGAGCATTCTCAAGTCTCCATTCAAGGCTAGGTGTTGCATTCAAGTCAAGGATTCAACCATTGAAGAGGAGATTGATTTCAACATTCAATTCCACACAAGAATTTCTATCAACATTGCTACTACAACCTCCCTTGAGGTGATTTACAATTCAATCTTTCATTTACATCTACTTGCAAGTACTTTATTTCATTACTTGGTTAATTCCAAAACTGAGGTTTGACCTAAAGGCAAACCCCCAATCCCAACACATTTCCCTCTCTTTTCTATGTGTAGGTTGTAGGTGTGCAACTGTACTTTCACATTCAGGTGCCATTTGCAGAGACGGAAAAACCCTCATAATATCCATCCCTAAAAAATTCAAAAAATTTGGTCGGACCATGTGTGTTTCCGCCATAGTCCTCGACTTTTTCTCCGAAGTTTTGGGAGACTGTTATGACTGTATTTGTTAGCCTCAATGCAAAAGTTTGGTTGATTTTATCAATTTTTGAGCCCTCTAGAATTGGAAATACCCTTAAAATTCAACATTTCAACTTTCAAGAGAATTTTTAAAATTAAGAATCTACCTTGATTTTTAAAATTCTGACTTTAAAATTAGGTGGCATTCCCTTGGCCCTAATTTTAAAATCCCAATTTCCTTTCATCTTTGGAAATTGTGTCATTCCCTTTCTCCAGCAAAGTTCAAATTGTGTAATCATTATTTTCTTAAATTTTGCATTACTCAGTTTTTGCAAGCTTTGTTCCAAAATTCAAATTCAAATTTTCCCTCTAGTGCACGAGTTTTACCCCTATTAGTCCTACCTATCCTATCCCCATTAGATTTAGCATTAGAATTAATGCTTCCCAAGGTTTAATTACCGAGGAGACAGAGCCTAATTTGGGTGACTTATTTAATGAGGATCATGCTAATTCTTCTCATCCTAATCATGTGCCTATTTACCCCATTGATGGATCTCATGATGAAGAAGAAGCTTTAACTAGGGTTTCTTTAGATCAACTTTCCTCATTGGACAATTAATTTGATGGCTTTCAACAATGGATGTCCCAAGAATACCCTAATGGGGAAGCTCTTCCATTAATTGAAGGTCTTAAGTGCATGCTTCAAAGTGATAAAAATGGAATTGATATATTGTGTGGCATTGCGCATATTTTTTATTCCAATGTCATGCCTATCAAGAGTTGTGTAGAAACCCTAGGTTACTCACAACCTTCAACACAAGTCAATTCCTCTATCCCTTTGACCAATCCTATGACTAGTATTCCTACTTTTACTTCTAACATCATGGCTACTTCAACTCAAAATGTCATTCCTACAACCATAGGTCATGGGAGAAATCCTTCTTCTTCATTTAATGCTCCATTGTTACCTATGTCTTCCATAAGTGTTCCTACTATTCCTCAACCAATCAGTGTGACAAAACAGGGTAATTCCTTCAACAACTTTATTCCTCCTTTAAGTGGCCCTTTTCCTATCCAATAGTCACCAGTGCCTACTTATCATATTGTCCCACCACCTTATTCCCAATCCATGCCTTCTTTCAACAACATCACACCACCTTCTCAATCACCTACATCTAACATCAATTCTTCTACCGAAATGACAATCAACAATCTTGTCCAAATTGTGTCTTCTTTACAACAACAAATTGCTTACATGAGTTAATCCAAGTTAGTGTACCCACCTTTGATATTGTGAGGCCACTTTCTCTTGATATTGTTAAATTCATGCCACCTAAACATGTTGAGATCCCTCAATTAGAACTCTATAATGGAAAAGATGATCCTCTTACACATCTAAAAACATTTCAAACCTTGTGTACTAATTTTGCTTATGATCAAAGATTGCTTGCAAAACTGTTTACAAGAACATTAAGAGATAAAGCTTTACAATGGTATTGCTCTCTGTCTTCTTATTCTATCACTTATTTTCAACAACTAGCAAATACTTTCATCCAACAATTTCAAAACAACATTGGTCCTAAAATCACTTTGACTAATTTAATGCATCGTAAACAAGGTGTTAAAGAAAAATTGACTGATTTCATTAGTAGATATAAGAATTTTTGTGCTCAAATTTATTTTCATGTGCCTGATAATGATATTCAAAGAATTTTTATTTTTAATTTAAAAAAATATATCAGGGAAAAGCTTCTTTTGTCTGAGTTTGATTCCTTTCTACAGTTGTGCCCAATACTCCACAATTATCAACTGGGTGTGAGTCAAATGGAGCAATCCACTCCTATGGCTCCAAGTGATAAGGGGGAGAGTGTTCAACAACCATTTTCAAAGTTCAAACCAACCAAAAACTTCATCAAATTCAATGATCCAATCAACAAAAACCATGTGAATGCTACCACAGGTGTGCCTCCTATTTCTAATTTTTTCCAAAGAGAAAAACAGTTTACTCCTTTGAATGAATATTTGCATAGTATTAAGTCTAAGTTGCTACATAGAAATATTATCAAACTTCCTCCTAAAAAATAAGTGGATCCTTCCAAGCTAACATCTCCTCATTTGATAACAATTCCTTTTGCCAATTTCATCGCCTACCCGGTCATGATACTAAGAAATGTTTTACATTGAAACATAAGGTTCAAGCCTTGATTGATAATAATACTATATCTATGATAGGTGTGAATGATAAAGGGAATAAATAATTTTCTCCTCCTAATCAAAATCTTAAGCTTTTTATTGATCCCTTGCCATCTCATACCTCTAATGTTATTGAGATTGTGCCTAGTTCTCTCTCTTTGAAACACTCATCTGTATGGTTCCAAACTTGGTTAAAATGGTAGAAACACAAGATTCTCCTAAGGATCCATGTATTATATTTGACTCTAGTCAGACCATTAGAGCACTTGATGGCTCTTTACACATAGCTGCAAAGGTTAAGGATTTCCCTTGTCTTGGTGCCCTGATTGATCTCTCTTGCATGGTCAATGTCATTAATGAAGAGTATCTTTTCACTTTACGATGGCATAAACCATTATATGATTCTTCTAATGTAGTTATGAATTTATTTTATGACTTCTCTTATCCTACCATTGGCTCTATCACCTTCTTCTCGAATTTCATGCTAAATCCATGGATGTTGACTTTGTTATCATACCTTCTCCCGAGCAATTCTATGTGAAGTTGGGATATCCTTGGCTATCTTCCATAAAGGCTATTTCTTCTCCAATCCAAAAATGCCTTAAATTTCCTCATAGTGAATAAATCATAACCGTGAACCATAACTTATTTTGTCCATTAGAAAGAAGCCCCAGGGTTGCTATTGATCTCTTTTTGCCTAAAAAATTTCAATCTCTTCCATCAAGGAGCGTTGTTCTTTTTCAATCTTATAAAAAAGTCCAAGAATACTATGATCTTATCCTTAAATCAACCTTGATAACCAACACTTTACATTCCTATTATTCTTCAAGATGAGGTTCTTCCCCTCTCGGATAGAACTAATCTCCCTCCTAAGGAAAATTGTCCACTTACTCCTATGGATGTGAATTTACCTTCTCTTAAGGAGAAAAACAATATTCTTCCTAAGGTTAGACCTATACCTCCTCTTCATGATGGACCTGGTCTCCTTCCTACACCTAATATTCCTCCTTTCTATGGTGCAGTTCTATCTCCTTCCTCTTATCGAGAGAAGAGGCCTACTTCTCCTATTGTTCAACCAACAAGATCTTAACCTAAACCTTCTACTATTAAGGAGAAAGTCATTCCTCCTTTAAATGTTCCTCCTTCTTCTCATCCTTCCACTAAGACTCGACGGAATCGTTGTTCAAGAGAATGCTGATGAAGGCATCATGTTCAAGCCCGTGAAGCTATCCCTCAAAATAATCAATCTCCTCAGACTCTGACAGTTGAGATGATTCACTTTTCTCCTAAGAAATTTTTTCAACAAACATCTCCAAATCATAAGTTGCATAAAATATGTGATGGTTTTATTCCAATTCATGTTCTTGCTCCTCTTAATTTAAAATTTGATGAAGAAATGAGTGAAAATGTTATTCACAATGGTAATACAACTCCTAATGCTTCTGATAGTGAGTATGAGTATATCGATGTGGATAAACATTTATCAGATGAATTTTCACAAACCCTAATCCTATCTCCTAGAATCAAACAAAGTGACTTACCACATGAGCATAGTCCTTGTTTGGATCTTGTGATAGCTCCATCTGCTGTGCTTGACAGCGTTCCTCTGGCATGTTGCTCGCCTTCCCAAAATAGTGATCAAAAAGATTGGGAGGTGGATGTCATCCCAAATTAGCAATATTAGCACTGTGATACTTGGAATTACTTAGCGAACTTTGCTTTTCTTTGTAATCTTTTTATCCTTTCTTTCATGACTCATAGTGAAGGGAAATTTTCTACTTGCAGTCATGATTCTCCCCTTCTTGATCTTCTCTTTTACTTTTTCAATCGAAGTCATAAGATCTTAAGTCCACTAGGGGCTTGGAACATCTTTCCTCCTTGATGTGGTAAAAGTCTTTTAATCTTGTTTCCTTGTACTTTACTGGCGATATAGGCATATTCTTATACTCCCGCTAAAGTCGGGGCTAAATGTAGTGTCCTAAAATTTTGACCCTAACAATTTACGATTGCATTAGGGTCCTCATACATGCAAAATCAAATCCTCTAGCTTGATCAGAGACTAGAGAGTGCTCATCTTGTGAAAACTACTTCTTCTTTGATCTCTGCATCACTTTTTCCATACTTTTCCCTTGAGATAGCAACAAGATAGGATTGTCGTGCCCCTGTCCCCCCTTAGACAAGGGTGTGGTGCTCTTATCCTCCCAAGACATGAGTGTGGTGACCTTATCCCTACCCTATTTTGGGGCAGGGCTTCTCTATTGAAAGCATTGTGGGTTGTGTAGTGAGCGGGAAATCTCCTCGATGTCAGCCCGTGATGAAATTCACATCCTTCAAACATGTATTTAAGGAGAATTTTACCTCTCATTTGCATAGATTCAGGAGGTGGAATTTAGATAAGGTCATGTTGCATAAGTGATCAAACATTCAAGATCATTCAAGCATTCTTTTCCATCATTGAGCATTCTCAACTCTCCATTCAAGGCTAGGTGTTGTATTGAAGTCAAGGATTCAACCATTGAAGAGGAGATTGATTTCCATGTTCAATTCCACACAAGAATTTCTATCAACTTGATACTACAACCTCCCTTGAGGTGATTTACAATTCAGTCTTTCATTTACATCTACTTGCAAGTACTTTCTTTCATTACATGGTTAATTCCAAAACTGGGGTTTGACCTAAAGACAAACCCCCAATCCCAACACATTTCCCTCTCTTTTCTATGTGTAGGTTGCAGGTACCTAGCTATACTTTCAGATTCAGACTTCATTTGTAGAGACGAAAAAACCCTTTTCATTTCGTAGATTTCTCGGAGGACCATGTACATTCCCGCCACGGTCCGAGAAACGTTTCCTCAAATTTGCAGGGTGACTTCGTCTCAACATTTTACTGTCAAATCAAGGTGCACAACTTCATGCTATATTCAGATCTCAAGTTATAGTCAATTCTTTGTCACTTTTGCATTACATAATTCAATCAATTTACATTTCAAATCAGACAGAAGGGAATAAGGGGATCATCATAAATATTTGTTAATTAATTCAGAATTCAATCTATCATCTTTGTGTGGAGTTTGGATCTAGTGAATTACCCCTTATCTCCCTAATGTGATAGTGAAAAGTGCTTGAAGGATAATCAATAGCGAAACTCTCATCTCTCTTTGAGGGAAAGGTTTAGTTTTCCTCTTTATCTATCACTCATCATTTTTCCACCATCACAACTACTATTCATCTTATTAACTTTCT
This sequence comes from Cryptomeria japonica, assembly GCF_030272615.1. Classification (NCBI taxonomy): domain Eukaryota; kingdom Viridiplantae; phylum Streptophyta; class Pinopsida; order Cupressales; family Cupressaceae; genus Cryptomeria; species Cryptomeria japonica. The sequence goes on from NC_081407.1 coordinate 87,367,416, forward strand.
TCCACCTCTTAATATCTCCTAATAATGTACTAGTTTCTCACTGGCTACAAACCAGTTGAATGGGGGTCTCCATGGTTTTTGTTGATGATGTCAATGGTTTGATTTGTTCAAAATGTGATCCTATAAATTTATTTAGTTCACCCCATTTGGTAAAAATTCTCATCATCCTATGATATTGGCCAAAATCCAACTCTAAATGAAGTCCCAATCTTGACACAAAAAATATCCCAGTCATCATCTCTGCCATTAGTTTCTCAAGTAGATTTAATCAATTGATCTATGATGTTTGAATTAAATATTGGGGAATTAACAAAATTATGCAAATTATTATTTTTTATAAAAATCACCTTTTTGAAAAAGTTGCTCTAGAAAGAATCTAGCTTAGATAAAATAAATGATTGAGTAATATTAAAATTTCTTAAAATTTTACAAGATAAAAAAAAAAGTAATATTTATTATTAAACATAAAAGATTGACCATACCATCTTTCAAATTTTATCCTTGATATTTTCTCGAAATAGTTTTAAAAAGTCAATCCTCTTTTGCTGTGTAATGGAATTGCCAGCTACAACCTCTAGGCAAATTTTTTTTGACAAGTAAATGACAACTAAGAGGACAACACTGTTTATATTAAGACTTCAACAAAAGATTGCATTATTTTTTCCATTGTAGTGGATATATTTCATAAAACCACATTCCTATGCTATATATGAGATAATAAATAAATACCACCATCATGTTGTTTGCCTTCTATCATCTATATGTCAATGTATATAATGTTTACAAAATAGAAAATTTAAGAATAGACTTGTTAGACTATCTAGCCATGGTAGAGATTCATGAGTCTAGCTCATTCTTAGAGCTATCTAAGATGAGTGCTCACCCAAGAGACAATTTTAGTGGCATTAACCAATCCCATTGCTTGTTTGACAAAATTTGGACCCCATGCTACCTTCATCCTCCTTAAAGCCTTTTTCTATAGGATACCAATAATAATAAATATCTCCCATTGACCATTTATCACATCAATGTTCACCAATAGAGTTCCATCATTCCAAAATTATAGATAACAACTATAAGAACCTAAGGAATTGGATTTTTAATAAATTATCTACCCTCCATTGAATCAATTCTTTTTCCTCTGTACAAGATCCAACATGACCACAAAAAACATTGAGGTAACGCCCAATTGACCCTACAATGGTGGTTGGAGATCATGAATTCTTCTCCTAACACTCATAGGGTTGTTCAAAATACAATCCTTCTGATTTAGTTAATTTGACATGTTGAGTAATAAATCCCAACATCCTACATATGATATTAACAAAAAATTAGCCCTAATGAATTCACAAGCTTAGCACAAATAGAAACTCAATTATCATCTCCACCATCAGCTCTACATCTCCAATAATCATTATCCCCTATACATTATCAATCAATATTGTTATGTGTTGATCATTACCTCATCCATCTCAACATAATTTTTGAATTTTAAATTTGGTCACAGCTCGACTTTATAAATTCTAATATAATCTTCATTAGTATATAAAACAAAGTTAGCGAAAATTTTGACCTCTTCATTTAACATCCAATGACTCCAAGATAAGTCAGACATTTTAGGAGAATGTTAATAAATTCTGGCATATTTTCTTCCTATTTGCATTGATGGCAATCATTAAATATCCCCCTGTGTATGGTGAAAAGTAGATAATGGAAACAACAATATTGAAAGACTAAATGAATTCAACCACAAAACCCTAGCCTAACAACAACAAAGATGCACTATAACATATGAATATTGCCTAAGACAATGCAAATCAGCAAAATAAAAAAGATTATACCATCACATGTCTACTAGGGTTTGAATCTCCGTTCTTCCTATCTCCATTGATCTTTCTTGATATATTTTCTCTTAGATTTTATGTGTGCACAAGACCTCAACAAAGAACAAAAATGTGGTTGATATCTTGGTCGCAAAAAGGCTTGATTGCATAAGATTGATTAGACAAATAGAGTGCTTAGGAAGATTGATAACGAAGGAGAGTATCCTCTTATATAGAAGACACTATAAGAAATTAAGGGATAATATTAAGAGGTGTAAAACATAAATGGTGGCCTAAAACAACTAGATCCTAATTCTTATCATGAGCGTCACCCTTGACCAATTACCAATTGACAATAATTCTTCAAGATTAAATCAGTTTTATAAAAGCATTTCACTCATCATCCCTATAGGGGTTTACTATAGTTTAACTCAGTGAATGAAAGATTGTTTAGAATTATTTTATTAAATTATCAATCAAAGGTGGATTACCCACCCCTTGGATTTTAACTTCCAAGTGTCCCTTATTACTCCCCGATGATTTATAGGGATGATGCCATAGACGTCGTTGATGTAGCTTTATTAGGCGTTAAGTGCAGTAGTTCAGCACGATGGCATTACCCATAAGCGTGACCCAGAAGCACCGTATATACCGAACGCTACTAGGTTTTGGTTTTCCAACTTCCTTTATTTAATTTTCGAACTTATGATAACATCATGCTTGAAAAATAATTATGAATTTAGACATTGCAAGGCTCAATTAATCGAGATAACTACTTGATGAATTACATGGAATAAAAGCCATAACTAACATTGTTTATTATTCAAAACTTGAAATATAACTTTGCATAATAATAACGATTGGGAAACTTGCATAATAATAATGATTAGGAACTTGCATAATAATATTTAAACGTATAATTTGCATGAAGAAGGGATCACCAATAATTGAAATCAATGTAAAGACATTTGCATGAAGCAAAGGTAGGGTAAGTTGCATGCGAGAATATTGCTTATAAAACCATTAATCCCAACATAGAATTTAGCTCAAGTCATTTAATTGTTAAGTGGATCTTAAGAGGATCTATGTATCATTTAATATAAATTTGTTACAACTAGATATAAATCTAAAATTTACGTCTATGGCATCATCCCTATTAAATAAATAAAAAAATTATTTAATCTAGGAAAAAGACTATTTAAATAAATAAAAGTATTTATTTAAATGAGGAAAGCCTTAGAAGGGGATTAATGAATTAATTAAATAAATAATTAATAGAAGAATTAGGATAAAATAATTAAATAAGTAAAAATATTTATTTAATTAGACAGGACAATTTTAGGTGTCTACACCCCCAATTTTAACTTTGTTTCATCTAAATACTTTGCAAATTTGTATACTAAAATCCTAAAAAATATTATGAAACGGAAAATGTTCCATGAATCCTCTCAAAATTCCACTCCTACCACTCGTAATTTTCCAAGTAATAATGTTTAGAAATGATATACTTGCATGACAAAATGAAAATATAAATGCTCAAACATTTAGGAGAATTGGTAAAAATTGAGATTCTCACCATGAGTCCATGTATTTATTTTGCAAAATTCTCACCCACTTCAAATGGTGTTTTCAATATGTTGTTTAAAATTATTTTATCCTCCAAAAGCCTAATTTTGGGAGGCTAAATTGGTCCTACAAATCATTGGGGCATATGGTTCTACAATGGTTGGAAGGCATCATTGATTGGGATTGTCCCTACTCATAAACAAATGAAGTTATAATTGAGTGTTATAGTCATGACCCTTCGACACTAATTAGGAAAAGTTAGATCATATTAGATTTTGGATAGATTAAAGTTAGATCATCTATCCAAATCGGGATAGGCATCTACCCATGCGGGGTAGGCATCTATCCAAATGGGATAGGAGGTTCTCTGGCCAGAGACTTAGACTCATCGGGACCATTTAGGTCCTGAGCCACTCACTAAGTACTACAATCTTCTAACAGAAGTGCACCGAGGTCACCGTCCTTAGGAGTAATTAATAACATAATACAAGCCTGAATTCCGCCTCGAAATTTGGCTTAAAGCCTCGAGAAGTCAAGCGAATCCATATGGGATTCCTTCCGAGTATGCATTGAATTACTTTTTCCAAATTAATTATCTTATCTTTCAAAATAGGATTCTTATTCAACCTTTCTTTACCAAGCCCAGACCCAACCCACGAACGCCTGAGTACGAGGGACAACTCAATCCCAAGACTGCCTACATACTTGCTTTGGCACGGGATCAAGGCATAAAGTATGTAGTTCTATTTTCTACTCTATGGTTTGATGTAAACTGATTAGTGGGTACGCAACCCTTTCTAGGGTCAATGTCCCAGATAGTTTCTCTGCGGTTGCTACCCACGATGGTAGCGCTTAAGCAAAGGCTCAAGATGGCCTATTGCTTGTGGCCTAAAACAACTAGATCCTAATTCTTATCATGAGCGTCACCCTTGACCAATTACCAAATGACAATAATTCTTCAAGATTAAATCAGTTTTATAAAAGCATTTCACTCATCATCCCTATAGGGGTTTACTATAGTTTAACTCAGTGAATGAAAGATCGTTTAGAATTATTTTATTAAATTATCAATCAAAGGTGGATTACCCACCCCTTGGATTTTAACTTCCAAGTGTCCCTTATTACTCCCCGATGATTTATAGGGATGATGCCATAGACGTCATTGATGTAGCTTTATTAGGCGTTAAGTGCAGTAGTTCAACACGATGGCATTACCCGTAAGCGTGACCCAGAAGCACCGTATATACCGAACGCTACTAGGTTTTGGTTTTCCAACTTCCTTTATTTAATTTTCGAACTTATGATAACATCATGCTTGAAAAATAATTATGAATTTAGACATTGCAAGGTTCAATTAATCGAGATAACTACTTGATGAATTACATGGAATAAAAGCCATAACTAACATTGTTTATTATTCAAAACTTGAAATATAACTTTGCATAATAATAACGATTGGGAAACTTGCATAATAATAATGATTAGGAACTTGCATAATAATATTTAAACGTATAATTTGCATGAAGAAGGGATCACCAATAATTGAAATCAATGTAAAGACATTTGCATGAAGCAAAGGTAGGGTAAGTTGCATGCGAGAATATCGCTTATAAAACCATTAATCCCAACATAGAATTTAGCTCAAGTCATTTAATTGTTAAGTGGATCTTAAGAGGATCTATGTATCATTTAATATAAATTTGTTACAACAAGATATAAATCTAAAATTTACCTAAGTTTAAAAAATTTTATTAACTAAAATTTTTATTTATATATAAAAAAGGAAATTAAATAACTAACATTTTAAAACATATCTCAAAAAATGAATTAACTTGGCCCTTTGATTAAGTTGAATTGGCATTAACAAGGGTAAAGGGGAGTGGGACCCCATGGGTCCCGTCCACTACCCTACGGCCACTACCGTAGCAGTGACCGCAGGCTAGTGAGAGGGTACCGTTATGCTACCACTCCCTGTGGAGTATTAACTTTGTCCTTCACCTGCGAGCTAGTATGTATAGGCACTTTATTGTGCAATACAAACATCAATCACTTCACATAAATTTTATTAATATATAATGCATATATATATATATATTATAGTTCATTCGAGGATATTTAATTGTATATATATAAAAAAAAAAAAAAAGAATACACAAACAGGTATGAATACATAAGAAGATATTAATGTAAGAGGGAATATCATATTAATCCCAGGGACAAAATATAACAAAGAAATCAAAATAACCAGAGAAGTAATTTGCTCCAGCGATGCACAGATTATTACAGAGGGATTATATTCTATTCCTCAAGCAAAGTCCGGAGAGGGGGATAGAGAGTTGTTTACAGGAGATTATTTATTCTTAGATTTCACAGGGAGATAGTTTGTTCAACTGATATTCACAGAGGTTCAGCTAATATTCACAAAGAAATTTTATTCGACTCATTTAACTAATATTCACAGAGATTCAGCTAATATTCACAGAGAAATTTTATTTATTCATTCACAAAGAGGGAGATTTATTTATTTTTATATTCAATATCATCTAAGAGAAAATAGAAAAGAAAAAATCTGATTTTCTACCTTTTAAAATAGATAAGATATGCAAAAGAGATCTGCATTTGCATAAAAAAAAGAGAAGAAACTATATCACTGCATTTCTTAAAGAAACAAAAATAGATTTATTTATTTATTTTTCCTTCCTATCTAGAAATTGAGAAATGATTTCTTCAGAATACTATATTCAACCAAGAATCTAAAAACTATACAAATTCCTCATATGGTAAAAGGAGAGAACCTAGTTTTACTGAAGCTCGAAGTTGAATCCTCTAGCTATTCTTTGATCCTTCCTTGCAACTTTGAGAGAAACCCTTCAACAACAACTGAAAATTCCTGCAACCAAAATGAGACTGACAAAGAGAATCCTACTTCTAAACTTGGGAAATTTTTCTTCAAAACATAATCAACTCCCCTCTTTGAAACTTGCATATAATTTTATAAGAGAATTCCCTCCATTCCACTATCTGAAAATTTAATTTTAAAAAAGAAATTCTTTCCCAATTTCGGACTTCATGCAAATTGATTAGACTTAGTGGGAGGAGTTACATGCAAGGTGGTGGAGAATCCTCTAGAAGCTTCTTATTCTTCCTACAACATGTGCCATAATTGGATGTGGAAAATAAACAAATAAAAATAATGTATATTTTCAATGTGTGTGTGTGTGTGTATTATTATTTTATCCTTTTATAATATTCATTCAATCATTTAAATAGCTTATCAAAAATATCATAGAGTTTGTAATGCCCTGCAAAGTGGACAAGGTTAGTCTAAGAGAAACAACACAAAACACACAAGAAAATCGTTAGTGTTATTCAATCAAAAATTAATCTAAACAGGCATATCTCTAACTAATGAAACAAAGATAATGAGGCATCTCCAAATGCCTCTTAGCATGCTCTTAGCTCCTTCTCCCTTGGTCCTCTCCTCTCCAAATTCCAAAACAGTGTAGCTCTCAGCAGCTTTTTGCACTATGGATGCTTATGGAGGATTTAGATGGAAATATTGCTCTAAATGTAAATAAAGAAGCAAATATTAAGCTATTGATACTAAAATGATTGATTTTATCCAAAATGACAATATATGAGTTAATTATGCTAAAATGCTCTTTTAAAATCCCTATAGCTTAAATACATACAAGTTTTGAAGATCTGGATTATGAAGAAATGGGCTCTATTTATAGGAAAAATGGAGCAATGGATGGTTGAGATTGAGCAATCTCAACAAGGGTCAGGATTGAATGATTTCAAATCCATGTGAAGGCTTTCAACCCAATCCTAGGATGACAAGTGTCAATGTGAGATAGGTTGAGAGGGGAGGGAATAAGCATTAAATGCTTGACATGACTTTGGGAGTTAAAGTCAAGGTTGGTTGAATGAATAAACTCTTTATTCAAAGAATAAAGCTTTTATCCAATGGATAAACTCTTGTGCAAATGTGAAATGGATGAATATGGTCAAAACAATAAATGTTTGGGGAGACAAGTTTGAAATAACCATAAATGGTTATGTAAGAGCCATAAATGGTCATGTAAGAGCCATTAGTGGTCTTGGAAGACTTTGGGGGTTAATTTGTTGAACACACAAAACATTAAATGTTTTTCAAAGACTTTGGAGTCTTTGAGAAGTGACTCCATTTTGCTTAGGAATGTGACAATAATTAGGGGATGGATTAGGCTAATTAGGAAGGGGTTAGAAGAATCTAGAAGGGGATTAGATTTTGCAAGTGGATTTGGTGGGTGAGGGAAAATAGGATTTTATTAAAATAAAAATTCATTTATTTCAATAAATATATGCTAGTTGCATTTGTAGGAAAATGCAAGTGGGGTGGGGATAATGATTTAAATAAATGTTTTATTTAATTTATTTAAAAGAGGAATAGGGGGATTTTAATTAAATAAATAGATTTTATTTATTTAATTGATTGAAATTTGATTTAATGAATTAATTAAAATAAATTGAATAATTTATTTAATTAATTGAAGAATGTTTGGGGATGAATTAATTAAATATTAATTTAATTAATTGGTGGCTAGTGGATTTTTAATCAAATAAATAGCGAATATTTATTTAATTAAGCTTGACAGATTTGTGTGACTACATTTGCCCCTCTTTGAGACGGTACAGTTTATCGCGTCGTTTCAAAGAAAGAAAAATAGGTGTGAAGAAAATGCCCCATAGAATGTAAATTTAATGGGTGGTATGCCCCCTCGAGAGATGGGCCGAAAAATTTCAAAAAATCGAGCGATCTCTCGAAAAAGAATGAAAATTGGCGAGGTGGTAGAAGAGAAGAAGTTAGCCATACGGGTGAAAAATAGAAGAGAACGGGGGGAAAATGGAGAAACGGGGGGCTCGGGAAGTTCACGGGGACCACGGCGATGAGCAGGGGGAAGTTACGGTGACAGCGAAGGGTATAAATGGGGTGAAAGGGGTGAAAACAGGATCATTTGTGATCACGACCATTTGGAAATTAGAGCTCTGACAAGGACATTTGGAGGAGCGAGTAGCAGTCAAGATGTCGATTCCAATCATCAAGCACAGATTTGAGCGAGTTCGACGATTCCAGCGCCCAGACGACTACGGACCAGCAGTATGCAAATTCGAATTTTTAATTTTTATGCATTTTTGATAGGTTTTTAGCTGAGTCCAAGTCAAGTCACAGCAAGAGCGCTGGAACTACGGTTTTGGCGCTTTTGCTCCATAAACTAGTGCTACTGTGCCACAATGGCGCTATTGCCCCATTGTTTGAGCGCTTTTGTTTTGTCGTAGCGCTATTGTAGGCAAGTTTAAGCGTTGTTGCTCAATAAGCGCTATTGAGGGGTTGTTTGAGCGCTTTTGAACCTGATTAGTGCTATTGTATAGTTGTTTGAGCGCATTTGTAGTTTGAGCGCTATGGGATAGCTAATTGAGCACTTTTGTTAGGGTTGTAGTGCTATTGTTTGTAAACTAGTGCTTTTGATGGTTTAATAGCGCTTTTGTCTTAGGATAAAGAGATGCCCCAGTTTGGATGAAGAAAATCTCCCGATGCCAATGATTGATGGATGGCGAGGTGAAGTGGGAGTTGTTTTGAACCATAGCAGCCTTATGAGGCTTAGGTCATTAGGATAAATGCCCGTTGAAGTCTAGGTGGCCATGATTGCTTACCTGTTGAGAGCCGAAGATACTTGATCAAAGTATCTGTTGATAGTCTAGGTTTAAACTTAAGAAAGTTTGAAAACAAAACAACTGATGGTGATTGATGAATGTCCATGTGCAGGAGGAGTTGCATGTGTTGCAGTTACGTGAGCGACATCCTGCAACACAGGGGTTGCGGGACTGATTGACACAGGCAAAGATAGACTGCATTGTCGTGACTGGTCTATATGAGGTGATGCACATGCCCGTGATTCGTATGAATCACGGATTGATCATAGCACTAGCAGAGCAGTGGCATAGCGAGACGTGCACCTTCCATCTGGCACAAAGGGAGATGACAGTGACCCTAGAGGATGTGTGGCGCATCCTACGGATTCCGATTCGAGAGGAGCTAGTCACATACGACAGATCCTGGGGGACTTTTGCGGTGCAGAGGATTTTTGATGAGGATGTTTATATTGATGATGGCTCCGTTGCTTGGGAGGATATAGCAGCATTATATGAGCCTCTACCAGCAGTTTTGTCAAGTATTATGGGAGGACTGCTGTGTCCATACAGGCGATCACATGGTTTGGCCGTCGGATGGGGACTGGTTATCGAGATGATGATGATCGAGGGGACCCAATTTGCATGGGGGTCGTGCGTGTTGGCGCACATGTACCAGGAGCTCCATGAGGTGGTTTACCAGGGGAGGGGTTCCTTAGCAGTGGGCATGACACTGCTGCATATTTGGGCTTGGGAGCACCTACCAGTGACTCGACCGGTGAGTCTTAGATTCTATGCAGTAGACCAGCCATATATGTTTATGTATAGTGGCATGATGAGTCAGCCCCACTTGGGGAAGTTAGAGTGGTGGTGGCGGGCATTAGATGATCTGGATGTAGTGATATGGTGGCCATACTTGGAGTGTGAGCCATGAGATGATGACACAGAGGCACTACCTTATGTGTTTATGACTCGATTCCTCATTGGGAGGACCTCATACCATGTGAAGAGACAGGTGCTCGGGCGAGTGATGAGGCAGTTTGGACGACAGCAAGGACTGCCCAGTGGATCAGGAGAGTATGCTTGGGTTATTCGAGAGAGGTATGCATGGGGTCCAGTGCTACCGTATGATCAGGCACTGGCAGAGTTTCAGACACTGCAGGCAAGACCATGGGACATACGACCGAGGGTCATTGATGCAGGGGTGACAGATGAGTATACGCAGTACTGGGTAGCGCACCCGATCCCACAGATATCGGATCTAGCAGAGCCGATCCTAGCTTTTGAGGATGAGAGGGGACGGAGACGGAGGAGGGTAGGAGGTTGAGGAGGAGTAGGAGGGGGAGGAGATGGAGGAGGTGGAGGTGGAGGAGGTGGTGGAGGAGATGGAGGAGATGGAGGAGGTGGAGGAGGATATGGAGGAGGTGGAGGAGGATTGGGGATGCGGAGTCAGCGGAGAGGGAGAGGTGGACTACCTCTATAGATATCACAGGGACCATTGATACCGAGAGGAGTTCAGCTGAGTGGGAGGGGGATGGAGAGAGAGATCCTGATGGACAGAGGGGAGGGGACTACTGGAGAGGGAGGTGCAGGGGAGGCAGCTATGGATACCGAGGAGGGAGCCATTGGAGATCTGCGGGATCACATGATAGTACACTTGCAGACCCGGATAGAGGATTTGGAGGCGAAGGTGGCAGCTAGAGATGTGCAGCTATTTGCACGGGAGTCAGAGCTAGCGGTGGTGCTACAGGAGAGGGATAGTGCAGTAGAGAGATTGGCAGAGCTGCAGGAGAGAGTGCGGGTTGGAGTAGGAGCACAGGGGCCTACAGGGGAGGTGATGAGGGAGATGCGGCGAGCACAGGTGGAGATAGACTACTGGCGGGGTTTATATGAGCATAATAAGGTAATGCAATGTGAATGAATGCACTTTTTCACTAATGAATGGATGCAATAATAAATGATAAAGGATAATGAAATGATGATGGATAATTGACACTAAATGAATGCATAGTAAATGATTTAAAACAATCAAAAGACAATTTGATCCCATGAATGAATCTAATTATTTATGATTGATGCAATGATGCAAATGATTAATGAAAACTAATGTCAAAAATGAACTATATGCAATGTTAAGTTAAAAATGATATGAATGTACTTAATGCAAGATGCAACTAAATGCGATGATGATATAATCATGAGGAATGCAAGGTTTTTTTTTTTGAAACTTTGCATGATGCATTGATGATGTATCAGAGTACTCGGTCATGATTGTATCCCAGATCAGCTTAATTTTCACATTTGCATATAAATCCTATATATGAATGAGTGAATGGATGGGTAATATGCAACAGAATGCAATATATAAACAGATGAGATGAAATGACGATCCATAGTGCTCTATTTTCATCATTGAGCTTTAAAATGTTGGAAGAGAATACAAGCATCTTGACATAATGATTCAAGATGACCTAAGTATTCCTTACATGGATTTTAATATAGCAAGTTAATACAAGCGACTTGATATAAGGGTCAAGTCGACCAGAGTATTGCTTGCGGAATAGACAAGGATTATCTCCATTCATGCATGACTTGGATCATCCTCCTTGATCTTAGGCTGATCATATCATGAGACAAGTGCATACCGTACTAAGAGATAAAAACCTTTATCCAGTTTGGATGAGGTAGGAGGAACCAAAGAAAGAGCATTTGTACCTGCAAACAAACAGTATATACATAAAGAATAAAGAATAAGGATCCTTGGTAATGGTTCATGACCATATGGTAGAGGTATATGCTGTAGTCAGCAAGCCGTAATGATCCATGATTGTATTTGGCATAAGATTACGTAGCTTGGTGAACTTCCCACGTAGACACCATTAGTACATGCCCCAGAACTTCATCGGAAATAATGTGCAAATGATACAAAACAATGCTGAAAGATCCCGATACAGATAAACGAATGATTGTACTCACAAATCCAACCAAGTATGATAGCTTAACATAATTTTCTTGTCAAAGAAAACGTCACTTTTGTCTTTGTTTTGGTAAGGAAGGATGCATCCTTGTTGAAGACAGTTTTGAGTGTTGATGTTGATTGTGTGGTTTGATTGATAAGTGGTCATCGTGTGAGTATTTTGTTAATGTTTGTTTTGGTATCTGTGCGGATGGGTATGTACAATGTATTGCCATGTTTTTTTGTTTGATTTTTTGATGTTTTTTTTCATTGTTTTTGGATTTTGTATTGTTTTTGAATGTTTTTGGTATTTTGTGAAACGTTTTGAATGTTTTACCCAATGAATCACCAATAATGTAGAATCCACTTCCATCAACTAGATTGAGAGGTATTGCCCCCAAGTTTAGACATGACTATGACAAAGCAAGATGCAAGACACATGAAGTACTTTCTTTTATTACAGAGCAAATAACAAGCCATGGTTTAGATGGATGGATGTGTGTATGAAGTAGATGTGATTGCAACAAGTCTGAAAGACAATGGAGCCATAGCCTTTACGAGTGGCGCCTATTTGCCAGGTTTTCACCATCGTACTTACCCAAGGTGCCACCAGAGTGGTTGTTCACCGTTTTGGATGCATGATTTTTCTTTACTTTTTTGAATGTTTTTTGTATTTTCTTCAGGACATTTTTCTGAATGTTTTTGGTATTTTCTGGTATGTAGGGGAGCCTAATGCTCTATACACCTTAGGTATAAAACCGTTTGAGGTGCATGTTGTTGATTGGATCTGCAAGTGGTTCTCCTTCTGATGTAGCCAACTGATATGCCCCAGACCCGAATACAGCAGTGACAACATATGGGCCTAGCCAGTTTGATTCAAACTTGCCCTGATGTTCTCTGTTTGGTTGATTACGAGGATTCTCTCGTAGAAAAAGATCACCTACCTCAAATGTACGAGGTCTAACTCGGTGATTGTAGCTTCTTCTCATGTGCTGCTGATAGGCTTTGAGATGATTGTATGCAGCTTGTCGCTTCTCATCAAGTAATTCTAAGTCCTAAAGACGAGATACTCTATATGCTTCATCATTGATGAGATTGTGTAAGGAAACCCATAATGATGGTATCTTGACCTCAATAGGCAAGATAGCTTCTGCACCATAGACCAATGAATAAGGAGTTGCTCCTGTAGGGGTTCGAATGCTAGTTCGATATGCCCATAGCATTGGATTTAGTTGAACATGCCAAACACGACCGGCATCATTGACTGTCTTCTTGAGGATTCGTAATATGTTTTTATTGGATGCTTCAGCCTGACCATTGCCTTGTGGGTAATAAGGCGTGGAAAAGCGGTGTTGGATGTGAAATTTCTCACAAAGTTCATGAACATCCTGATTTTTGAAAGGAAGACCATTATCTGTGAGGATGGACATGGGTACACCATACCGGTAGATGATGTAATTGAGAATGAATGAGGCGATCTACTTGCCGGTGACTTGGGTAAGTGGAACAACTTCGATCCACTTTGTGAAATATTCGGTGGCGGTAATAATGAATTTGTGGCTGCTGGATGAAGATGGATGGATTTTACCCACAAGGTCAAGGCCCCATTGACAAAAAGGCCATGGTGTTGTGATTGGTTGCAGTTCCTGAGCTGGTGCATGTATCAAGTTGCCATGAACTTGACATTTCTTGCACTTCCTGACAAAGTAGTAGGAATCTTTTTCCATAGATGGCCAATAGTATCCATTGCACAGGAGTTTCTTGGCTAGTGATGGACCACTTGAGTGAGTCCCACAAATGCCTTCATGGACTTCTTCCAAAGCCTTTGTTATCTCACCTTGTTCCAGACATCGAAGGAGAGTACCATCAAGACCACGGTAGTATAGGGTTTTGGCAATAATGGTATATCGAGCAGTTTGATGAATGAAGGTTTTACGTTGGTTATTGGATTGGTTGGGAGGAAGGGTGTGATCGCGGAGATAGGTGTAGAATTCACCATACCATGGGGATTCAGAACTAACAAGGTGACATATCATTTCGGATTTAGGGATATCATAAGCGGGAATCCAAAGCTGTTCTACCAAGAACTCGTAGCGTGTTGAATTCTGTGGTAGATCTAGTAGAGATGCGATGGTAGCCATAGCATCAGCAGCTCGATTCTGATCTCTTGGTATCTGTTCAAAAGTGATAGTAGTAAATGATGTCTTTAGAGTGTCCACCATTTGCTTATATGGCATGAGTTTATCATCTTTGGTCTGATATTCATCTGTTGCTTGTCGAATGACCAGTTGGGAGTCACCATATACTTGTAGTTCTTGTAATTTCTATTGTACGGCTAGCCTGAGTCCTGTGATCAAGGCCTCATACTCTGCGATGTTGTTGGTACATGGAAATGCGAGCCTGTAAGACTTCAGGATGCTGTCACCTTGGGGTGTGATAAACATAATGCCTGCCCCTGAGCCATGCCTAGTTTATGAGCCATCAAAGTATAGTTTCCATGGTTGTGCTGTTGTGATCATGAATATCTCTTCATCTGGAAAATTGGAAATGAGAGGATGATCACCTATGAGAGGTGCATCGGCCAACTGATCCGCAATGACTTATCCTTTGATAGCTTTACGGTCTACATACTCGATGTCAAATTCACTTAGAATCATCACCCATTTAGCCAAGCAGCCTGTCAATGCTGCTTTGCAGAGTAAATACTTGAGTGGATAAATCTTTGCAATGAGTTGTACTTTGTGTTAACAAATAGTGCCTCAGTTTAGTGGCTGCTAAGATTACTGCTAGGCAAGCTCGCTCAATAGGTGTGTAATTTAGTTCATAGCCCACTAGTGTGCGAGAGATGTAGTAAACAACACACTCTTTTCCTTCTGCATTATGTTGTGCCAGTAGTACACCCACTGTTGTACTTGTTGCTGAGATATAGAGTAACAACGGTCTTCTTGGATCTGGTGGGATCAACAATGGTGGATTCATGAGATAGTCTTTAAGTGTCTGAAATGCTTGTTGGCATCGGGCATCCCACTGAAAGCGGATGTTCTTGTGTAGCAGGTGTGTGAATGGGTGACATTTATCAGCCAATTGTGCAATGAATCTTCAGATGGATTGAAGTTGCCCTTGTAATGTCCTTAGCTGACTGATATTCTTTGGTGGTGGCATATCCATGATTGCTTTTACCTTTGCTAGATCGACCTCAATGCCTTTGCTTGAGACAATGTATCCTAGAAGCTTCCCGGAGGTCACTCCAAAGACACATTTCTTTGGGTTGAGTCGAACGCGGTATTGTTCCAGTCTATCAAAGATTTTATCTAAGATGTGGAGATGCCCTTCTTTGGTGAGTGATTTTGCTAGTAAGTCATCCACATAATCTTCCATCATAGTATGCATCATGTCATGGAAGATGGTGGTCATTGCCCTTTGATAGGTTGCTCTTGCATTCTTGAGACTGAAAGGCATTACATTCCAGTAGTATGTACCCCATGGACATGTGAAGGCTGTCTTATGTTGATCTTTTGGTGTGATCTTTATTTGATTGTATCCTGAAAAGCCATCCATAAGTGAAAGCATGGCATGTCCGGCTGTCAGATCCACTATGATGTCGATATTTGGTAGGGGGAAGTCATCCTTAGGACATGCCTTATTCAGATCTCTGAAGTCAGTACAAATGCAGATGCCCCCTTTTGGTTTGCCGATAGGCACAATATTGGAGATCCATTCTGCATAATCAATTGGTCTAATGAAACCAACATCTAGGAGTTTCTTGAGTTCTATTTTGACTAGTACTGCAATATGAGGATGCATCTTATGAAGCTTTTTCTTGACAAGTTTGGCTCCTTCTGCGATGGTAAGGTGATGCATGACTAAATCAGGATCAAGCCTAGGCATGTTTGCATATGACCATGCAAAGTTGATCTGGCACTTTTGGAAGAATTCTATAAATTTAGGTTGTTCCTCTGGAGTGAGAAGAGATGCCAGATGTATGAGATGAGGATTTTCAAGAGTCCCCACATTGTATTCTTTGGTTTCCTCAATGAGAATCGTTGATCGTTCCTGTTGTGTACTATCAGGGAGAATGTCAAACCCTTCATCCTCAGGTGCCTCAGAGAGGTTTTCACCATTGGATACGCTCTTTCTTTTTACTTTTGTTGGATCAAACAGTGCCACAGTGTGGTTTTCACTGGAAGATCCATGTTTTATTGTTATATTTTTGCAGCTGAAAGGTTTGGCATCTGCCCTGAAGTATGCTGCGCTATTAATTTCAATGGTAAATCCAGCTTTGTGATCCCTGCTTGGTAGGTTATCCCTTAATTCCAAAAAGTCAATGATGGCCTCATCATTTTGGAAAAAGTCAAGGCATGGGGAATTTGGTTGGTTCCATTCGATGAGTTCAGGGTGGATAATGGGCATTACATCATCGATTAGGTTAAGTGTGTTAGATGTATCAATGAGGGTTAAGACATTATGGTGAAGGTCGTTGATGGTACTCTCGCTGTCAGAATCAGGCATAGGATGAGACATAGGGTTTGTGGAAGATGTTTCCAGTTCAGGAACCCAAGTGGTCTTTATCTGTGCTTCTCCGTAAATAGGGATGTCTTTGCGTGGTGGAGGTAGTCATGCATCTTCCTCATCTGAAGTGTTAAGCTGTATAGAATCAAATTCCCACTCATGTGAGTTGGTCTCTGAGTCACTTTCCAATATCCGATTACTATACCATACTGGGATGTCTTTTGAATTGAATACTGCAGGTGTGATTGGTTGATGTACCTTTGTAGTGATCGGTGTTGTAGGAAGGTTGATGGGGATAAAAGAGTCTGGTACAGGGAGTATCGGTAATATTGACTTAGTGGCTTCTACTGGAACTGCTGGTGCCATAGATGCTGCTATGAGTTCTGATACAGTTGCTGCTGCTAATGGTGTTGCTGATGGGATTACAGGTTCATTTGGTGGAATGAGTGGCTTCGGTGATGGTTGTACTGGGATTTTGAGCCTTGATGGGGCAGTTGTGATGGTAATTGATGCTGCTTTGATAATGAAAGGTGTCCCTTTTGCAATAGGCTAACATAATGGTTTGTTGGGTTTGCCTTTGAACTTGAGTTTAGGAAAGATCTCTTTTTCAAAGCCTAGGCCTGTATTACCTTTGGGCTTTAATTTCAGCAGTAGAGGTTCATGTCGTCCTTGTTTGCAATATCCTAAAGCACTCTGACCATCATACCCCATTCTTTGCATAATGAGGAGGCCTTTGCCATACTGATCTATAGGAAGTTTAACTTGTGGTATATCAGTGGTGATGGGATCTTTATAGATCCAGCCCGCTAAGTCCCCATCTTGGGTTTCTTCTTCTTGACTCTTCCCAAGGATGAAAGGCGTCAAAGCACATGCCGGCGTGACTAGTGTTTGCTAGAGTAACTGCGGTGGTTTACCATGTGTTCTAGGAGAAATGGGCATTTGTCCCAAACAAAAGAGTTGACTCAAGTTGTATTCCCCAGGACCTTCCTCTGCTATCTTCATTTTAAGATTTTCTTGCTTGGGTATAGTGGTGTTTGAACTGGCAAGAGAGGTGGGACTTATATATGATGTGGAGGAAATGGCTTCTCTATTATTAGGAAAGGTAATCTCTAGTTGATGGCTGATATTATGGCAATATGCAAAGGGATTTGCATCGCCCAGGATTGTGATCTTTACACCGTTATGTGGGAACTTGATACATTGATGGTAGGTAGATGGAACGGCTTGCATGGCATGTATCCAAGGTCTCCCTAACAGTAGATTGTATGGCAGAGGAAGGTCCAGAACCTGACAGATGATGTGCTTTACCAAAGGGCCTACTCAGATTGGTAGTACCACAGCTCCTTTGGATGAATGCTCTGCATCGTCATAGGCTTTGATTGTGATCTTTTTATGGGGATCCACCGATTCTACTACATATCCCAATGCTGTGACCAACTGTAGTGTACAAATATTTAGGCCTGCTCCATTATTGATCAAGACTCGCTTGATCCTATGTTGGTTAATAAATCCTTCGATGTGGAGTGAGGCGTTATGAGGTTGCTGGAAGGAAGAGTTGTCACTTTTGGAAAAAGTGAGACAAGGTGACGACTTTAGACTTCCAACCATGGCTTGAAATTGGTCTGTATTCAGATTTGCAGGGACTGACGCCTCTTGGAGTGCTTGATCCAAGATAGTTTTATGAGAGGGTGATAGGCGCAGTAGCTCTAAAATGGATATAAGCATGGGCATTTTATCTAATTGTTCCACAAGATTGTAGTGCTTTGGGATGGAGGTGGTGCCTTGTGGAGCTGCCTTTATGGTAACCTTACTACGACGTGTAACAACATTGCAATTTGAGTTGGGATTTTTGAAAGTTATTGTTGCAACTTGTTGACTAGCATCATACAAGTGATTTATAGTATAATTATACGCAGCCTGTGTATAATCAGTGGTATTAGTGCCTCTCCTGGAAGTGCAAGGACCCCTTTGATCTTGTGATGGAAGTGGATTTTTGAACATCAGATGATCATTATTGGTTTTTTTTGGGTCATGTCCTTCAATCTCAATTTCTCCTCGGTCAATAAGATCCTGAATAAGATCTTTCAATCGGTGACAATTACTTGTCTTGTGTCCTCTTCCTTGATGGAATTCATAGTGTTCAGTGTCTCTCCACCATGCCAGTTTGACCTGAGGCTCATAATTTGATAGTTTAGGTAGAGTGACCAAATTTTGAGAAATGAGTTGTCGCAAAACTGTTTCAATGGGTTCCCCTAAGGGAGTGTATGTTCATTTCTATTTTTGCTGACGAGGTCTAGGTTCATCATGAGATGTGATGTGACCTTGATTGGAAGGAACATTTGTGTTATTCTGAGGTGTAGGATTTTGTCCTGCGAACCGAACCACAGGTTGTGCATTTTGGATAGTCCGGGCATCCACAACCCCATCATTGATGATATTCTTGTTTTTATTCCAGAAGTTTGGTTTATCGCTATTGAAGCGTGGGCGCGGACCATCTTTTGGTTCATTAAATATTTTGATGAGTCCTTTCTTGATAAGTGCCCTTTCACACTTCAAACCCTTGGTGATCATATCATTAAAAGAGTCTATGTCTTTGACATCCAGGTGAAATTCCATTTCTTCGTTTAAGTTGGAAATGAATATTTCCACTAGTTCTCGTTTAGGTAACTAAAGAGAACGTCTGCTAGACATTTGGCGCCATCGTTGCAGGAATACTGAGAATAGTTCACCTGGTTTTTGTTTGGTGTTGCACAGATCAGCCATGGTGATGTCACGTTCAATGTTATGAGAGTAATGAGCTAGAAACTTCTGGATGAGTTCCTCAAATGTTCTAATGCCACCTGGTAGTCAGGAAAACCATGATGTGGTTGTTCCTCCCAAGCTTTGGGGAAAAAGGCGCATTAGGTATGTGTCTTCATATGCCACTTCGAGACAAGCAAAATGAAATTCTATGACATGATCACGGGGATCTCCCTTTCCTCTATATTTTTCAAATTTGGGTGTTTCGAATCCTTGTGGAAAGGGTGGCATATAAAGATTCCTATCAAAAGGATAGGGACAGATGTCATTGAGTGAGAATTGGTTAGTTTTGACACCACTATGAAGTTGTTGGGCGAGATTCTTGACTTGTTGCCGCAACATCTCCATTTCACTTGGAGGAGGAGGTGGTGGGTTACCTCAAGGAATGTTATATCCGATGGGATCTCTACCTCTTTCCTCTTCATGGTGACTTTGCCTTTCTGATGCTTGTCTTAATTGGGCAAGATCGAAGTCAGAGGGGAGTTTGGCTCCTTCTTGAGCGAGTTTTAAGAAGTGAGCATCCGCATTGCTCCTAAGTATTTCGTCAAACAGTCTGTTAAAGAGAGGGTTATGCTGAGCCCTTTCTATTGTTGCAGGAGTAGGAGTACTTGGGTTTTCGTCATTCACATTTCCTCCAAGCGCTTCTTGAAATTCATTGAGATTTTCCTCTTCTTCTTCTTCTATTTCTATTTCTCGTTGCCTTGACTGTGATCGGGTTTGAGCCATTTTGTTTATGAGTCTTTGTTGAAGTTGAATAAAAATGATGATGAGTTTTTGATGAAATGAGAGATTGATGATTGGTGAATTGTGTTGCATGTGGATCTCTAGCACTTTTGAGGTAGATGTAACCGAAATTCCTTTTTTTGAATTGCTTGCTTGTTTGATAAGATTTGGATGCGATAAGGTGTAGAGAAATCTGAGATGTGTTACAAATTGAACTACCTAGTAATGAGAGGATTCACTCATGAACTAGTTTTAACCTGCGTAGATGTGTCTCTTAGGATGAGCTTATCCTAGATGTAGAAACAATCTAAAAAGTGATGCGAAGTGTTGGATTCAAGCAATATCTAAAAAGAGAACTTGGAGCAAGAACCTCTTAATGTTTTGAATTGATGATGAAGTGATGATATATGAATAAGATGATGGATGAAAATGTTTTCAACTTTAATAAAAACTTTGTGTCACAAATGGGACAAACTCTACCTCTTCCCTTTCAGGTGTTGGTGGTATTTCTCGAGCTGTGTTATAGGTGATACAGATGTTTGGGGAAAAGTTGGGATTAATCTTACCTCCTTGGTTTTTGTGATAACTCAGAGCTCTATATTGCATAAAAGCTCTACGGTTCAATGATTCAGAATCAAATTCGTTTGTTTTGCCTTGAAGGTAGAGACGCATGTGACGCAGAAAAACTCGATGGGAGACAAAGATTTGTCTATTGATATAGAAGAATTTCTTCCTTTTTATCAAAGCCTTTGAGCTTAATGGTCTTCTTTTCAATTTGATACTCTGATGACGCTTCTTCTTTCGGAAGATGTGAAAAATGGTCATAAAATTTTGACTCTTTGTTGTTTGCACTTTGTTTTTGATGTGTTTGGTTGGATGAATACTTTGTTTTTGGAAGTGATTTTCTTTTGATGTTTCTTTGACAAGAAAACAAAGCAAGCACACAAACACAAGAATGTAGCCTCAAAGGCACAAATGAGTATGGGTCTAGATCAACCCAATCCTTGGACTTGTATATGACTCTTCCTTTTAGATGTATTTTAAGGTGTATTTCCAAAGCCTGAAGTCGGCTCAATTTGCACTTGGTATTTAAAATGAACACACTTCAAACACATTTTATCCCTAAGGTCAAATGGCTAGTTGTGATAAATTTAGCCCACATTTTGATATTTCTTTGACTTTGGTACTACATACCTTATGAATCCTGTCGTGGCAGGTAAGGATGTGATATACTAAGTCTTGCCCGAGCATAACAAATAGATGATCCCTATGATGGGGGAGTCACCACTTTTATCAAGCCACAAGTGACTTTTCAAAAAGCTATGTTTCTACTCAAGGAAATATGTATGGTGAGTATCTTGGGAGCAAAACCATCTATGCTCTTGCACTAAATTATATCGCAAATATCCTCAATCAATAGAACGGGTGGGCTACTACTTAAAGGTGTTTAGTCATGTTTGATGTTTTTGGACATAAGTTCATTCTGCAGTGACTCACTTAAGAGCCTTGTAACTGGTAGTGGGGCCCATTTGTCCTTTCGGCTAGTTACACTGTAGGAACAGCTATACCCAAGGCTACAGCTTTCGCTCTCACCTGATTTCTATAGCGGCTCGAAGGATTTACCGCTCGAGGTCATTCCCAAGAGTATCGATCCCTTGGTAGGCCTCTCTTAAAAAGATAAAATTTGAGTGTTACTAACACTTTTCTCTTGCACCTAGGACCATGAAAGCCAAGGGAGAGGATAGTGTGTGTTAGAGGTAGGACCACTCGACTGACTTTTTGCACAAGTGTGCCAAGCACGAAAGACACTTGTTCTTTTTAATCCACCATTGAAATGTGATCTAACTATTTGGAGATGTTGCTCCAACAGCCATGGTGTTCTTTTTAACTTCAAAGGCAATGTGTTTTGTAATCTAGAATTGGGAAATCCTGGTCAACTTAATGAAAAACATGTTTTTGCTTGAAGTAAAATTTGTTTGCAAAAATCAAAACAAATGGATTGTGTATTTTATGTGCATTAAAATTGGAAGTGTGGATTGTAAATCTTTTTAGTTTGATGCAAGGAAATCAAATTTTTTTTGTTGATTATAAGCACCAAAAGACAAGTTATCCTAACTAGAAAACAATGAAATTTTGTTTTTTTCAAGTTTTTTTCAAGTTTTTTTCAAGTTTTAATGCACCAAAGGAAAATTTATGATTTTTAATGGTGAGTTTTAACCTGCACAAACAACAAATTGTTAGTAAAATTGATGTCCAAAGGGGGGGCTTCCACAAGCCTAAAATTTCCACTTTTTTGGTTACAAGGTGATTTTTACGACATTCTGTTACAATAGCGCTAGTCTGTGTTTGAACAGAGGCGCTATTTAACACAACAGAGCTGAAAGAAGGGGAAAGACAAAAAAGTCAAAAGCGCTGAAAGAGGGTCAATAGCGCCAAAATAACGACAAACGCGCCAAAACAAGTCCAAAAGTGGTGAAATTTGGACAATAGTGCTATTGTAAAAATAATAGCACTAAAAGAATAAGTGTCGGTAGTGCTAGAACGTGTTCAATAGTGCCAAAACGCAACCTGTGTGACATTTTCAACATTCAGACATGTTAGTTTGCTAAAAAAGATGAAATATTGCATGTTCGATTCACGTCGGGTTCACCAAATGATGCCCTGCAAAGTGGACAAGGTTAGTCTAAGAGAAACAACACAAAACACACAAGAAAATCGTTACTATTATTCAATCAAAAACTAATCTAAATAGGCATATCAAGAGAGACACTAAAATCATGCTAATATCTCTAACTAATGAAACAAAGATAATGAGGCATCTCCAAATGCCTCTTAGCATGCTCTTAGCTCCTTCTCCCTTGGTCCTCTCCTCTCCAAGTTCCAAAATAGTGTAGCTCTTAGCAGCTTTCTGCACTATGGATGCTTAAGGAGGATTGAGATGAAAATATTGCTCTAAATGTAAATAAAGAAGCAAAAATTAAGCTATTGATACTAAAATGATTGATTTTATCCAAAATGACAATATATGAGTTAATTATGCTAAAATGCTCTATTAAAATGCCTATAGCTTAAATGCATACAAGTTTTCAGGATCTGGATTATGAAGAAATGGGCTCTATTTATAGGAAAATTGGAGCAATGGATGGTTGAGATTGAGCAATCTCAACAAGGGTCAGGATTGAATGATTTCAAATCCATGTGAAGGCTTTCAACCCAATCCCAGGATGACAAGTGTCAATGTGAGATAGGTTGAGAGGGGAGGGAATAAGCATTAAATGCTTGACATGACTTTGGGAGTTAAAGTCAAGGTTGGTTGAATGAATAAACTCTTTATTCAAAGAATAAAGCTTTTATCCAATGGATAAACTCTTGTGCAAATGTGAAATGGATGAATATGGTCAAAACAATAAACGTTTGGGGAGACAAGTTTGAAATAACCATAAATGGTTATGTAAGAGCCATAAATGGTCATGTAAGAGCCATTAGTGGTCTTGGAAGACTTTGGGGGTTAATTTGTTGAACACACAAAGCATTAAATTTTTTTCAAAGACTTTGGAGTCTTTGAGAAGTGACTCCATTTTGCTTAGGAATGTGACAATAATTAGGGGATGGATTAGGCTAATTAGGAAGGGGTTAGAAGAATCTAGAAGGGGATTAGATTTTGCAAGTGGATTTGGTAGGTGAGGGAAAATAGGATTTTATTAAAATAAAAATTCATTTATTTCAATAAATGTGTGCAAGTTGCATTTGTAGGAAAATGCAAGTGGGGTGGGGATAATGATTTAAATAAATGTTTTATTTAATTTATTTAAAAGAGGAATAGGGGGATTTTAATTAAATAAATAGATTTAATTTATTTAATTGATTGAAATTTGATTTAATGAATTAATTAAAATAAATTGAATAATTTATTTAATTAATTGAAGAATGTGTAAGGATGAATTAATTAAATATTAATTTAATTAATCGGTGGCTAGTGGATTTTTAATCAAATAAATAGCGAATATTTATTTAATTAAACTAGATAGATTTGTGTGAGTACAGTTTGTATTTTAAATCCAGAAGTGATCAAGGAGGGTTATGACATCCTCCCCCCCTTAATTTGTGCATCATCCCGATGCACTTATTGAATGCATCGAAAAGAGTCTATAGTTCATGATTAAAACAAAAAAGGAAACAACTGCTACATCTCCTTAGTATCTTCCCACGTGGCATTATTTTCATCATACTGGTCCCATTGCACTTTGCACTGATCAACCTCTCTATTGCGCAACTGGCACTGACGCCTCTCCAAGATTTTTAATGGCTATCATTATTCCTCCCATTTCCTGGACCTGTAAAGCATCCCAATTCAAAATGTGTTTCTCATCAGGTACATACTTCTTAAGAAGAGATACATGGAAGACATCATGGATTCGGCTCAATTGGGGGGGTAAGGCCAACCGGTATGCAACTAGATTAATCCTTCCCAATATTTCAAAGGGTCCAACATAACAAGGTGCATGCTTAGTCTTTTTCCCAAATCTTATGGAACTCTTGTGTGGCCTAACCCTTAGGAAGACTTTCTCTCCCACCTCAAACTCCCTTGGTGTCCTGTTTTTGTCTGCATAACTTTTCTGCCTATCTGAGGCTTTCTTCAATCTTTGCCTAATTTCCTTAGTTTTCCTTTCCATCTCCTTCAACATATCTGGTCCAACAATTACTCTATCTTCAAGACTATCCGAACTCAAATGTGTTCGACATGGTCTACCATACAATGCTTTGAAAGGTGCCATTCCCAAAGATGTTTGATATGTATTATTGTAAGAAAACTCTACTAGAGGTAGGTATTCTTCCCATTTCCTCTGTTGGTCCATGCAATATATGCGAAGTAGGTCTTCCATAATCTGATTTGTCCTTTCTGTCTGACCGTCGGTTTCAGGATGGTATGTGGTGCTAAAATTTAGTTGAGTTCCTAGAGCTGATTCAAGAGTGGTCCAAAACCTTGAACTGAATCTAGCATCTCTATCTGATTTGATTTTCTCTGGTATTCCATGCAGCCTAAATATTTCCTTAACAAAGTGCCTAGCCAAGGTAGGTGCATCATCCGTTAGGTTCCCTGGTATAAAGTGTGCCACCTTAGTGAGTTTGTTAATTACCACCATTATTGCATCATGCCTAGAAGGTGACATGGGTAACCCTTGCACAAAATCCATGCTAATAACTTGCCACTTGTATTGAGGTACATTGTGCAATTGTAACAATCCAGCTGGATGTCTATGTTCTACCTTTACTCTTTGAGACTCCAAACATTTAGCCACATACTTGAAAATGTCATTCTTCATCCCTCACCAAAAGTATAACTTCTTTAGATCTGCATAAAGTTTGTTAAATCCTGGGTGCCCTGAATAAGGGGCATTGTGAGCCTCTGACAAGATTACTTCCCTTAAGTTCCCTGAATTAGGAATATAGATTCTATTATTGTATCTAAGCAACACATCTTCATATAATGTATACCCTTCAATCTTAGGATCAGTTGGATCGTATTCTAAAGTCAATTTGACTTGCTCATACCATGGGTCATGTCCTTGTTCATCCATTACTTTCCTTTTGAAAGAAGTTTTGAAAGTTGCTATAGTCATCAAGTGTCTCCTCCTACTTAAGGCATTTGCCACCCTATTTTCCTTCCCCTTAATATATTCAATTTCAAAATCATATTCACTTAGAAACTCTAACCACTTTCTTTGTCTAGTATTTAAGTGGGGTTGGGTAAAGATGTACTTTAGTCCTTGGTTATTTGTTTTTAACTCAAAGGGCTTCCCTACTAAGAAGTGTCTCCATTTTTGTAGGGCATGCACAATCGTTGCCAACTCTAAGTCATGGGGTGCACAATTGACTTCATGAGTCTTTAGCTTTCTGGATTCGTAAGCCACTACCCCTTCATCTTGGACAAGTACTCCTCCTAAACCTTCAATAGAAGTATTAGTTATGACTGTGAAGTGTCCATTCGGATTTGGTACCTTTAGAATGGGTGCTGAAGTTAGTTTCCCTTTCAAAATTTGGAATGCCTTATCACTTTTTTCTGTCCACACAAACCTTTCACCCTTCCTTTGTAATGAGGTGATGGGGTTTCCTATCTTAGAGAATCCTTCCACAAACCTCCTATAGTAACCTGCTAGCCCCATAAAGCTTCTTACTTCTGAAACATTTTTAGGGATTGGCCATTCTACTATTGCCTTTATCTTATCTAGATAAACTGCTATTCCTTCCTTTGATATTATATGCCCAAGGTAGTGAATCTTTTCCTTGAAGAAGGCACATTTTGAAAATTTCTCATATAACTTATGTTCTCTCAACCTTTGCAAAACAATTTGTAGGTGTACTAAATGTTCCTCCTCATTTCTAGAGTAAATCAATATGTCATCCAGAAATACCAAAACAAATTTATCCAAGTAGTCATGGAGTACACTATTCATTAGGTTCATAAATGTAGCTGGGGCGTTGGTTACACAAAAAGGAACTATTGTGAATTCATAATGCCCATATCTAGTCTTGAAAGTTGTCTTCGGAATGTCTTCCTCCTTAATTTTGAGTTGATGGTACCCTAACCAGAGGTCTATCTTTGAGAAAACTACTGCTCCTTTCATTTGGTCAAAAAGATCCTCTATGCGAGGTAAGGGATACATATTCTTTATTGTGACCTTGTTCAACATCCTATAGTCGATGCATAGCCTGAAGGTTCCATCCTTCTTCTTAATAGACAAAACTGGCGCTCCCCATGGTGATACACTTGGCCTTATTAATCCCTTAGCTAAGAGTTCCTCTAATTACATTTTGAGCTCTTGTAATTCAGTTGTGTTCATTTGGTAAGGTGCCCTTGATACTAGTTCAACTCCTAGTAGTACTTTGATAGAAAAGTCAAACTTCCTTTTAGGGGCTAAGCCAGGTAATTCTTCTGGGAAAACATCCTTGAATTATTTTAAGAAGGAAGTATTTTCAAAGGTTGGTGTATTTTCCTCTTTTCCTTCATCAATTTCAACCATATAGATTTGGCCTCCTGTTCTTCTTTCCTTCTTTAATTGTATGGCTGATATGGTTTCTATACTAATGGGTTTAAACTTTCCTTGGATTTTGACTCTCTTCCCCCCATCATCCAAACATTCAACAACTTTGTTATAGCAATCTACATTAGCTTGATGGTCTGTTAACCAACTCATTCTAATAATTACATCATATAATCCTAGGGGTGCCACATAAAGATCTACTCTTGTTTAAAACTCGGGAAATTGTACCCTTGCCCTCGACAAACACTTAGTTACTTCCCTAGTTGCCTTATCCCCATATTGAACTGTCCATGATGACTCCATTTGATTAACTTTTAATACATATTTGCTTACTAATTTAGGTGAGATGAAACATTCAGATGATCCAGTGTCAATTAGAATTAAAATTGGTTGTTCAAATAGTGTACCTGTAGTTTCCCCGAGAACATTTTGGTATCTTCCTCTTCGGTTCCTAACTGCTGCATGAATCTTTTGTTGGGGCCCTTGTTCGGTTTGATTGGCCCTAATCTATCCTTGCATCTTGGGGCACTCTCTAGCAAAATGGTTTTCCCCACACATAAAGTATCCACCTCGAGGACCCCTCCTACCTTGATTCCTAGGGGGATCATTCCTGGTTTCATTGGCCCTGGGTGGATAAGTTACCCTATTCTGCTAATCCTTCCTATTATAGTTGTCTCTATTATTATTTCCCCTGTTGTTATTATTATTATTATTTACATTCCTCTAATATTGATTAGGAGGAGGCCTTCTTTCGGAAGAATTATTCCTTTGACCTTTGTTGAAATTCGTGTTCCCATTGAATTCCTGCTTCCTTTTAAATGAGTGATTCCCATTATAGTTCTGCCCTGCTAGTGTTTGAATCTTCCTCTCTCGCCTTAGGGACTTTTCAAGTACTTCATTCATGTTTTTGGGTCCACGCATGTCAACCTCTACCCCTATGTTGGTATTTAGCCCCAAAATGAACTTCCATGCTTGGCCTTCTTCATCTTTCTGGTACATAGGTACATACTTAAGCAATTTGGCAAACTTATCCCAATATTGTTGGACTGATAGGGGCCCTTGACGTAGATTATGGAATTCTATCACCTTTTCATCAAAGAACAATTGAGGGAGCCACCTATCCCGGAAGTGGTGAACAAATTGATCCCATGTGATCGTATCCCTACTATACCCATTTTGTTCCTTGGTGTTGGTCCACCAACTAGCTGCCTCCCCTATGAGTTGATAGGAACCCCATAAAGCCTTGGTTGTTTCAATAAAATCTCTTAGTTCAAAATACTTATACATTTCATTTAGCCAATCCTTAGCTCCTTCACCAATTTGCCTCCCATCAAACTTAGGAGGGGTGATTTTCTTTAAATCCTTGGAGAGTTCCAATATATCATTTTCCTTTCTATTACCCATCATATTCCCTTGATTGCTACCAAGGTTTCCATTTTCGGTACCACTTCTATTTTCAAAGTCATTTTGCCTTTCCCTAAGGTCTTGCATTGATTGTTCCAAGAAGTTGATTTTATCTCTTTGTTCGGTTAGAAGGTTGATTATAGCTTGGACCCCATCTACGTTATTTCTTGGGTTGTGTCGATCGTCTTCATAGTCTTCCTCATGGTTTTCCTCATGGTTTTCTTCCCTTTGACTCCTAGTACGTCTTCCATTACCCCTTCCTCTTCCTCTTCCTCTAGCCATTCTAGGCTTTTACCTAAAAGTTAAATTATGTAGTTAGTTCTTGGTTTAGGATTTTAAAATTTAATTTCTACCATTGCAAAACATTCCCTTGTTTGAATAAATTGAAGTGAGCACAAGGCCTAGATTTGAACCTTCACTTTGATACCACATGTAATAACCCACCATATTTAACAAAACAAAATTTGACCATTCTCTTTTTTTTTTTTTTTGTTAAATTTAATCATTTCCATTTGATTCAATCACATACTCTGGGCATCCATCCATTTAGATTAGGCATTCATCCATTCGGAATGAGCATCTAACCATATGAGTTAGACACTTGTCCATATGGGACATAAGATTTCATCTATCCAATACAGGATAGGCATCTACCCATACGAGGTAGGCATCTATCCAAATCGGGATAAGCATCTACCCATGCGAGGTAGGCATCTATCCAAATGGGATAGGAGGTGCTTTGGCCAGAGACTTAGACTCATCAGGACCATTCGGGTCCTGAGCCACTCACTAAGTACTACACTCTTCTAACAGAAGTGTACCAAGGTTGCCGTCCTTAGGAGTAATTAATAACCTAATACAAGCTTGAATTCTGCCTCAGAATTTGTCTTAAAGCCTTTGGAAGTCAAGCGAATCCATACGGGATTCATTCCGAGTATGCATTGAATTACTTTTTCCAAATTAGTTATATTATCTTTCAAAATAGGATTCTTACTCAACCTTTCTTTACCAAGCCTAGACCCCACCCACGAATGCCTGAGTACGAGGGACAACTCCATCCCAAGACTGCCTACATACCCGCTTCGGTACAGGATCAGGGCATAAAGTATGTAGTTCTATTTTCTACTCTATGGTTTTATGTAAACTGATTAGTGGGTATGCAACCTTTTGTAGGGTCAATGTCCCAGACAGTTTCTCTGCGGTTGCTACCCACGATGGTAGCACTTAAGCAAAGGCTCAAGATGGCCTATTGCTTGTGGCCTAAAACAACTAGATCCTAATTCTTATCATGAGCGTCACCCTTGACCAATTGCCAATCAACAATAATTCTTTGAGATTAAATCAGTTTTATAAAAGCATTTCACTCATCATCCCTATAGGGGTTTACTATAGTTTAACTCAGCGAATGAAAGATCATTTAGAATTATCTTATTAAATTATCGATCCAAGGGGGATTACCTGCCCCTTGGATTTTAACATCCAAGTGTCCCTTATTACTCCCTGATGATTTATAGGGACGATGCCACAGATGTCATTGATGTAGCTTTATTAGGTGTTAAGTGCAGTAGTTCAACACAACAGCATTACTCGTAAGCGTGACCCAGAGGCACCGTATATACCGAACGCTACTAGGTTTTGGTTTTCCAACTTCCGTTATTTAATTTTCTAACTTATGATAACATCATGCTTGAAAATAAATTATGAATTTAGACATTGCAAGGCTCAATTAATCGAGATAACTACTTGATGAATTACATGGAATAAAAGCCATAACTAACATTCTTTATTATTCAAAACTTGAAATATAACTTTGCATAATAATAACGATTAGGAAACTTGCATAATAATAACGATTAGGAACTTGCATAATAATATTTAAACGTATAATTTGCATGAAGAAGGGATCACCAATAATTGAAATCAATGTAAAGACATTTGCATGAAGCAAAGGTAGGGTAAGTTGCATGCGAGAATATCGCTTATAAAACCATTAATCCCAACATAGAATTTAGCTCAAGTCATTTAATTGTTAAGTGGATATTAAGAGGATCTAAGTATCATCTAATATAAATTTGTTACAACTAGATATAAATCTAAAATTTACCTAAGTTTAAAAAATTTTATTAACTAAGATTTATATTTATATATAAAAAAAGGAATTTAAATAACTAACATTTTAAAACATATCTCAAAAAAAGAATTAACTTGGCCCTTCGATTAAGTTGAATTGGCATTAACAAGGGTAAAGGGGAGTGGGACCCCACGGGTCCCCTCCACTCTTCTGCGGCCATTATCGTAGCAGTGACCACAGGCTAGTGGGGGGGGTACCGTCACGGTACCACTCCCTGTGAAGTATTAACTTCGTCCTTCACCTACGAGCCGATACATACAGGCACTTTATCGTGCAATACAAACATCAATCACTTCACATAAATTTTATTAATATATAATGCATATATATATATATATATATATATATATATTATAGTTCATTCCAGGATATTGAATTGTATATATATAAAAAAAAAGAATACACAAACAGGTATGAATACATAAGAAGATATTAATGTAAGAGGGAATATCATATTAATCCTAGGGACGAAATATAATAGAGAAATAAAAATAACCAGAGAAGTAATTTGGTCCAGCGATGCACAGATTATTACTGAGGGATTATATTCTATTCCTCAACCAAAGTCCAAAGAGGGGGATAGAGAGTTGTTTACAGGAGATTATTTATTCTCAGATTTCATAGGGAGATAGTTTGTTCGACTGATATTCACATAGGTTCAGCTAATATTCACAGAGAAATTTTATTCGACTCATTTAACTAATATTCACAGAGATTCAGCTAATATTCATAGAGAAATTTTATTTATTCATTCACAAAGAGGGAGATTTATTTATTTTTATATTCAATATCATCTAAGAGAAAACAGAAAAGCAAAAATCTGATTTTCTACCTTTTAAAATAGATAAGATATGCAAAAGAGATCTGCATTTGCATAAAAAAAAGAGAAGAAACTATATCACTACATTTCTTAAAGAAACAAAAATAGATTTATTTATTTATTTATTTATTTTTCCTTCCTATCTAGAAATTGAGAAATGATTTCTTCATAATACTATATTCAACCAAGAATCTAAAAACTATACAAATTCCTCATATGATAAAAGGAGAGAACCTAGTTTTACTGAAGCTCGAAGTTGAATCCTCTAGCTATTCTTTGATCCTTCCTTGCAACTTTGAGAGAAACCCTTCAACAACAACTGAAAATTCCTGCAACCAAAATGAGACTAACAAAGAGAATCCTACTTCTAAACTTGGGAAATTTTTCTTCAAAACATAATCAACTCCCCTCTTTGAAACTTGCATATAATTTTATAAGAGAATTCCCTCCATTCCAATATCCAAAAATTTAATTAAAAAAAAGAGATTCTTTCCCAATTTTGGACTTCATGCAAATTGATTAGACTTAGTGGGAGGAGTTACATGCAAGGTGGTGGAGAATCCTCTAGAAGCTTCTTATTCTTCCTACAACATGTGCCATAATTGGATGTGGAAAATAAATAAATAAAAATTTAATGTATATTTTCCATGTGTGTGTGTGTGTGTGTATTATTATTTTATCCTTTTATAATATTCATTCAATCATTTAAATAGCTTATCAAAAATATAATAGAGTTTGTATTTTAAATCCAAAAGTGATAAAGGAGGGTTGTGACAGACATGTAAACAAGAATTGAGTCCATAACATAATATACAACATAGCAATGTCCTGTTAAAAAATAATGATTGGAAATAATTCAATTTGCCATAATAGATGGCCTTGCTATGATTGAACTGAATCTCTAGACAATATCATATATCAATATGATATGCTCCTTTGATGAGGATTCTTTGAATTTCTTGGCATGTTGTTTTATATCCTTCATTATTTAGTGGCCCTCCCTTATAGTTGTGACTCTTGGATGACAACATGTCTCTTGGCTACAATTGCACCTCATTAATGTCTAATCACCTCTTCTAATTCTAAATTGTGTTAACTCTAAACAACCCTTCACTCTATCAAACAAATGATCCTTCGTTGGTTAACGAAAAGCATCATTTCTATGAGGAGTGAAGGAAGATGATTCATGTAGTAATAACCCCAATTTGTATGCAGGGATAATCATAGGTTTGTACTCAACATTTCTCTTGATTTGCACTCATCTATAATCATGATTTGCTACTGTAACCATGGTTCAATGCTTGTACTCAATTCGTCCACCCACATATAGGTGTTCATATTGGGGAGGATATCCCGCGTGTCCTCTTCCACATTGTAAACTTGAATGCTTGCGCTTAATCCCTCCACCCACATAAAGTTTCTAAATATAAATTATTAATTCATTCAATTTATATTAAAAGAAAATATATTTTAAATATAGATTAACTAGAATACTTTTAATTAACTAGAACTGGTAGAATACTTTTATTAAACATCTATATTATATTACAATCATTGAATTTAGTAATAGATACTAATTATTTAATTTAATTAATTTAATTTAGTTATTATTTAAATAATTTAAACTATTACAATACTATATATGCAATTCATTTTAATTTAAGTTATTTAATTTAATTTAATTTATTTATTTTAATGTAATTTATATAATTTATTTAGTTTGATTTAAATATTTAATATCATTAAAGCTATTTAATTTACTTAATTTAGTTTAGATTATTTTTATTTAATTTTAATTATTTAAATTGTTTAATTTTATTTATTATTTGATTTTATTTATATTAATTTGAAATAAAATCTACTAAGCATTTTATTGATTTCTATTTATAAAGAGAGAGATTTAATTTATTTTCATTTAAGTTATTTAATTTAATTTAATAATTTACTTTATTTACATTAATTTGAAATAAAATCTAATATATGTTTTATTGATTTCTATTTATACTCTATAATGAAAATTCTAAATACTTAATTTGAAAGAACTCTTATTAAAACTGTTGACGTGATAAAAAATATTTAAATTATTATTATTTTTAATTTAATTTATTAGTTTATTTTTATTATCACTATTAAATATTGAACTGATTCTAACTTGTTACACTGTTACATGCACACTTTATTTTAATCATAAGATTTTTTTAATCACACATATCTATCAATCCCGTATTAATATGCCTCTCAGCGTATTATTTTAAATATTAAATATTGTTATTTTATAAAAAAAATGAAACGTCAATTTTATTAAATATTTATTTTATTCTATAAAATAAAATATTTTTAATAAATAAAATAATTTATGTATAATTAAAATAAATTTCTTATTTATATAAAATTATTTTGATTACTTGAGTTTTTTTTTTTTTTAATTTCATCAAGCAATACTTATACCATTCTCTATGTGTTCTTTGCATGCATAAGCACAACCATATGTAGATGCACTTAAAACTTACTTAATTATTAGGCCCAAGGCATATAACACTCAAATAATGCACAAATATATGTTAATAAAAAAACTAAAATCATATAATTTGACGTTCATATGAATGTCGTGTAATTAAAATAAATATCTAAAAATAAATTAAATACTTAAACTTAATACAATCAATTGATCTTTCGGCAATTTTATTAGATACCCAAAATTGCATCTCCCTTAAACTGTGAGCTGGGCGTAGTTGTATTCTGTTCTGGGTTTGAAAAAGCCAAGCTCTGCAACAACCCCGGGGTATTCTGTGTCCATGGCTAAGTACGGACAATCATCTACGATTTCAGTAATTAAAAGACATTGTCCCTGCACTTGCCATTAGTGATGTCTGAACATAGAGAGCAACTATGACTATGAACGTTACGGGGTTGGGTG
Organism: Cryptomeria japonica; assembly: GCF_030272615.1. Taxonomy (NCBI): domain Eukaryota; kingdom Viridiplantae; phylum Streptophyta; class Pinopsida; order Cupressales; family Cupressaceae; genus Cryptomeria; species Cryptomeria japonica. The sequence continues at coordinate 87,401,780 of NC_081407.1, forward strand.
CAGAAGGAGTGATAGATTATTGGAATGCGATTGTTTTATGAAATTTTTTAATTTTTTTTCTTTTTAACATTTAAGAATATAATATTAGTCATTATAGTGTTAGTTGATTGTGGTTGATTTATTATATCGTTAAATCTAGAAATCAACTACAATCAATAACATGGATTATGGAGATATAATAAATCTAATATACTGTTAATATTTAAATGATTTGAACTGTATTGTTGATTTTCTTTAATTTTTTATGAATAAGGTGTATATTACTTTTTATTGATAAACAAGATAATATACTATTTTAGAAATAAGTTAATGGTCATCGATTTCATCCTGTACTTTAGGCTTGGGACAAACTATCATCAATAGGTCCCAAATAATAAAAGAACCATCCTCATCTTGATATTTTCTAGATTGTTGAGCATGAACATGAGAAATTGCTTGCTCCAAGCAAGGAGACTTGTGAGAGTTTGGTCCTCCAAGAGCACCATGCCAAAGAGAAAAAAAAGGCAAAGAGTGACCGAGACGAATGAGACAATCCATAGGAAGCACAATCTACATAACTTTCTAATCAAGAGCCTTGAGATAGGAATTCAAAATCTCATTTGACAAATTGACCATAACCATGCCTATGCCCCAAAGGTGGGTGGAAGCACAAGCTAGGACTCTAGCAGTCATGCATCTAGAGCATTACTCCAAGGACCCAAAAGATCTTATAGATGTGCAACTTCTAATGCAAATTTGCAAGCTTGCACAAATATCTACATAAGTACATTAGAGAAAATTCGATCTTTAATATATAAAGAAAAATGAACATTAACCAGACAACTATAGAAGAAAGATAATTTTTTTCTTTCTAAACACTAAAGATAATTTCCACCCTAAAAGCTTGCAGAATGTGACAATAATTAAGAATGAGACTAGGTCAATTACCCAACAACACCAAATGCCATGTGAAGGGGCCAACTTTAAAAGTTTTTAATTAATCATGTATCCAACACCGACCTTCTTGAGATTTGGTACATAATGAAAAAATATTCTTGAGAGACTCCTACTATCCATTGTTAACAACTCCTCGGTGAGCTACATGAGAACCAAATAAAAGATCCTTTTAAATAATGCACCATGAGAAATGAGCCAATTTTTACTCAAGATTGATCACACAAATAGTTTGGAACACTGATGCTAAGTGCTAAGTAAAGACTAGAGGTGTCAACTATGGTTTAGTTGGTCCACCATTCGAAGATGAGACATGAGCCACAAGTATAGGGTCTTTAACTAAGAAATTGTATTTTAGTTTAGCATTTCCAATCTTTCCACTAAGGCTTGAAGAACCTAACCCCAATCTTATGAACCATATGGGAAGAGATGACAAAAAAGAATAGTTTGAAAGGTCTCCTAATATTCATTGAATGACTAGAAATTTATCTTTGATTTAGGCTAAGAGATAAAATTATTGGTGTTTTTGACTAGGAGATTACGAAGAGTTCAAATTCCTCTATTTAATGTTTGAACAAGGAATGAACCCAAGGGGATTTGATAAGATGAAAACTTTGATTAGATAAAACTAGAGACCACCATATAGATTTTTGATTAATTCAAAGGCCATGGAAGTCATTACAAACTCAAATAAGTCAAGGATTGATAGACTTATAAGTCTTCTAAATTATATAGGTAAAATAAATGTCTTGAATTATAGTAGGAACCTTCAAGGAAAGAAGAATATAGACACCAAGGCCTTTCCAAGCCAGTCATAATAGGAACTCCTAAAGAAATACGAAAGCCCAATGATAAAATTTTAGCCATCATTCACTTTCAAATATTTGATAATCCATTTAATATAGTTACTAATGCCTTACCTACATATCGAAAGAATCTAGGTAATCCATCAATAACATGATAGAGAACATAATTCCCAAGTAACACAATGAAAACCTTTATTCCTATTTAAAGAAGCCCAAATAAAATCCCTAAGAAGCTTCTCAACTTTAAAAAAGAGGCCTTAGAAGGGATCCAAAAAGAAGAGCATAAAAAAAGGTCAGTGAATAAAATTTTAGAGTACACATGGAATTTACTAGAATAAGGAATATTCTTACTAATCCAATAACTTAGATTAATTTATTGAAGAAATGACAACTTACTAAAAGCTAGCAGGTGATGCATAAAAGAAAAAGGGAATGCTTAAGAATAAAAAGAATTTTTTATGACTTATTTGTTTCCAACCAATAGAGTCTAATCACCAAGTTTTCAGAAGAAAAGAACAATGTGACAACAACCCCTCAAATCCTATTCGAATTCCAAATAATCAAACATAGAACTTTCTATTAACGAGCTAGCTCAGTGAGCTAACACCAACATCTTCAATCATAACATCCAACACTTCCAAGAAAACTTTGACCACCCAAATAGTGGCCACCATGACCAAGGTCGGTGGTCTTATAATATAGTGCAAGGCAATATTGCAATACTTTGCATGATACTCACATCAACACCTTGAAAAGGATATATTCTGATAGGGAGGTAGTGCAAGGTGGTTGCCAAGTGGCTAGAATGTTTACTAAATGAAAGTTTCTTGTTGTTTCAAGGTGTAGTCACCAAAATCAGAGTGCAAAAATCTCAAAGGCAATCTAGCAACTCTCCTTGTTCCACCTCCCTAAGTCAAACTCTCCTTGGTTACTCAAGGGCTTCAACTCCATAGTTGTTGTCATTCTTTCAAGTGCTACAAAACCAACTTATGAAGTCAAACTCACCAAATATGTTGGATTCATGTTATTTTAACCTATTTCAACTTAATTTGTTGGGTTTCATGCTTTTCAACCTTCTTTGGCATACCCGATTTGACAAAAACCTAGTTTTAGGCCTAAAACGGGCTACTAGGAATTAGCCCTCCTTTTGGGGTTTTGTGCTCACCCTGCTCAAACGGTGGACTTCCAAACAAAAATAAGTTGAAATTAGGACACCCTTTTGGGAGTTCTTGAAGATTTTCTAAGTCTCAGGGTCTCCTAGGCCTTCTCCGTGACTGTCCCAAAAATGGGTGAAAAAGGAGGGTTTGGTAGGGTTTTGATGGTGAAAATCAACCTTCAAGCTAGAGACCTCCAATATGAAACAAGAAACCTTATTTATATCATGCTATTGACTAATTAGGCCACAATAAGGAATATTTACACCTCAAATATTGGAGAACAAGATTTTTACAAAAAGTTGCTCATAAGGAGTGAGCAACAATTGACAACTTTTCCATTCTTGCTTTCTACAAACACATCTTTGCTTAAATAGAAATTACATTCCATCATGTAAACATGTATGTCATTAGAGACATGTCATTAGAGACAAGAGGGAACCATAATAGCCTGGCACAAAAGTATTAGGCAATTACAAACAATGGACCATTCACTGTCAAAACTATCACTACACTTTTGCCCTTTCACTGTTTTTTCCTTTTCAACCTACACTTAACCACTGTTAAAACACCTTTTTAAAGTTTTGATTGGTGCTTTCTATCAATTCTCTATCCTTGTTTTCTTTTTTTTCTTCAAACATGCTATTTGGAAAAGGAAGATTACAATAACCAATTCATTTACAATGCAAAAATCAGTCGTAATTGACTGTGACAGCCTGTCGGGCGTTACAACCTTGCCAAAGGGACCATTGACTGATCTTGGCAATCACAAACCCATGGGCAGGGTCAAAAGCCACTCCTTGTTCTTATTTGCAAACAAATTAAGGAGATTCAAGGTTTTACAAACACCAATGTATGGTGGAGAGCAAACAATTGAATGGAAACTAATCACCAAAACAGTGACTCACTGTTTTTGTTTACAATTTGCACAAACTGAAAATGCTACCTTCCTTCTCTTGGCTTAGAAATCCTCTTAGCTTTCACTTAAAATCTTGGACAACAAGACAAGTTTGTCCACCTGAAGAATGCATTTGCAATGGAAGAGCAAAGCATCAAACCTTTACAAGACCCTAGCCAAATGGCACACTTGCCTAGGGCTCCATGGCCACAAAACTCCTTGCACCTGCATTCTTGAAAACAAAACATGTATTTACATAATTTACAAGTTGACCAACTGGTTCTTGGGAAGCCATGAACATTTTAGGACTTCAAGAAGCCAAGTTGGTCAAGCATCCTTGCCAATTATCTAGACAAGGCAGTGAAACTGTCAAAACAAACTAATTTTACTACAAACTCAAAACTTGATGAAATTAGATGCCACTAAAGGGAAAATCATAAGAAAACATAATAGAATCTTAAAATGCAAGAATAGTATGGCCAAGTACAATAGGTGTACGGACCGTTGTTCACATGGAGTTAAAAACTAGGGAAAAACCAAGTAAAACTAGTGCAAACTTGTAAAATGCTTCATAAATCCACAAAATCAACCCTTACAATGGTTCAAACAGGAGAATAAATACCTCCACAAATCAGTTATCCACCTGTATGGACAGATACATGTCCAAGAAAACATATTTGACATTTTTATGTCTAAAATGAAACCTTTTAATGCCTAGATGATGCAAGGTTGACCTCCAAGACTAACAATCACCTAAAAACACTTCTCACACCTAAAAACAAAACATTAAACATGTCTAAAACCTTTTCAAAACAAAAACACATCAAAAACTCACTTTTTATAACATTTTGCCAGGCAACTCCAAAACTCGCAATTTAGGGCAAAAAGATGAAAACAGGAAACCTGACCACATAATGAGTTCAAAACTCATCCAAACAACTTAGAACAATTCAAAATCAACTTAGACAAACTTTCCAACTCAAAACTAAGAAAAATCAAACATGTGATGAAAATGAAGCTAGGTGCTCCTGCACCAGATTCATATCCATACACATGCATTATCTATGCATATGTGTGGGTATGAATATATCTTTATCCCTCTCTACACACACATTCATATACATATATACATTCATATACATATATACATGTAAATACACACACACACACATATATATATACGTATATACATACATAAATAAAAACATACATGCATACATACATATATATACACATACATATATATATGGTCAATACCTAGTTCATGGTTGAAACCCATTCCCAAAAATCTAGGAGAGAAGCTAAAGAGGCTCAAGAGTCCATAAACATGAGTGCCTATGAGTATGACAATGATGTCCTTTTCCAATTCTGATCATACTACATTACCTAAAATGGATGCCTATAGAAACATTTCAATACATTCAATAGAAGTGGAAGACTCCATTATGGATGCCCGTTTCAATCGATTGGTTGAGGAAAAAATGAGGAGGGATAGATAATATTTCTTACAAATGATGGCACAAAGTGGAGCCAAGATACCTCATGATTTCGACATGTCTCAAATAATGGAAAATCGACCTTTGCAACAAACTCACTCCAACATGGATCAAAGGAGGCCTAATAGTGGAGGAAATAGAGGACCACATATGGTGCCTAAATCACCATCATCTTTGTTTCAAAAACCAGAGGTCCCATACACACATGGTCAAGCATATGATACTCACCTTCGCAGACCATTATGCAAGCCTTATGCAGAAAAATATGCTCAATCACATACCAATGCTAAGGATCAACCACCAAAGCAATTGGATATTCAAAGGCATGCTAAAAATTTGGACACAAGGAAACCCCACGTCAAATTTGGGGGAAACACACTAGAACAAACTCATGACATTCCTATAGAGTATGGTATACATGGACAAAGCAGATATGTCATTCCTCAACATGACTCTATACCAAGTGGTCCATATACATAGCATCATTATAGACCTCCTCCATATGAACATGTGTATGATCAATATCATCCGTATATGCAACATGCTTCTCCACCCGATGGTTCAGGCATGGGGTATGGTCCAAGAAGTCGGTCTCCACCTAAGAATAATTTGGAGCAACAAATCAGGGACTTACAAAAGAAAATGGAGGACATAAGTACACCGAAGCCAACATACACAATGAGAGACATATGTCCTTATCCATTTGACAAGAGCATTCCAATACCTCCTTTTCCTACACACTTTGTGACAAATAAGTTTGATAAGTATATAGGAAAAGGGGATCCTAAGGCATACATAAGACAATTTTTCACAGCTTGCATTGAGGTAGCTTCAGAAGAGACATATTTGATGAGATTATTCCCGCAAAGCTTAGGAGATCAAGCTATGGAATGGTTCTCCCAACTTCCACCTGGAATTAATTCATGGGGTGACTTAGTTGAGGCATTTATCCAACATTTCTCATACAACATAGGGACAGACATATCAGTCACTACTTTGTGCAACACTAAGAAAAAAGATGGAGAGTCTTTTTCATCATTTTTACAAAGATGGAGGAATCTAGCTAGCAGATGCTCTTGTGAAATTCCACAAAAATAAATGGTAGAGATGTTCACTCAGAATGTTAACAAAGACATTGGTTATGACTTGAGAAAAGCTTTCTTATCCACCTTCAAAGACGTCATTGAAAAAGGCTTAGAAACAAAGAAGGTCCTAATTGAACAAGGCATCGTCAAAATATTCAAAGAAAACAGAGATGAATTTAAAGCAAAGACAAGCCAAGATTTTGGAACAAAAACAAGAACACAGTCAATGATGGTGTTGTTGATGCCAATACAGTGCGACCCAAAATCATTTTTTCGGGATCAAGCTCTACAAACAACCAAGTGAATACTCAAACAACTTCCAAATCATGAAGGAAGTACACCCCATTGGGAGAACCACTTGAGTCAATTTTCAAAAAGCTAGTGGCAAACAAGATAATGACAATTCTAGATCTACCTCCATATGAGCCAAAAGTCAAACCAAATTGGTGGAATGATGATGAGTATTGTGAATTTCATAAAAGCAAGGGTCATAAGACAGGAAATTGCCATCGACTGAAGAACATCATACAAGATCTCATTGATAGAGGTAACATTGAGATTGAAGGACACTCATCCAACCAAGAACATGAAATGTTTAAGGAACCATTCCCAAACCATGACAAGGGAAAGTATAAAGCCACATATGAGAAGACCAATTATACCAGAGCATCTTATACCTATGATTCAAATATCAATCACATTTCGATGGACAATTATGTCTCTACCATTATCATCAAGGACAAAACGTCTGAGACTTCTACCCAAAGACTCAAGATTGTACTAAAAGGCATTAGATCTTCTTCCAAACCTACCTCTAAATGTAATGTTAGAACTCATCGAGGTAAATTCACCTTGCAAGGTGTTCCAGCTAAAAACAATTCAACCTGAGTATGACCTTGTAGAACCATTAGGGAAGACACACACGCTCATCTCCATCCTTGAGCTCTTACACATATCCCCCACACATAAAGCCATTCTTGATAAAATCTTGAGAGACACTTTTGTCCCCACTGATCTGAATGTGGACCAGTTTCAAGCCATGATGGGATACCTTTCCATTCCACACTCCCTTACATTCACAGAAGCCGATGACGCCTCTATAATTCAGCCACATAATGCACCGTTACAAATTGAAGCCTTCATACACAAACATTGAATAAAAAAAGTCCTGATAGATGGAGGAGTAGGTCTAAATATTTGTACATTGAGCACTATTAAACAATTGGGATATTCTGAAAGGGTTGTGAATGCTACAAACAAAATTACCATCAAAGCATATCATGATGAAGAGTGTTCATCCAAAGGCACAGTCACCTTACCTCTCAGAGTTGGGCCAGTTACAAAAGATGTGGTTTGTCAAGTCCTAGACCTGGATCTCACATACAACATATTGCTAGGACGCCCATGGATTCATGAGATGAGTGCAGTCCCATCTACATATCATCGATGTATCAAGTTTCCACACAATGGAGTTGAAGTGACTGTCAAAGCTAACCCAAATCCATTCATATATTGCAACAATCTGCGACCTAGATTAGAAATAACAATCCCAGTCAATCAAGAAGCTATTCCTTCATCAGCATATGTGGATCCAGAATCATTCAAAGCTTCTACATCAAAACAAGCAGAGATAAAAGAAAAGTTCAAGATTAAAGACATGGGATGTGGTGAGTATATCTTTCATGTTTATCAACTCCCCCTATCTCCTAAGGTATACAATCAATAGGAACAACCTACAAACAATTTGCAATATCAAGGAATTGGGTGTGAACCACCTAGTGTTGTGGCTACTAAGTCTAAATGCAAATATCCTCTAGTGGTGCAAGCATCTCTTGATATCAACAGTCCTAAGAGTGGTTCCAACAAAGAATCTATTGAGTGTATTTCCACCCCTCTTGAGAAATCACATAGCTTTACCATTTCATCCACTCATTCCATTTCCACTCCACTCCTAGACTTGGATCAACAAGAATCACAAAAGCCCTTAGTAATTGGGGATCAAAAATCAAGCTTTCAAAAGAAAAATCTAAAAGTCAAAAATAGAGAAAAGTCCTTCAATCCAAATCAAAATCAAAATCTATTGGACTCTACAAAAATCAAAGTCACGGATAAAAATCCTATGAAAGAAAAAGGGCAAGAGATGATCTTCCCTAATATCAAAATAACTGGGGGCAAAAGTTCTACAATTTTAATTCAAAAAGAATACTTGTTGATCCTAAGTCTCCATCATGCTATCCTACTTTCACTTCTTTTCGCAAGCATAAGCCTTCATAACTCATCCACTTGTTCCACACATCCTTTCCCTTCTAGTGATACATCATGGACCTTTAATGGAGCTTCCTCAAAGGACTTTGTTATCAGGGATGCCCAAACTTCTTTAGGTGACATGCATACGGGCCTATGTTGTCCATACTCTACTAATTCTACCTCAGTTCCTTTATCAAGGAAGACAGTCACTCGAGCTACACATTATTTAGTCAAGGAACAATGTAGTTACAATCATAAAGTAAAGCCTCGCACATTTGAGGTAGGTAACTTAGTTCTTAGAGAAAATTCTAAAAATCAGCAAGACAAAGAGAAGGGAAAATTCAAACCAAATTGGCTTGGTCCTTACATCATCACAGCAGCATATGGATCTAGTGCATATCAGCTCTCAACCACAGAGGGCAAACCTTTGGAGGATCCTATCAATAGCATGCACCTTCGCAGGTTTCACACATAGCTCTTCAGAATATCCTAATTCAAAAATACAAAAAAAACATAAAAACATAAAAAATCGTTACTTGGTGAAAACCTGGCAAACAGGCGCCTTGTGACAAAAGAAAATTTGAAAAACAGAAAAATATTTCATCCAACGGTGAAAACCACTTCGGTGGCTCCCTGGGCAAGTACCATGGTGAAAACTGGGTCACCAACGTCATGCGTAGAGACATTGCTCCTCCCTCCTTTAGGATTCAATTTCATCCTTCACTTTGCACACACTCATAGCCTATTCATCCACAATAAACCTTACCCAATCCCATCATAGCTTGTTATTGATCTACCCAAGATTGGTTAGCCATTCATAATAAATCGGCTCCTATCTATGGCTAAGGGAAATCCTACGTCTAGTGATGGGTGTGGGATTGAGAGCATCACACTTTCTAAGGAATACTATTTCTTCCATTTTCCTTCAGTCTATCCGTGCACAATCCACAATAAAGCAACATCTGCATCGCCAATCCGCAATAAAGTTTCGTCTTCTCCATAATAAAGTATCAGTTTCATGGATTCAGTGCTACCTATCCTTTTTGTGAAAGTAAACATTGTGACCACAATCAAATAAGACTTATACAAGTGACAAGAGATACTAAACTTGAGGACTACAGTGGATGTTGGTGTCAAGTCTTGGTGTTATTTTGATTTTATCTTTTAGTGACATGTCTTTTAGCTTTTCCAGGATGTCTCTGACTAGAGATTCTATCTCCAGGACTAGAAAAGAAAGGATGGGGTATCGTCACCTATTTTCTTTGCTATCTACAAATTGTCTCTTAGTAATGCTATGACTTGTCCAAGGATATGAGGACAATGTGAGTCTAGTATGAACTGGGGCATTCTTTGTTTGCAACTGTCTTATCTCCATGCAAGCGGGTATAATAACTTTCTGGGTCGAACATATGCCTTGATTGTCATAACCTACTTGTCATAATAAAGCTCAATGATGATAACGCACAAGAAGCTCTTTCACTTTCATATCTTCTATCTTCCATCCCCATTTCTCGATTGACTTCCATCGTCTTTCTTGAGTCCGTGTAACCTGCTATCACATGACTGAGTATAATGACATGCCAAAAAAATTTGCATTTCATGTAGTTGCACCTGCATTACCACATATTAAGCATTTCATACATACATATAGATATCACAATTGCACCATATCTTGCACACAACACATGTAAGCAATCTTACATTCTCATCATGTAAATAGTTATTTGCATCATCATATTCATTTGCATTTCATACATTCACATTTGCATTGGCATAACATATAAAAACATAAAAGAACAAAAATATTGCATTTCATTATGTACATATTTGCATCTCTTTCATAACCATCACATAGAAACATACATCATGAAACATCTCATCACATAGGTACACATGCATATAGCTGCCGCAAAGAATCATCTTATATATATCTCAAAATCATAAGTGTCATGATACAATGATGTCAAAATCATATGACTACAATCACCCGAAGGTGTCTACATCATCATACAAAATGGTACAAAACTGATACATAGGGAGCCCTCTAAGGCTATGATGAACTCCCTCCCTTAGAGCCACCTGGCCTCAACAGAGTCTGAGCCCTGGAAGGACCCGCCCCAAGATCATCTCTCCTAGCCCCTGTGTCCTCTACAGCCACCCCTAGTGTCACCCTATCCAGACAGAGGAACCCACTGATCACTCCTACTGGTAGTGCCAATCCTGTCATGGTTATCATGTCCCATGCCACGTGTCCAACCCTCATCTCTAGTCTTGGATCCTAAAACACTCGTCTCACTGCATCCTTGTCTCTGTCTCGATCGTAAGGAACTAACTCCCCATTGATCGGTATCCTTAGAATCATGTATACATCCTCTAAGGTGACTATCATTTCACCCATCAGCAAATAAAAACTGCAAGTCTCTGAGTGCCATCTCTCAGCTAGCACAGGCAACAATCCCATATTCGCTCGAAACTCAGACACATACAGAATATGGCACAAGCCCATAACCTCACTTGCTGCTCTATCCTCAAATATCAGCTCTAGTCATAACCTCTGAGTCGATGGGAATCTCTCTCGTGACTCTAGCATAGGTAGGTACTCCTACAGTCAAGAAAATCGATCATGTCAGTCAAAGTAGCATTCACTGTTCATCACAAAATGCTGCTTATTATCCTAGTGCTTATATCTATCATATGGCACTCTATCCTAGTGACACTCACTGTTCATCATAAAGTGTTTCTCTTTATCCTAGTGACACTCATTGTTCATCACAAAGTTTTGCTCTTTATCCTAGTGATACTCACTAATCATCACAAAGTGTTGCTATTTATCCTAGTGGTACTCCTTGTTCATCACAAAGTACTACATGTTTTTGCACTCTTTGTTCATCACAAAGTGCTGCTCATATTTGCACTCCCTATTCATCACAAAGTGCTGCTCATTATAGTACTCCCTATTTATCACAAAGTACTATGTCTTGGTACTCCTTGTTCATCACAAAGTGCCTTGATCTATCATATCCTAGGGCCTCTTCTTGAGTGTATCCTCTTAAGTAGTTTCCTAATTGGCAACATATGTTCTATCACAAAATTGTCAATCCTAGCCCTATTTGCTATTTTAGTCTTCCCTAGAGGACCTACTTGAGTGTATCCTCTTAGCAGCTTATCCAATTGACAGCGTATGTTCATCACAGAACTACTGATTCGACCTAGAAGACATAAATGCACATTTATGACATAAACGCACTTACATATTGCACAGACACACCTGACATAAACACAGACGTGCCTAAGCATTTTTTGACCTTGTTTAACATATTCTAAAATGCATTTATTGCACTACCTAAGATGCATTAATGATAACATTTATTGTGACAAAGTACAAGGAGGTTTTGCGGTACTTATCGGCTCTCCTACATCTGCTGGCCTCTGAAATCAGCGAGCGTGATCGAATCTATGCACCAATACCATCATTGTTGACTATTGTTGCTCTATTCTCTCTCTGCACTCTGATCTCTTGGATGTGTGGATGACAATGAGGATGTATTCCCCTCATGGTCTATCTTATAGAATGCCCTAGCCCTCGTCTCCCGAGTCAGTCTTCTTTATCCCGTGACTCTATCACTCTATCCTATCTTGTCATTCCTTTCTAGTCTTTCTTTCTTATCGAGAGATTGTTTGCGATCTTTTCAGACATTTTCATCCACTCTCTCGAGGGGGCATATCATTCCCATCTTGGGGCAACTTTGTATTAGTTCATCTTATCTTCTTTGAAACAACGTGATAAGCTGCATTGTCTCAAAGAGGGGCAAAATGTAGACACCTAAAATTGTCGAGTCTAATTAAATAAATATCTTTATTTATTTAATTACTTTAGCCTAATTCTTCTATTAATTAAATAAATCTTTATTTATTTAATTAATTCATTTATCCTCTTCTAGCCTTATTTCTCATTTAAATAAATACATTTATTTATCTAAATTACCCTTTTCCTAAATTAAATAAATATCTTATTTATTTAATTGATCCCAATTCCTCTATTAATTAAATGAATCTTTATTTATTTAATTAATTAATTAACCTTTTCTACCCATCACACATGTCATTCATCTCTTAATTCATACACTACCTACCCCTTTCATTATTTTCTTATTTTCTCTACCTACCCTTTAATCATAGCCGGCCTCTTTTACACCTCTCAATCTTATCCCTCCATTTCTTATAGTGTCTTCTATATAAGGAGATGCATCCTTGATTATCAAACCCTCACTATGCATTCAGCCCTGATGATTACTTGACTACACTATGCTTTTGAACTTTCATATGCGATCCTACTTGCAACCACATTTCCGTTCTTTGTTGAGCTCTTGTGCACATATAAAATCTGAGAGCAAATATATCAAGCAAGATCAATGGAGATAGGAAGAATGGAGATCCAAACCCTATTGGACATGTGATGGTATAATCTTTGTGATTTCATTTGATTTGCATTGTCTTAGGTAGTCTTCATATGTTATGGTGGATCTTTGTTGTTGTTAGGCTAGGGTTTTGTGGTTGAATTCATTTAGTCTTTCAATATTGTTTTATCCATTTTCACCATAAACACATATACATATACATGTTGGCAATATTACACTATAAGGATATTGAGAAGGTTGTTGATGATTATGGACATAACTGATTAAAGATGTTTTACTATCTTGATATTATTATTTTGTCATTGATGTCAAGAAATTGATTTTCTAATTCAGTATGATGTTGCCATATCTTGAGAAATATGATATGAAGATTATAAAGTAGTCGGTAAAGACACAGGAAAGAATATGATGAATAAAGCGGATAAGTTATTCAATGGGCAACCACTACCGAGTTAGACAATGATGAGATCTTGATGTTTTAGATTGTTTGAACATCATACATATGTTGTAAAATGTAAAGGTTAATACTATACTATGTTATCAGGCAAGGAACCTAGTCGGTAAACCCTAAGGTTATTGCAGTCAGTTAATGAAGATAGAATGTCTACCGAGTGAAGTTTAGTATTCACCGAGTTGTAATCGAGCAATAATAGAATGCATTAAATGTTTACATGTGATATTTAATGAAAGAAGCTGATGAGCTAGAGCGGATCAATGATTGGTAAGCCATGGAAGAAGTTTGTTAACGAATCTAAGGTAATGGAAAGTTGGCAAGAAGATCTAAAGCTCAGATTGAACCGCATTACCCTAACACAAGTTCCAAGGTGGGGTAAAACATTTTCAGATCAAAAGACACAATGAACCTAGACAAGATTGCAGATATGATGGCTATGATTGATCATGGGAAATGTGATCAAGGAGATTAAGCGGTTAGAAGATTATTTATAAATAGGAAACTGTTGATAAACAATGTATGCAGGCAAGTGTATGCACAGGGATGCTACATAGTGATTACCGAGCACATAAGCTTGAAGACCTGTTAGAATAACAGAGTATTGATGCCCAATAGATAGACAAGATTAGTTCTATGTCTATATTGTATTGAACAAATAGGAATCTGCTTTAGCATTTTAGATGTGAAGTTGCAGATAGATTGTATTACTATTATTTTGTGAAAGTGACAAGAAATCTCTTAATTGAGTGGACTTAATAGTCTTATATGTAAATCCTGTAACAAGGTGACATTCTTATTGAGTGTTTGAAATCCTTTGACACGGTTACTTCTAACAAAGTGAAGATCCTAACAGATCTGAGGGAAATCCCTTAACCGGGTCACATCTAGCAATGTGTTTGTAATCTTTAATAGGATTTGCTTTTAACCGAGCATACTCTAGAAGAGTATATTTCTTAGTGGGTCCGAAATCCCACAGTGGTTTTTCCCTTATTGGGTTTCCACGTTAAATCTGGTGTTATGAGGTTTATATTGTTCATATGCTTTTGAGTTTGCATGTTTGACATTTTTTGCTTATATGACTGATATATATGTTACCGAGGTTGAATCTGATGTTTTTATGGATGATTAAGTTTGTATGATTCACCCCCCCCCCTCTCATCTTGTTGGCTATTAGATCTGTACTTATATTAAGTATCAGAACTATCAATACATATACATACATACATACATACATATATATATACATACATACATATATACATATATATATACATACATATATACATATATATATACATACATATATACAAATATATATATATACATACATATATATATATACATATATGTATATACATATATCTATATATATACATACATATATATGTATATACATATATACACACACACACATATATATATACACACACAAACACACACACACACACACACATATATACATGTGTATATAGATATGTGTGTGTGTGTGTGTGTGTTGTTGTTGTTGTATTGTTGGTATTGACAAAACCAGTTAATCTAGAGAATCAGTATATGTGCTAAGATTTCTCATTGATGTCCAACACTTACTGGTGAAGACAATAATTGGTGAAGTGGTATAGGTAGAGTGGTGTTCTTTCAATAAGAAAAAGTGATGACTTGCAAACATATGGAAACAAAATTGGCAATGAAAGATCAAAGGTTCAATCAACTCAAGGAAAGATAGACTAAGCCAACCGGTCTATCATTTAGGAAGATCGGTCACTCTGATGATGATGAAGTCACAAAAGGTGACTCGGGCAAGAAAACTTGAAGTTGTATGTAAACCGGAATCACATTGGCAAACAGGGGAAGAGACTTCATGCTATCACAACAAACCGACAATCAAAGGATGAACTGGTAATATAGAAGTGCAGTGGCGTACTAGTACACCGGTATGACAGAAGGAAGACAGATGATCACCATAAGTTTCAGAGCGGTGATTGGTTATTTAGTTGTGGTGGTGAAAGATGAGTTGGTGAGCTTGTGTCTACACCAAATCACTTGTTGGTGAGGTCAACTTCAGTTATCATGCAATCAATCATGATTACCGGTGGATTTTTTGGTTTGCACTTAATTGACCGAACATGACCCAGAAGTTACTATCTTTAGGAGATGCGGTGGCAGAATTTTTTCAACATGGCGGAATTGTTGTAAGGAGTGCAGATAAAGAGTGGGAGATTTTTGAATTTGAAATCTTCTGAAATCCATGATTTCTTTGATTGAGGGAACACCTGAAAGTATTGGCAGAAAATATATAAAGTGTTCTTGAGTGCATTCAGAAGATTTTGATCGTGAAATTTGCAAAAAGAAGATCTTGTTGAAGGAGATCTAAAGTGAAGAGAAGAGAGAGAGGAAGTGCTAAGAGGTTTTATCATAGTAGAGTGTGTTTGAGGTAGATCAACAGAGTGCAAATCTGAAGGACAAAGAACTTGCAGAATGCAAAGCCGAAAGACGGAGAACCGAAAGAGTGGAGAGCCGAATGTCAGAGGATCAACAAAGTGTAGTGTTGAGGGACAAGTAAGAGGCTGAGTAAAGAGCTGAAGGTGTAAGAAGAAAATTGGTGTTGTGTAGAGAAGAGACAACTGGTGTGAATTGAGTGTGATGCATATTGAGATCTAATCAAACTATCAGTAGCTAATTCAACAGATCATCCATCTGTTGCTTTCTAACCACTGCAACATGAATCCCTTAATCGGGTGACATCTTAATTGATGTTCTTGTCCTTTAACCAGGCTACCTTTAATAGGGTAAAGGCACTAACTGGCCTTGAACAAAATCCCTTAGCCGAGTGGCACCTAATAGTGTCTTTGTAACCTCCTAATAGGGATGGCTCCTCACTAGGCGCACTTCAGAAGTGTAGAAATTTTGTGTGTTCCTACTCACACCATGGTTTACTCCAATTTGGGATTCCATGAGATAACTTCTTGGTGTCACTGTCAACTTTTCATGCTTTCATATTTTACTTTAGTGATTAAGTATATTGTTGGATATTATATGAATGCAGATTTAAGTTAAAAGTTTAATTGTGAAAATTTGATCAAGTGCTAATTCACCCCTCCCCTCTCAGTACTAGTTGGGAATAACAATTGGTATGAGAGCATCAGATTCTTAGAATTGGAAGAAGCTTAATCATCTTAAGGAAAGATCCAAGATGATGCGTAAGGAGGGTCCTAAGCTCTCTAAGGAGAATTACACCTAATGGTGTGGAAGAATGAAACTCTATCTAAGATCCCTAGGTGAACACTACTCGAATAATGTGATCATAGAGTACAATGAACCTTCATGGACTCTTACTCCAGATTGGATCAAGGAAATGCAAGATAATACTATTGCTATGGATCTAATTGTCAGCACTCTTTCTAATAATGAATTTGTTGAGGTACAAGATTTTAAAAGAAATTTTTAGATATGGAATAAGTTGAAGACAGTCTATGGGGGAGATCGTCATGTTCAAAAGGCCAAAGTAGATAGCCTGAGAGGAAAATATGATGAGATGAGGATGCAGGAAGAAGAAAACATAAAGCAGTATAGAAAAAGGATAAAGGATGCAGTAAACTCCATTTAAACTTCTAGAGGAAAGCTTAAGGAGGATGATGTGGTTAGAAAAATCCTGAGAACCTTGCTACCACAATATGTCATAAGGGTCTCTGCTATCCAGGAACTCAGATCCTTGGGAACAGTCAGTGTAACTCTTGACTCATTGATCAGTAAGTTGACTACTTTTGAATTGAGCAATTATGACAACAACGTACCAAATATTGATGCTACCTTCAAAGCCTCCATGATGCATGCACAAACAAGGAGAAGGAAATAAACTGGTAGTATTTCTACTTCAAGAACCAATCATTCCCATGAAAGTGACAATTTTCTATCTAAGGAACAAGAGCAAGATGAAATTGAAGCTCTATTGGCAAGAAGATTTCCAAGAGGAAAAGGAAAGTACAAAGGTAAATTACCCTTAAAGTGCTTCTCCTGTAATAAGATAGGTCATATTTCTTCAAGATGTCTGGACAATGATAGAGACAAGAAGGATAATTTCAAAGGCTACAAGGACAAGAGAAAGAAGGAGAGTTATCTTGTAGAAGGAGTCACTGGTGAAGAATCAGAAGGATTTGATGGAGATGGCATTGCATTTGTGGTAGTTAAGGAGGACAACATAAAGGAGGGATATATGGCATTGCTCTCTACCACAAACCGGTATGGATAATGGATGATCGATAGTGGTTGCACTCACCACATGACTAGTGACAAAAACAAATTCCTCAACATGGAATATTGTAATGGAGGAACTGTGAAATTCGGAAATGATGCTCCTTGTATAGTAAAAGGTAAGGGGTCTATATCCTTGAATAATAAGACAAATTGTGATGATGTCTATTGAGTAAAAGGGTTAAAATACAGTTTACTACTTGTGTTGCACAACTTAAGAATAAAAGTTACTAGTTAGAATTCAATAAAGGAATATGTAAAATAAATGATAAATCAGGAAGTCTGATTGCCACCGGTAAATAGACAAGAGGCAATTTGTTTCATCTAGACACCATCATAGGTAGTTGTCTAATGTCTAAGGTTGAAGACAGTTGGTTGTGGCACAAAAGATTGTGTCATGTTAACTTTGATAGAATAGCAAAAGTCAGTAAGGCAAAATCTGTTAGAGGTATGCCTAACATAGTGAAACCTGAAAATGTTATGTGCAAAAGGGTGTCAACTAGGAAAGTTGGTCGGGTCTAGTTTCAGCTTGGTAAAACCTTTTCATCTGAAAATGTGTTGGACTTAGTTCATATAGACCTATGTGGTCCCATGAGAACCAAGATTTTCTATGGAGACCAATATTTTAGGTTGTTTGTGGATGACTTCTCAAGAAGGATGTGGGTTGTATTCTTGAAGGAAAAATCAAAATCCTTTTACATGTTCAAGGTTTTTAAGGCTCGAGTAGAAAGAGGAACTGGTAATAATATGAAGTGTCTAAGATCAGATAGAGGAGGAGAGTTCATATCTCAAGAGTTCATGAATTAAGGTGTGGAACAAGGGATTATGAGGCAAATGTCTGCACCTAGAATACCTCAGCAAAATGGAGTTGTTGAAAGAAGAAAAAGAACTCTTATTGATTGTGAAAGGAATCTAATGATACAAAAGGACATTCCACATATCTTTTGGAAAGAAACAATAAGCACCATTGTATACACTTTGAACTAGATACAGGTAAAGAAAGGGACAAATAAAACTCCCTATGAATTATGGAGTGGATACTCACCTAGTGTTTGTTATTTCAAAGTATTTGGAAGCAGGTTCTATATCAAGAGGGACGAGTACACTGGAAAATTTGATCCCAAGAGTGATGAAGGAGCCTTCTTAGATTACTCAACAAAGAGAAAGGTATACAAATGTTTAAACAAAAGGACTGGTAAGATTGTGGAAAGTGCAAATATCAGAGTAGATGAATACTCTGAGAAAAATGAATAGGATTGTAAGAGTGAAGCAGATGACTATAAATAGTTCGAGTACAATGTACCGGTGGAACCTACTGAAGAAGATCTTGTTGAAATGGCTAATGAAGAAGCCTGTGAAGTAGAACCTACACAACAAATAGAAGAAGCTCTGAGGAGTGAACCGGTATTGGCTAAGTATGTCAAAATAAATCATTCTATAGAAAATATCATCAGTAACAAGGATGCATGAGTTCTAGCCAGAAGAAGAGAAAGAGAGAATAGATATATGCTCTCCATTTTTGAGCCCAAAACAACAAAGGAGGCTCTAAAAGATGATGACTAGGTCAAAGCCATGGAAGAAGAACTGGAGCAAATTGTGAAAAATGATACATGGACTCTAGTGCCCAGACTAGAAAACAAAAATGTAATAGGCACCAAGTGGGTGTTCTAAAATAAAATGGATGAAACCAGTAAAGTGATAAGAAACAAAGAAAGATTGGTCTATAAGGGCTATGCTCAAGAAGAAGGTTTGGACTATGGAGAAACCTTCGCACCAGTGGCTAGGATGGAAGGGATCAAACTTTTGTTGGCCTATACTGCTTATAAATTTTTAAAATTTTACCAAATGGATGTCAAATCTGCATTCTTAAATGGGATTTTATTGGAAGAAGTATACATAGAGGAACTAGAAGGGTTTGCATCTAAAGATGGAAGGGATATGGTATGCAAGTTGCAGAAGGCTCTGTATGGGTTGAAACAAGCACTGAGAGTTTGGTATGAGAGGTTACACTCATATCTGCTAAGCATAGGGTTCAAAAGAACCATTGATAACGAGTGGAGCTGAAGGAAAACACCTAATTGCTAAGATCTTTATAGATAACATCATCTTTGGGGGAGATGACAAGATGAGAAGAAGATTTGTAGAATAAATGAAGCAAGAATTTAAGATGTCTATGATTGGAAAGATAAATTTTTTTATTCGCCTGCAAGTCTTTCAACTAAAGAATGGAATCTTCATCAGTCGGACTAAGTACATAAGGGAAATTCTGAAATTTTTTGGAATGGAAGATTGCAAACCTGTTGGAATTCCAATGGTTAAAGGTTGCAAGCTTTCTAAATATGATGAGGCTGGATAAGTGAGCGAGACACTTTACCACTCCATGATCAGTAAGTTGCAGTATGCAGTACATAACAGACTGGACATAGCACAAGTTGTTGGCTTTGTTGCTAGATTTTCTGCAAATCCGAAAGAGACAAACATGGTGGCAGTCAAAAGAATATTCAAATACCTTAAGGGGACTGATGAGTATGGTCTCTAGTATCCACATAAGGGAGACTTCAGTTTAAGTGTCTCCACTGACTCAGATTGGGCTGGGAACATTGATGACAGAAAGAGCACTAGTGGAGGTGCATTCTTTCTTGAAGACATGATTGTATCTTGGACAAGTAAGTAACAAAAATGCATATTTCAGTCCACAACTCAGGCTGAGTATGTAGCTACTACAATCAACTACACACAAATAGTTTGGATCAAGCAACTACTAGAAGGAATACAAGAAAACGTGAACTGGTAGTGATTCATTGTGACAACACCAGTCCCATTGACATATCTAAGAACCCGGTGATGCACTCCAAAACGAAGCATATAACCATGAAATATCACTACCTAAGGGAACAAGTTCAAGAAGAGGAAGTGATGTTGGAGTACATACCAACAAAAGAACAGGTGGCTGATACCTTCACCAAGCCACTACAAAAGGACACCTTTGACTATCTCAGAGGTAAGTTGGGAGTTATGCCCCTCCATTCTATTGGCACTATACACTCAGATGAGAATAGTTTGTGTTTTCATTGATTACAACCAATTGGTATTATGGTTCACAGGATATACCAACAATGACATCATTTACTCGCACCAATGGGCACTTTACACTGACATCCAGTCTACACCAACAATAGAACATACCGGCACTCTAGGCCGACTTGGGATAATAATGTTTTGTATTGTAAATTATATTTGTATAGCCGACTTGATATATTATAAAGAATCATATATGTATGAGATCTTGTAAGTCATTTTATACTGTGAAAGTAATGTGGTAGTGATGTAATAAGGCAATATAATGAGCAATAGATGAGATATTATAGGACAGTTGTTTATGCACTTTGATGTATCTATTTTCAAGAGCAAATAAGAACCAGAGTAGAGCAAAGCAAATGTTATTCATCGGAAAGGTTTTTGGTTAAGGTATTTGTTTGAGCTTAAACTGGTACTGAATCAGGCATTGTAGATGCTATTGTAAAGTAGTATATTATATTTGGATTTAACCATCTATTTGTAGTAGGTGGGACTCCTTTATGTTATTGAGCAGTGAGCTCTAGCTTGTTGGCCTTCCTACATGTGCATGCCCCTATTGTAGAAATAATATTTATTCATAATGGTTAGTGAGTAAATATTGTGGGTCACAAATCCCACCGAGGTTTTTCCCTTACCGGGTTCCTTGCTAAAAATATTTGTGTTATGGTGTTCATTAATGGTTGTATTTCTGTTTCTCTTTACTATATTATTATTTGTTTACCGGTACATTAATTTGGGTTATAAAGTTGCAAATAAGTTCAAATCTACCATCCACCGGTTAGACACTAAGTCACCCCCCCTCTCAGTCTCTTTGGGACTGTCATTGCATCTAACAATTGGCATCTATGCCTAGTCATCTATTTGCAGAAGCCTAATAGCTTGAGGAAGATTCAGAAACCGGTACCAATGGAAAGTTTGAGACAACAATTGGAAGGAGAACTTGAAGATTTTGATGCTGAAAAATTGAAGGTTATCAAACTAGAAGATGATCTCAAAACTGGCCAGGAATTCATTAAAGCACTTCAAGAGAACCTAGTTATGGCACAAAATAAGAGGAAGGAACTTCATGAGCAAATATAGAAACAAGATAATGACAAAAAGGAAACTCTTACAGATATTGCAGAAAAATTGAGACAGGAGAACACTAACATGAAGAATGAAATGCAAGATCTAACCATGAGGCTATGTAAGGATATTGAAGACAGAAATAGGGATCAATAATATTTGACTAGAAGACTTAATGAAAGCACTGATAAAACTCTGAGGCTTGGTCATGAAAATGATATGATTAAGATAGATTTGATTCACATGCAACATGATAAAGAGAATCTTATGAGACAAGTTAGCATTCTGGAAAATGAGTTGGTCACTGCAAATGAATACAAAGACAAATTCAAGAAAAGTTCAAAAAGGCTTGATGATATGGTGAAAAGTCAAAAACCTGATGGAGATACATTTGGACTTAGATTTGAACATGGAGAAAGTTCTGGGACTGCAAACAATCAAGATCACAACAAATCGGTAAGACAACCTAATGCCTACAAATTCAATGGAAAATGTTTTAATTACAACTAATTTGATCATAGATAAAATTAGTGTAGATTCAGGAATAATCAAAATACAAATTTATCCACCGATCAATGCTCCAAATGCAATAAAATTGGACATAACTGAGACAATTGAAGAATGAATGTAGAATGCTATGCTGGTGGTAGATTTGGACACTTATCTAATCAATGCATAACACAAACTGGTCAAGGTTATGGAAAAGCTATTCAAAGGAACAATGTTACTTGTTATGCATGTAACAAGACTAGGCATATTGCAAGATTTTGCATAAGTAAGAATACATTGATGAAGAATAAAGGATCTAATGACAAAGGCAAAGAAAAAGTGAATGAAGTAAAGCAAGAATTTTCAAAACAATGGATTAAGAAGAGAGATCAGACAATTCATGAATCTGTCTCTACACCAGTAGAACAAGGTAACCCTCCACCGACATGAGATTCTTCATATAACTAAGGAATAATCCTTAGGGGTATGGAAACAAGTTGAAAATCATGCATTTACCCTTGGTTGATAGTAAGAAGTTGTGATTCTTCTTTACCAGTAGATATGTGAAACTTTCATTTCATCGGAGAAGCATTTATTGTGGTTGTAAGTTAAATTTTTGGTTATAAAGGCACTGTATCTTCTCATTTTCAACTCACCAAGCATTTAAGCATTCAAGAGAGAGAAATTGAGCAAATATCTTTTCAGAGAATTCAAGGTTTTCACAGTAAGAGGTATTTATCTTTCCCAATGGCTTCATCATCCTCCATTCCTAAATTTGTAGCAAACCCTACCATTGTGGAGAACATAAAATAACCTAGGACAATTTTTAAAATCATTCCTAAGATAGCTAAGCTAGAAGACTCTATTAGCACATTTTTGAAAATCCCGAAGGGAGTCGCATTCGCTGAAGACCCTAGGGCATACATACATTGCAACATAGAAAGCATAGGAACTGAAGATTTGATGAACATGTACATGAATATAATTACTGATAAGAATAGGGTAACGAAACAGCAAAACAAGATTGTTGAGGATTTAGGTTTCATAGATATCCTCCATATGTCGGAATTCTCAGATGAAGTCATCTGGTATGTCCTTAGCAGGGTTCATGGTGAATTTATGTGGTTGGATTCAATATTTAAGATTACCAAAGAAGGTATAAGGGTTGTTACTGGTTTACCTTCCACCAGTTCTAGACCTAAAAAGAAGAAGAAAATCTCTAATAAAGAAGTTATGAGCTTAACCAGAGCTACATTTGACAGCCGGTCACTTAGGGTTAATGATATAAAGGATGAAAATGTTAAATTTGCTAGCATGGTCATTCATTATAAAGTTGGTCACACTAATAGGTTGAATTCAATATCAATTTATTGTATTCACAGTGCACATGAAATGATATTGAACAATGCAAAGATTAATATTTGTGAATGGTTAAAAGATGAACTATTAGAAAATTTGCATAAGATCAAAGGAGATAAGAAAGGAACCTTCAAATTTGGAAATTTGATTGTAAGTCTAATGATTTTCTTTTCTAAGGAAATCCCTAGTATTGGTGATAAGGATTTTGCCTATGATATTTTTGTTGGAAAATAGATAAAGGAGACAATTACCAGTATGGGAGATAATAGTGATGAAATTGTGAAAGATTACTTCAAGAATTTTCAAACAAAAATAAAACAGAGGGAAAGAATCCCACAGAGCATCGTAGATAAATATGAAAAACAAATATGCTTTGTAGTGAAGAGAGATGAAATATGGATGGAGGCAGTTAGACCCAGGACTATGTGTATTATAGAGATGGGATATGAGGTGGACTCTCACATATTAGATTCATATGCAAAAATCCTATATTAGATGCTCCACCGAAACCTTCTAAAGAATTTTTTGGTAATACTAAAACAATAGAGAAGGCAGTTGACATGCAAAAATAGAGGAAGAAAAGATAAAAGTTTATGAAAGATGCTTCAAAATTGGTCAAGGAGGTAAAAAAAGAAGTGATGAATATCAGTGGTATTGTTGTTAGTATGCAAAGTCAATCAGAGCAGAAATTGGTAGCTCACATTTCCCCTATGGCTACTTATTTTGATTCTAATATTGATCAGGTAGTAGAATTCAAGAGAGTGGATAGGAAGAAAATAAAACCTTCACCCGCACCTGCTCCATCTCCCAAGAAGGCAAGGACACAAAGGAAAAAGCAACATGCTATAAGAGATCCCAGTGGTCCAGAAAAGAAGGTCACTCCCAAGAAGAAAACAAAACCTATGGAACCAGACACTCTTTCACCGGAAGACTTAATAAATGAAATCACCCAAGAAGGTAACCTTAGGAATGTGAATAAGTTTTGTCATTCTTTCAATGATTCTGATAAGGAATCCATAGAGGAAAGCATTATTTTATACTTGATATATATAAGAAGGTACTCATTGAAGTTATAGATGTTTTGCCAAATGATTTATACTTGAGGTTAGAAGCTAAGAGGATGTCAATAATGGAGTTAGATAAGAAACTTAAGGTAGAAGATTTACTTGTTGTACATCCTGTTAACTTCGAACAGGAAATTGATTATCTAATTAAAGAGGCAAATAGAACAAATTTTTGTGAGTGGTCACTGACAAGTCAGCCTTATGGTCAGTAGAGTTAAAGAGATAGCAACTGAGACTGTAGACAAATGGGACATATTTTTTGTGGAAAGAGAAAAGAAGGAAGAAAAGGACAGACATAAGATAGAAAAATCTTTTGCTAAGGTATACCAAAAAGTTGATAAGGGCAAAGGGAAAATTGGTAGTGTACCTGATATTATGGTCAAGGATAACCTTCCTCCATCGGCTCAGGGAACCTCTCCAATAATTGCAGAGACACTAGTACCAACAGACAATCGGCCTGCAGAAGAGAAAGCAGAGGAAATGACAAGAGATGATAATGATCCAAAGTCAGGCATTTTGTTTACTATGAATGTGGACACTTGGGACTTCAACTACTCAGCCCCACACAAAAATACTAGCAAAAGTTGAAGCAGAAACAGTTAGCGATACTAAAAACAACATGAACAAATGATATCTGAACCGACAGACATCAAGGTTGGTAAGAAAAGTGAGCATAAGGAAGAAACAGTAAACAAGCAAGAGGTTAAGGATGGAAACAAGATTGCAAAAGTGGCTCAGAAAACTAGAGAGATGAAATCAACTGCAGAACCTCACACTCCACCTAGCACTTCCACCATAGATTACATACCCACCAATGCGACAGATGTACTATTAGATTCTATCAAAAAGATCACTAAATGCAACGCCTTAGCATTTAAGGACATTGATGATTCTATACTGATTTTGCAATTAATTGCACCGGATTGTAAGGTAGATCACATTTCTAGATCTTTAGGTAAATTGGACACATTGTCCAAATTCATTTCTTCAAATATTCTAACTGTATATAAGATAAATGAAGAGACTATAAAGGAAAGGGTGAATAAGGAGACAATTAAATTATTTGATAAAACCATTAAGGACTACATAGAGAAGATTGATTCTTTATTACCGGTACTCAATTTGACTATTTTGGAATATAAAGAATTCTATAAGGAAGTGTGGAAGCCTCACCACCTTATATAAGATATTAATGAGGAGATCAGGAAAACACAAAAAGAGATTGATGATATAACAGATAACATGATTGGTTCTTCGGAACTTACCTCAATTTTGGATTAGGAAATGGCAGTTTTTGAGGAAAATATTGAGAGATTAGAGAAGGAGAAAGAAAGGATAAGGTTGAAGGCCTGGGAGTTGAAAAATAAACTTGGTCCTAGATTGGACAATCTTCTAACACACTAGACTAAGCTGTCTAAAGAAACCGTTCAAGGAAAAAGATCACCGAAGCAACAAATTCATTATCTGACTAGTATGATCCAACAGACAGAGACCATTATTTCTGACAACACCAAATTCATGCAGTCTTAATTTGATTTTGGCAGATATATTTCAGATTGTAAATAACCGGTTACAGGCTTCAAGGCAAAATTTTGGAATTCTTGGATTCTTTTTTACACTCCTTTGTCATTGATGTCAAAGGGGGAGTAGGAGTAGTATGGGAGAAAAATATACAAAAGGGATCATTTGCTCAGTGGGAGCACTCTCATTCTTGGATTATTTTTGGACTTCATTTTTGGATATAAGTTTTTTTTATTTTTCTCATGAGTGTTGCCATCAATGCCAAAGGGGGAGATTGTTGGCATTATACACTTAGATGAGAATAGTTGATGTTGTCATTGATGGAAACCAACGGGTAATATAGCTCATAGGCTAAACTGGCTATGACATCATTTATCGGCACCAACAGATACTTTACACTGACATCCAAGCTACACTGACAACGAAACTTACCAGAACTCCAGGCCGACTTGGGATAATAATGTTTTGTATTATAAATTATATTTGTATAGCTGACTTGATATATTGTAAAGACTCGTATATGTATGAGATCTTGTAAGTCATTTTGTAATTTGAAAGGAATGTGGTAGTGATTTGATAAGGCAATATAATGAGAAATAGATGAGATATTATAGGACAGTTGTTTATGCACTTTGATGTATCTATTTTGAAGAGCGAATAAGAAGCAGAGCAAAGAAGAGCGAACGTTATTCACCGGCAAGGTTTTTGGTTAAGGTATTTGTTTGAGCTTAAACTTGTACTGAATCAAGCATTGCAGATGCTATTGTAAAGCAGTACATTGTATTTAGATTTGACCATCCATTTGTAGTCAATGGGACTCCTTTCTATTATTGAGCAATGAGCTATAGGCTATTGTCCTTCTTGCATGTGGAGGCCCCTATTGTAGAAGTAATATTTATTCATATTGGCCAGTGAGTAAATATTGTGGGTCACAAATCTCACCGAGGTTTTTTCCTTACCGGGTTTGCTCGCCAAAAATATGTGTTATGGTATTCATTGATGGTTGTATTTCTATTTCTCTTTATTGTATTATTATTTGTTTATAGGTACATTAATTTGGGTTATAAAGTTGCAAATAAGTTCAAATCTACTATCCACTAGTTAGACACTGATTCACCCCCCCCTGCCCCTTAGTGTCTTTGGTACTGTCATTGCATCTAACATACTTAGTAAAGTAAGTTAACATGGCACTACATCA
Source organism: Cryptomeria japonica (assembly GCF_030272615.1). Classification (NCBI taxonomy): domain Eukaryota; kingdom Viridiplantae; phylum Streptophyta; class Pinopsida; order Cupressales; family Cupressaceae; genus Cryptomeria; species Cryptomeria japonica. Next base: position 87,429,293 of record NC_081407.1, read on the forward strand.
ATCTGGTATGATTTCATGTATTTTTTTTAAGAGACTAGATTGATGAGTGTGGACTACTCCAATTAGGGGGAGTAGTCATGTAAGTGTACAAAAAGGACTCTTTGGTATTGTTGTCAAAGGGAGAGATATGATTAGAGTACTTGAGAATTGGTAAGTAGTTATTGAGTTGAAATTGATATGATTAGAGTGCTTGAGTATTGGTAAGTAGTGATTGAGCTAAAGTTGTTGCATCAGAGTATTACTAGTGACAAGGGGAGATATTCATTACTCAAGGAAGAAGTAATGACCAGATTGCTACAAAGATGAAGGAAGTATAAAACCATGCAACTAATTAGTCATATTTTGATGTGTTTGCCATCAATGCCAAAGGGGGAGATTGTTGGCATTGAACAAAATCAGTTAATCCAGAGAACCAATATATGTGCTAAGATTTGTCATTGATGTCCAACACTTACTGGTGAAGTGGTATAGGTACAATGGTGTTCTTTCAGTAAGCAAAAGTGATGACTTACAAACACATGTAAACAACATTGGTAACGAATGATAAAAGGTTCAATCAGCTCAAGGAAAGATAGACTAAGCCAACTGGTCTGTCATTTAGGAAGATCAGTCACTCTGATGATGATGAAGTCACAAAAGGTGACTCAAGCAAGAAAACTTGAAGTTGTATGTAAAACGGAATCATATTGGCAAACAGGGGAAGAGACTTGATGCTAGCACAACAAACTGGCAATCAAAGGATGAACTGGTAATATAGAAGTGCAGTGGCATATTGGTACATCAGTATGACAAAAGGAAGATAGATGATCACCACAAATTTCAGAGCGGTGATCGGCTATTCAGTTGTGGTGGTGAAAGATGAGTTGGTGAGCTTGTCTCTACACCAAATCACTTGATAGTAAGGTCAACTTTAGTTATCATTTAGTGAAGCATGATTATCGACATATTTTTTGGTTTGCACTTAATTGAGTGAACACGACCCAAAAGTTACTATCTTTGGGAGATGCAATGGAAGAATTTGTTGAACACTTGGTAGAATTGTTGTAAGGCACATCGAGAAAGAGTGGGAGATTTTTTAATTTAAAATTTTCTTGAAATCCATGATTGCTTTGATTGAGGGAACGCCTAAAAGTG